>NW_027672163.1:0-357000 GCF_964165515.1 Mesoplodon bidens | reverse complement strand
CTTGCCGATCCCTAACCCTAACCCTACCCTGGAACAGAAACCCACCACCAGCCCTACACCTTACCCTACGCCGTACCCTAATTCTGGCGCGTACGCTGGCACTGACCCGTGTGTCAGCACGTAGCGTGCCTCTCCCTCGTTTCAGTACCCTTACCTGTGCCCTAAGCCTTGCCGTTCCCTAACCCTAACCCGGAACAGAAACCCACCAACAGCCCTACACCTTACCCTACTCCGTACCCTAATCCTGGCCCGTACACTGGCACTGAAACGTGCGTCAGCACATAGCCTGACCCTCCCACGTTTCTGTACCCTCAGCTGTGCCCTAAGCCTTGCCGTTCCCTAACCCTAACCCTAGCGCGGAATGGAAACCCACAACTAGCCCTACACCATACTTTACTCCAGACCCGTACGCTGGCACTGACACGTTTGTCAGCACGTAGCCTGCCTCTCCCACATGTCCCTATGCTCACCTGTTCCCTAAACCTTGCCGTTCCCTAACCCTAACCCTAGCCCGGAACGGAAACCCACCACCAGCCCTACACGTTACCCTATGATGTACCCTACTCCTGGCCCTTACGCTGGCACTGACACGTGCGTCAGCACACAGCCTGACCATCCCACGATCCTCCCAATACGGAAATGGGCAGAAGATCTCAAGAGACGTTTCTTCAAAGAAGACACAGAGATGGCCAAGGCGCACATGAGAAGCTGCTCAAGAGCACTAATTATTAGAGAAATGCAAATCAAAACTACAATGAGGTATCACCTCACACCTGTTAGAATCGGCATCATCAGAAAATCTACAAACAACAAATTCTGGGGAGGGTGTGGACAAAAGGAGCCCTCTTCCACTATTGGTGGGAATGTAAATTGATAGAGTCACTATGGAGAACACTATGGAGTTTCCTTAAAAAATCTAGAAATAGAATTACCATCTGATCCAGCAATTCCACTTCTGGGCATATACCCAAAGAAAACCATAAATCAAAAAGGCACATTCACCACAATGTTCATTGCAGCACTATTTACAATAGCCAGGTAATGGAAGCAAACTAAACGCCCAAAGACAGATGAATGGATAAAGATGGGGTACATATATAAAATGGAATATTACTCGGCCATAAAAAGGAATGAATCTGGGTCATTTGTAGAGACATCGATGGATCTAGAGACAGTCATACAGAATGAAGTAAGTCAGAAAGGGGAAAACAACTATTGTATATTAATGCATATATGTGGAACCTAAAAAATGGTACAGATGAACTGGTTTGCAGGGAAGAAATAGAGACACAGAGGTAGAGAACAAACGTATGGACACCAAGTGTGGGAAGCCATGGGGTGGTGGTGGTGGGACGAGTTGGGAGATTGAGATTGACCTGTATACATGTATATGCATAAAATACATAACTAATAATAACCCGCTGTATAAAAAAGTAAATAAAATTAAATTTCAAAATGTTAAAATATAAAATTTAAAAATAAAACAGAAAAAAGCTCTTCCCTTCACACAGATGTATTTATAGGAATAAATTATTTCCATGCTTATATCTATAAATACATAAAAGAGGAATAAAAGCTAACTTGAACCATAAACGAAGAAAAACCTGAACCGACCAGTTATACAGAGAAAAACACTATCAGGGCACTTGCTCCAACGGTAAACAATATTGAAATTGTTCAGAGGTGGGGAATCATCTCCCGTACAGCCAGCAACCCACACCCCACACAAGGAGCTTCCTCATTGCAAAGCGGGGGGACCGAGCCGAGGCATCTCTGAACAAAGGTGAGCTGAGCCCCAGGCCAGCTGTTGCTGAACTGTTCCCACCCTTCCCAGGTAAAACACCTGAATATGTACAAGGGCTTGAAAGACTAGAGGAAGGGCCGTGGAGCCACAACAGCGAGAGAACGCAGGCCAACTTGGTGCCTCCAGGCCAGCCAGGGTGGTCCTGGCCCAGGGCACTCTTCCGGAAGCTTTCCATTGTCCTGCCAGAGATACCCCACCTGTCCCGGCCCCCACTGATTTTTTCCTTCCTCACCTCTGTCCGGAGAGAAATTCCAGCGGGAGGTATGGGTGACACATCCTCTTCTTTACAGGTGGCAGCTTGGCAACTCCTGCAGAAAGGCCAGCAGAACTCCACTCACACCGGGCCACCAACAAAGCTGTGGCCCCTCACTCCCTCCCACCAGCACAGCCCCGAGACTGCTCACAGGGCAAAGAATATGGAGGCAGGCACAGCTTCAGGGGCTATTGCTGCCTGGAGCGCTGTTTATATTGACCTCAACCAGGCACACCTGGGGAGGGCCGGCCGGCAGGATAAGGCTGCCCACGTCAGCTAATCCACAACCCTCAGGGAATCACAGTGTTGAAAATGGACCTCGCTAAAGCAGAATAGAAGCCAAGGAAAAAAAGGACACAATGCCATTTGCAGCACCGTAGATGAGCCTAGAGGTTATCACATGACTTGTAGTAAGTCAGAAAGTGAAAGACACATATCGTATCATATCACTTATAGGTGTTACCTAAAAATGGATACCAGGGCAGATATTTCCACGGAGAAGGGCAATCACAGATTCATTAAACAAACTTATGGTTCACCAATGGAAAGGTGTGAGGATGGGTTTCATTACGATATTGGGGTTAACAGACATATACAAACACAGGTGACATATATAATCACCTAAGACCTACGGAATACAAAGAGAGGACTACTCAACATTCTGTCTTAACGTACATGGGCAAAGGATCCCAGGAAGAACAGACATCTGTATATGTGTCAAAGAACCACATCTTCCACACCTACAACAAGCCAAGCATTGTAATCAAACTTGCTGTAATAAAAAATAAAAAAATTAAATTAAAAACACGAACAAGAAGTAGTGAGACAAACTTGAGGGGCTTTCTCCTGGCACATTCCATTCTAAATTCCAATCTAGAACAAGACTTCCATTGAGGCTCTGTTGCACTAATAACCTGATTTGAAAGAGAGAACTGCTGCCACCTTGTGGCCGTTTCACACAACAGCAGCTTTAATCCCAGCGCTAAAGGTCAGTTGATATTCAAAATCATTGCAGGCCTGTAAATGACACCTGCCCTGAAAACAAATCCTGGGGTCACATATCGACCAAAAAATTCAAAGGACGTCCATATTTCAAAACGACCGTTTCAAAAGCCATATTTTACGCACATTAGTGTTCTGCTTCTTTGTCTTTCTTTCTTTTTTGGTTAAAAACGCGGGAATGGAAAAAGGCATCCCTCAGAAGGGGCGAAAATAGTTGCAAACGAATCAATGGACAAAGGTTTAATCTCCAATATATATAAACAGCTCCTGCAGCTTAATATTAAAAAAACAAACAACCCAATACAAACATGGGCAGAATATCTAAAGAGACGTTTCTTCAAAGAAGACACAGAGATGGCTAAGACGCACATGAAAAGCTGCTCAAGAGCACTAATTATTAGAGAAATGCAAATCAAAACTACAATGAGGTATCACCTCACACCTGTTAGAATCAGCATCATCAGAAAATCTACAGACAACAAATTCTGGGGAGGGTGTGGACAAAAGGAGCCCTCTTCCACTATTGTTGGGAATGTAAATTGATACAGTCACTATGGAGAACAGTATGGAGTTTCCTTAAAAAACCTACAAATAGAAACCTTGACTTTCCCTAACCCTAACCATAGGCTGGAACGGAAACCTACCACCAACCGTGCACCTTATCTACGCGGTACACTAATCCTAATCCGTACGCTGGCACTAACCGGTGAGTCAACATGTACCCTGACACTAACACGTTTCCGTACCCTCAGCTGTGCCCCAAACCTTGCCGTTGCCTATCCTTAACCTTAGCCCGGAACAGAAACCTACCATCAGCCCTACACCTTACCCTAAGCCGTACCCTAATCCTAATCCATACGTCAACACGTACCCTGACCCTAACACGTTTCCGTACCCTCACCTCTGCCATAAACCTTGCCGTTCCCTTACCTTAACCCTAGCCCGGAACGGAAAACTACCACCAACCCTACACCTTACCTTACGCCATACCCTAATCCTAATTCGTATGCTGACACTAACCTGTGCATCAACACGTACCCTGACCCTAACACGTTTCGTACCCTCACCTGTGCCCTAAACTTTGCCAGTCCCTAAACATAACCCTAGACTGGAACGGAAACCTACCACCAACCCTACACCTTACTCTATGCGGTACCCTAATCCTCATGCGTACGCTCACACTAACCCGTGAGTCAACACGTACCCTGAACCTAACACAATTCCGTACCATCACCTGTGCCCTATACCTTGCAATTCGCTATCCCTAACCCTACACCGGAATGTAAACCTACCGCCATCCGTACACCTTACTGTACGCCGTACCCTAATCCTAATGCGTACGATGACACTATTCCATGCATCAACATGCACCATGAACCTAACACGTTTCTGTACCCTCACCTGTGCCCTAAGCCTTGCCGTTCACTAACCCTAACCCTAGCCCTGAACTGAAACCCACCACCAGCCCTACACCATACCCTATGCCTTACCCTACTCCTGGCCTGTATGCTGGCACTGACCCGTGCGTCAGCACGTAGCCTGCCTCACCCAAGTTTCCGTACCCTCACCTGTGCCCTTAGCCTTGCCGTTCCCTAACCCTAACCCTAGCCCAGAACGGAAACCCACCACCAGCCCTACACCTTACCCTACGCCGTACCCTACTCCTGGCCCATACGCTGGCACTGACCCATGCGTCAGCAGGTAGCCTGACCCTCCCACGTTTCCGTACCCTCACCTGTGCCCTAAAACTTGACGTTCCCTAACCCTAATCAAACCCCGGAATGGACACCCACCACCAGTCTTACACCTTACCCTACGCCGTACCCTACTCCTGGTCCACACCCTGGCACTGACCCGTGCTTCAGCATGTAGCCTGACCCTCCCACGTTTCCGTACCCTCACCTGTGCCCTAAGCCTTGCCGTTCCCTAACCCTAACCCTACACTTTACCCTACGCCATACCCTATTCCTGGGCCGTACGCTGGCACTGACACTTGCGTCAGCACGTAGCCTGACCCTCCCACGTTTCTGTACCCTCACCTGTGCCCTAAGCCTTGCCATTCCCTAACCCTAACCCTAGCCGGAAACGGAAACCCACCACCAGCCCTACACCTTACCCTACGCCGTACCCTACTCCTGGGCCGTACACTGGAACTGACCCTTGTGTAAGCACGTAGCCTGCCACTCCCATGTTTCCATACCCTCACCTGTGCCCTAAGCCTTGCCGATCCCTAACCCTAACCCTACCCTGGAACAGAAACCCACCACCAGCCCTACACCTTACCCTACGCCGTACCCTAATTCTGGCGCGTACGCTGGCACTGACCCGTGTGTCAGCACGTAGCGTGCCTCTCCCTCGTTTCAGTACCCTTACCTGTGCCCTAAGCCTTGCCGTTCCCTAACCCTAACCCGGAACAGAAACCCACCAACAGCCCTACACCTTACCCTACTCCGTACCCTAATCCTGGCCCGTACACTGGCACTGAAACGTGCGTCAGCACATAGCCTGACCCTCCCACGTTTCTGTACCCTCAGCTGTGCCCTAAGCCTTGCCGTTCCCTAACCCTAACCCTAGCGCGGAATGGAAACCCACAACTAGCCCTACACCATACTTTACTCCAGACCCGTACGCTGGCACTGACACGTTTGTCAGCACGTAGCCTGCCTCTCCCACGTGTCCCTATGCTCACCTGTTCCCTAAACCTTGCCGTTCCCTAACCCTAACCCTAGCCCGGAACGGAAACCCACCACCAGCCCTACACGTTACCCTATGATGTACCCTACTCCTGGCCCTTAACGCTGGCACTGACACGTGCGTCAGCACACAGCCTGACCATCCCACGATCCTCCCAATACGGAAATGGGCAGAAGATCTCAAGAGACGTTTCTTCAAAGAAGACACAGAGATGGCCAAGGCGCACATGAGAAGCTGCTCAAGAGCACTAATTATTAGAGAAATGCAAATCAAAACTACAATGAGGTATCACCTCACACCTGTTAGAATCGGCATCATCAGAAAATCTACAAACAACAAATTCTGGGGAGGGTGTGGACAAAAGGAGCCCTCTTCCACTATTGGTGGGAATGTAAATTGATAGAGTCACTATGGAGAACACTATGGAGTTTCCTTAAAAAATCTAGAAATAGAATTACCATCTGATCCAGCAATTCCACTTCTGGGCATATACCCAAAGAAAACCATAAATCAAAAAGGCACATTCACCACAATGTTCATTGCAGCACTATTTACAATAGCCAGGTAATGGAAGCAAACTAAACGCCCAAAGACAGATGAATGGATAAAGATGGGGTACATATATAAAATGGAATATTACTCGGCCATAAAAAGGAATGAATCTGGGTCATTTGTAGAGACATCGATGGATCTAGAGACAGTCATACAGAATGAAGTAAGTCAGAAAGGGGAAAACAAATATTGTATATTAATGCATATATGTGGAACCTAAAAAATGGTACAGATGAACTGGTTTGCAGGGAAGAAATAGAGACACAGAGGTAGAGAACAAACGTATGGACACCAAGTGTGGGAAGCCATGGGGTGGTGGTGGTGGGACGAGTTGGGAGATTGAGATTGACCTGTATACATGTATATGCATAAAATACATAACTAATAATAACCCGCTGTATAAAAAAGTAAATAAAATTAAATTTCAAAATGTTAAAATATAAAATTTAAAAATAAAACAGAAAAAAGCTCTTCCCTTCACACAGATGTATTTATAGGAATAAATTATTTCCATGCTTATATCTATAAATACATAAAAGAGGAATAAAAGCTAACTTGAACCATAAACGAAGAAAAACCTGAACCGACCAGTTATACAGAGAAAAACACTATCAGGGCACTTGCTCCAACGGTAAACAATATTGAAATTGTTCAGAGGTGGGGAATCATCTCCCGTACAGCCAGCAACCCACACCCCACACAAGGAGCTTCCTCATTGCAAAGCGGGGGGACCGAGCCGAGGCATCTCTGAACAAAGGTGAGCTGAGCCCCAGGCCAGCTGTTGCTGAACTGTTCCCACCCTTCCCAGGTAAAACACCTGAATATGTACAAGGGCTTGAAAGACTAGAGGAAGGGCCGTGGAGCCACAACAGCGAGAGAACGCAGGCCAACTTGGTGCCTCCAGGCCAGCCAGGGTGGTCCTGGCCCAGGGCACTCTTCCGGAAGCTTTCCATTGTCCTGCCAGAGATACCCCACCTGTCCCGGCCCCCACTGATTTTTTCCTTCCTCACCTCTGTCCGGAGAGAAATTCCAGCGGGAGGTATGGGTGACACATCCTCTTCTTTACAGGTGGCAGCTTGGCAACTCCTGCAGAAAGGCCAGCAGAACTCCACTCACACCGGGCCACCAACAAAGCTGTGGCCCCTCACTCCCTCCCACCAGCACAGCCCCGAGACTGCTCACGGGGCAAAGAATATGGAGGCAGGCACAGCTTCAGGGGCTATTGCTGCCTGGAGCGCTGTTTATATTGACCTCAACCAGGCACACCTGGGGAGGGCCGGCCGGCAGGATAAGGCTGCCCACGTCAGCTAATCCACAACCCTCAGGGAATCACAGTGTTGAAAATGGACCTCGCTAAAGCAGAATAGAAGCCAAGGAAAAAAAGGACACAATGCCATTTGCAGCACCGTAGATGAGCCTAGAGGTTATCACATGACTTGTAGTAAGTCAGAAAGTGAAAGACACATATCGTATCATATCACTTATAGGTGTTACCTAAAAATGGATACCAGGGCAGATATTTCCACGGAGAAGGGCAATCACAGATTCATTAAACAAACTTATGGTTCACCAATGGAAAGGTGTGAGGATGGGTTTCATTACGATATTGGGGTTAACAGACATATACAAACACAGGTGACATATATAATCACCTAAGACCTACGGAATACAAAGAGAGGACTACTCAACATTCTGTCTTAACGTACATGGGCAAAGGATCCCAGGAAGAACAGACATCTGTATATGTGTCAAAGAACCACATCTTCCACACCTACAACAAGCCAAGCATTGTAATCAAACTTGCTGTAATAAAAAATAAAAAATTAAATTAAAAACACGAACAAGAAGTAGTGAGACAAACTTGAGGGGCTTTCTCCTGGCACATTCCATTCTAAATTCCAATCTAGAACAAGACTTCCATTGAGGCTCTGTTGCACTAATAACCTGATTTGAAAGAGAGAACTGCTGCCACCTTGTGGCCGTTTCACACAACAGCAGCTTTAATCCCAGCGCTAAAGGTCAGTTGATATTCAAAATCATTGCAGGCCTGTAAATGACACCTGCCCTGAAAACAAATCCTGGGGTCACATATCGACCAAAAAATTCAAAGGACGTCCATATTTCAAAACGACCGTTTCAAAAGCCATATTTTACGCACATTAGTGTTCTGCTTCTTTGTCTTTCTTTCTTTTTTGGTTAAAAACACGGGAATGGAAAAAGGCATCCCTCAGAAGGGGCGAAAATAGTTGCAAACGAATCAATGGACAAAGGTTTAATCTCCAATATATATAAACAGCTCATGCAGCTTAATATTAAAAAAACAAACAACCCAATACAAACATGGGCAGAATATCTAAAGAGACGTTTCTTCAAAGAAGACACAGAGATGGCTAAGACGCACATGAAAAGCTGCTCAAGAGCACTAATTATTAGAGAAATGCAAATCAAAACTACAATGAGGTATCACCTCACACCTGTTAGAATCAGCATCATCAGAAAATCTACAGACAACAAATTCTGGGGAGGGTGTGGACAAAAGGAGCCCTCTTCCACTATTGTTGGGAATGTAAATTGATACAGTCACTATGGAGAACAGTATGGAGTTTCCTTAAAAAACCTACAAATAGAAACCTTGACTTTCCCTAACCCTAACCATAGGCTGGAACGGAAACCTACCACCAACCGTGCACCTTATCTACGCGGTACACTAATCCTAATCCGTACGCTGGCACTAACCGGTGAGTCAACATGTACCCTGACACTAACACGTTTCCGTACCCTCAGCTGTGCCCCAAACCTTGCCGTTGCCTATCCTTAACCTTAGCCCGGAACAGAAACCTACCATCAGCCCTACACCTTACCCTAAGCCGTACCCTAATCCTAATCCATACGTCAACACGTACCCTGACCCTAACACGTTTCCGTACCCTCACCTCTGCCATAAACCTTGCCGTTCCCTTACCTTAACCCTAGCCCGGAACGGAAAACTACCACCAACCCTAC
This sequence comes from Mesoplodon bidens, assembly GCF_964165515.1. Classification (NCBI taxonomy): domain Eukaryota; kingdom Metazoa; phylum Chordata; class Mammalia; order Artiodactyla; family Ziphiidae; genus Mesoplodon; species Mesoplodon bidens. Next base: position 347,692 of record NW_027672163.1, on the reverse strand, counting down.
ACCTTACCTTACGCCATACCCTAATCCTAATTCGTATGCTGACACTAACCTGTGCATCAACACGTACCCTGACCCTAACACGTTTCGTACCCTCACCTGTGCCCTAAACTTTGCCAGTCCCTAAACATAACCCTAGACTGGAACGGAAACCTACCACCAACCCTACACCTTACTCTATGCGGTACCCTAATCCTCATGCGTACGCTCACACTAACCCGTGAGTCAACACGTACCCTGAACCTAACACAATTCCGTACCATCACCTGTGCCCTATACCTTGCAATTCGCTATCCCTAACCCTACACCGGAATGTAAACCTACCGCCATCCGTACACCTTACTGTACGCCGTACCCTAATCCTAATGCGTACGATGACACTATTCCATGCATCAACATGCACCATGAACCTAACACGTTTCTGTACCCTCACCTGTGCCCTAAGCCTTGCCGTTCACTAACCCTAACCCTAGCCCTGAACTGAAACCCACCACCAGCCCTACACCATACCCTATGCCTTACCCTACTCCTGGCCTGTATGCTGGCACTGACCCGTGCGTCAGCACGTAGCCTGCCTCACCCAAGTTTCCGTACCCTCACCTGTGCCCTTAGCCTTGCCGTTCCCTAACCCTAACCCTAGCCCAGAACGGAAACCCACCACCAGCCCTACACCTTACCCTACGCCGTACCCTACTCCTGGCCCATACGCTGGCACTGACCCATGCGTCAGCAGGTAGCCTGACCCTCCCACGTTTCCGTACCCTCACCTGTGCCCTAAAACTTGACGTTCCCTAACCCTAATCAAACCCCGGAATGGACACCCACCACCAGTCTTACACCTTACCCTACGCCGTACCCTACTCCTGGTCCACACCCTGGCACTGACCCGTGCTTCAGCATGTAGCCTGACCCTCCCACGTTTCCGTACCCTCACCTGTGCCCTAAGCCTTGCCGTTCCCTAACCCTAACCCTACACTTTACCCTACGCCATACCCTATTCCTGGGCCGTACGCTGGCACTGACACTTGTGTCAGCACGTAGCCTGACCCTCCCACGTTTCTGTACCCTCACCTGTGCCCTAAGCCTTGCCATTCCCTAACCCTAACCCTAGCCGGAAACGGAAACCCACCACCAGCCCTACACCTTACCCTACGCCGTACCCTACTCCTGGGCCGTACACTGGAACTGACCCTTGTGTAAGCACGTAGCCTGCCACTCCCATGTTTCCATACCCTCACCTGTGCCCTAAGCCTTGCCGATCCCTAACCCTAACCCTACCCTGGAACAGAAACCCACCACCAGCCCTACACCTTACCCTACGCCGTACCCTAATTCTGGCGCGTACGCTGGCACTGACCCGTGTGTCAGCACGTAGCGTGCCTCTCCCTCGTTTCAGTACCCTTACCTGTGCCCTAAGCCTTGCCGTTCCCTAACCCTAACCCGGAACAGAAACCCACCAACAGCCCTACACCTTACCCTACTCCGTACCCTAATCCTGGCCCGTACACTGGCACTGAAACGTGCGTCAGCACATAGCCTGACCCTCCCACGTTTCTGTACCCTCAGCTGTGCCCTAAGCCTTGCCGTTCCCTAACCCTAACCCTAGCGCGGAATGGAAACCCACAACTAGCCCTACACCATACTTTACTCCAGACCCGTACGCTGGCACTGACACGTTTGTCAGCACGTAGCCTGCCTCTCCCACGTGTCCCTATGCTCACCTGTTCCCTAAACCTTGCCGTTCCCTAACCCTAACCCTAGCCCGGAACGGAAACCCACCACCAGCCCTACACGTTACCCTATGATGTACCCTACTCCTGGCCCTTATGCTGGCACTGACACGTGCGTCAGCACACAGCCTGACCATCCCACGATCCTCCCAATACGGAAATGGGCAGAAGATCTCAAGAGACGTTTCTTCAAAGAAGACACAGAGATGGCCAAGGCGCACATGAGAAGCTGCTCAAGAGCACTAATTATTAGAGAAATGCAAATCAAAACTACAATGAGGTATCACCTCACACCTGTTAGAATCGGCATCATCAGAAAATCTACAAACAACAAATTCTGGGGAGGGTGTGGACAAAAGGAGCCCTCTTCCACTATTGGTGGGAATGTAAATTGATAGAGTCACTATGGAGAACACTATGGAGTTTCCTTAAAACATCTAGAAATAGAATTACCATCTGATCCAGCAATTCCACTTCTGGGCATATACCCAAAGAAAACCATAAATCAAAAAGGCACATTCACCACAATGTTCATTGCAGCACTATTTACAATAGCCAGGTAATGGAAGCAAACTAAACGCCCAAAGACAGATGAATGGATAAAGATGGGGTACATATATAAAATGGAATATTACTCGGCCATAAAAAGGAATGAATCTGGGTCATTTGTAGAGACATCGATGGATCTAGAGACAGTCATACAGAATGAAGTAAGTCAGAAAGGGGAAAACAAATATTGTATATTAATGCATATATGTGGAACCTAAAAAATGGTACAGATGAACTGGTTTGCAGGGAAGAAATAGAGACACAGAGGTAGAGAACAAACGTATGGACACCAAGTGTGGGAAGCCATGGGGTGGTGGTGGTGGGACGAGTTGGGAGATTGAGATTGACCTGTATACATGTATATGCATAAAATACATAACTAATAATAACCCGCTGTATAAAAAAGTAAATAAAATTAAATTTCAAAATGTTAAAATATAAAATTTAAAAATAAAACAGAAAAAAGCTCTTCCCTTCACACAGATGTATTTATAGGAATAAATTATTTCCATGCTTATATCTATAAATACATAAAAGAGGAATAAAAGCTAACTTGAACCATAAACGAAGAAAAACCTGAACCGACCAGTTATACAGAGAAAAACACTATCAGGGCACTTGCTCCAACGGTAAACAATATTGAAATTGTTCAGAGGTGGGGAATCATCTCCCGTACAGCCAGCAACCCACACCCCACACAAGGAGCTTCCTCATTGCAAAGCGGGGGGACCGAGCCGAGGCATCTCTGAACAAAGGTGAGCTGAGCCCCAGGCCAGCTGTTGCTGAACTGTTCCCACCCTTCCCAGGTAAAACACCTGAATATGTACAAGGGCTTGAAAGACTAGAGGAAGGGCCGTGGAGCCACAACAGCGAGAGAACGCAGGCCAACTTGGTGCCTCCAGGCCAGCCAGGGTGGTCCTGGCCCAGGGCACTCTTCCGGAAGCTTTCCATTGTCCTGCCAGAGATACCCCACCTGTCCCGGCCCCCACTGATTTTTTCCTTCCTCACCTCTGTCCGGAGAGAAATTCCAGCGGGAGGTATGGGTGACACATCCTCTTCTTTACAGGTGGCAGCTTGGCAACTCCTGCAGAAAGGCCAGCAGAACTCCACTCACACCGGGCCACCAACAAAGCTGTGGCCCCTCACTCCCTCCCACCAGCACAGCCCCGAGACTGCTCACGGGGCAAAGAATATGGAGGCAGGCACAGCTTCAGGGGCTATTGCTGCCTGGAGCGCTGTTTATATTGACCTCAACCAGGCACACCTGGGGAGGGCCGGCCGGCAGGATAAGGCTGCCCACGTCAGCTAATCCACAACCCTCAGGGAATCACAGTGTTGAAAATGGACCTCGCTAAAGCAGAATAGAAGCCAAGGAAAAAAAGGACACAATGCCATTTGCAGCACCGTAGATGAGCCTAGAGGTTATCACATGACTTGTAGTAAGTCAGAAAGTGAAAGACACATATCGTATCATATCACTTATAGGTGTTACCTAAAAATGGATACCAGGGCAGATATTTCCACGGAGAAGGGCAATCACAGATTCATTAAACAAACTTATGGTTCACCAATGGAAAGGTGTGAGGATGGGTTTCATTACGATATTGGGGTTAACAGACATATACAAACACAGGTGACATATATAATCACCTAAGACCTACGGAATACAAAGAGAGGACTACTCAACATTCTGTCTTAACGTACATGGGCAAAGGATCCCAGGAAGAACAGACATCTGTATATGTGTCAAAGAACCACATCTTCCACACCTACAACAAGCCAAGCATTGTAATCAAACTTGCTGTAATAAAAAATAAAAAATTAAATTAAAAACACGAACAAGAAGTAGTGAGACAAACTTGAGGGGCTTTCTCCTGGCACATTCCATTCTAAATTCCAATCTAGAACAAGACTTCCATTGAGGCTCTGTTGCACTAATAACCTGATTTGAAAGAGAGAACTGCTGCCACCTTGTGGCCGTTTCACACAACAGCAGCTTTAATCCCAGCGCTAAAGGTCAGTTGATATTCAAAATCATTGCAGGCCTGTAAATGACACCTGCCCTGAAAACAAATCCTGGGGTCACATATCGACCAAAAAATTCAAAGGACGTCCATATTTCAAAACGACCGTTTCAAAAGCCATATTTTACGCACATTAGTGTTCTGCTTCTTTGTCTTTCTTTCTTTTTTGGTTAAAAACACGGGAATTGAAAAAGGCATCCCTCAGAAGGGGCGAAAATAGTTGCAAACGAATCAATGGACAAAGGTTTAATCTCCAATATATATAAACAGCTCATGCAGCTTAATATTAAAAAAACAAACAACCCAATACAAACATGGGCAGAATATCTAAAGAGACGTTTCTTCAAAGAAGACACAGAGATGGCTAAGACGCACATGAAAAGCTGCTCAAGAGCACTAATTATTAGAGAAATGCAAATCAAAACTACAATGAGGTATCACCTCACACCTGTTAGAATCAGCATCATCAGAAAATCTACAGACAACAAATTCTGGGGAGGGTGTGGACAAAAGGAGCCCTCTTCCACTATTGTTGGGAATGTAAATTGATACAGTCACTATGGAGAACAGTATGGAGTTTCCTTAAAAAACCTACAAATAGAAACCTTGACTTTCCCTAACCCTAACCATAGGCTGGAACGGAAACCTACCACCAACCGTGCACCTTATCTACGCGGTACACTAATCCTAATCCGTACGCTGGCACTAACCGGTGAGTCAACATGTACCCTGACACTAACACGTTTCCGTACCCTCAGCTGTGCCCCAAACCTTGCCGTTGCCTATCCTTAACCTTAGCCCGGAACAGAAACCTACCATCAGCCCTACACCTTACCCTAAGCCGTACCCTAATCCTAATCCATACGTCAACACGTACCCTGACCCTAACACGTTTCCGTACCCTCACCTCTGCCATAAACCTTGCCGTTCCCTTACCTTAACCCTAGCCCGGAACGGAAAACTACCACCAACCCTACACCTTACCTTACGCCATACCCTAATCCTAATTCGTATGCTGACACTAACCTGTGCATCAACACGTACCCTGACCCTAACACGTTTCGTACCCTCACCTGTGCCCTAAACTTTGCCAGTCCCTAAACATAACCCTAGACTGGAACGGAAACCTACCACCAACCCTACACCTTACTCTATGCGGTACCCTAATCCTCATGCGTACGCTCACACTAACCCGTGAGTCAACACGTACCCTGAACCTAACACAATTCCGTACCATCACCTGTGCCCTATACCTTGCAATTCGCTATCCCTAACCCTACACCGGAATGTAAACCTACCGCCATCCGTACACCTTACTGTACGCCGTACCCTAATCCTAATGCGTACGATGACACTATTCCATGCATCAACATGCACCATGAACCTAACACGTTTCTGTACCCTCACCTGTGCCCTAAGCCTTGCCGTTCACTAACCCTAACCCTAGCCCTGAACTGAAACCCACCACCAGCCCTACACCATACCCTATGCCTTACCCTACTCCTGGCCTGTATGCTGGCACTGACACTTGCGTCAGCACGTAGCCTGACCCTCCCACGTTTCTGTACCCTCACCTGTGCCCTAAGCCTTGCCATTCCCTAACCCTAACCCTAGCCGTAAACGGAAACCCACCACCAGCCCTACACCTTACCCTACGCCGTACCCTACTCCTGGGCCGTACACTGGAACTGACCCTTGTGTAAGCACGTAGCCTGCCACTCCCATGTTTCCATACCCTCACCTGTGCCCTAAGCCTTGCCGATCCCTAACCCTAACCCTACCCTGGAACAGAAACCCACCACGAGCCCTACACCTTACCCTACGCCGTACCCTAATTCTGGCGCGTACGCTGGCACTGACCCGTGTGTCAGCACGTAGCGTGCCTCTCCCTCGTTTCAGTACCCTTACCTGTGCCCTAAGCCTTGCCGTTCCCTAACCCTAACCCGGAACAGAAACCCACCAACAGCCCTACACCTTACCCTACTCCGTACCCTAATCCTGGCCCGTACACTGGCACTGAAACGTGCGTCAGCACATAGCCTGACCCTCCCACGTTTCTGTACCCTCAGCTGTGCCCTAAGCCTTGCCGTTCCCTAACCCTAACCCCAGCGCGAAATGGAAACCCACAACTAGCCCTACACCATACTTTACTCCAGACCCGTACGCTGGCACTGACACGTTTGTCAGCACGTAGCCTGCCTCTCCCACGTGTCCCTATGCTCACCTGTTCCCTAAACCTTGCCGTTCCCTAACCCTAACCCTAGCCCGGAACGGAAACCCACCACCAGCCCTACACGTTACCCTATGATGTACCCTACTCCTGGCCCTTACGCTGGCACTGACACGTGCGTCAGCACACAGCCTGACCATCCCACGATCCTCCCAATACAGAAATGGGCAGAAGATCTCAAGAGACGTTTCTTCAAAGAAGACACAGAGATGGCCAAGGCGCACATGAGAAGCTGCTCAAGAGCACTAATTATTAGAGAAATGCAAATCAAAACTACAATGAGGTATCACCTCACACCTGTTAGAATCGGCATCATCAGAAAATCTACAAACAACAAATTCTGGGGAGGGTGTGGACAAAAGGAGCCCTCTTCCACTATTGGTGGGAATGTAAATTGATAGAGTCACTATGGAGAACACTATGGAGTTTCCTTAAAAAATCTAGAAATAGAATTACCATCTGATCCAGCAATTCCACTTCTGGGCATATACCCAAAGAAAACCATAAATCAAAAAGGCACATTCACCACAATGTTCATTGCAGCACTATTTACAATAGCCAGGTAATGGAAGCAAACTAAACGCCCAAAGACAGATGAATGGATAAAGATGGGGTACATATATAAAATGGAATATTACTCGGCCATAAAAAGGAATGAATCTGGGTCATTTGTAGAGACATCGATGGATCTAGAGACAGTCATACAGAATGAAGTAAGTCAGAAAGGGGAAAACAAATATTGTATATTAATGCATATATGTGGAACCTAAAAAATGGTACAGATGAACTGGTTTGCAGGGAAGAAATAGAGACACAGAGGTAGAGAACAAACGTATGGACACCAAGTGTGGGAGGCCATGGGGTGGTGGTGGTGGGACGAGTTGGGAGATTGAGATTGACCTGTATACATGTATATGCATAAAATACATAACTAATAATAACCCGCTGTATAAAAAAGTAAATAAAATTAAATTTCAAAATGTTAAAATATAAAATTTAAAAATAAAACAGAAAAAAGCTCTTCCCTTTACACAGATGTATTTATAGGAATAAATTATTTCCATGCTTATATCTATAAATACATAAAAGAGGAATAAAAGCTAACTTGAACCATAAACGAAGAAAAACCTGAACCGACCAGTTATACAGAGAAAAACACTATCAGGGCACTTGCTCCAACGGTAAACAATATTGAAATTGTTCAGAGGTGGGGAATCATCTCCCGTACAGCCAGCAACCCACACCCCACACAAGGAGCTTCCTCATTGCAAAGCGGGGGGACCGAGCCGAGGCATCTCTGAACAAAGGTGAGCTGAGCCCCAGGCCAGCTGTTGCTGAACTGTTCCCACCCTTCCCAGGTAAAACACCTGAATATGTACAAGGGCTTGAAAGACTAGAGGAAGGGCCGTGGAGCCACAACAGCGAGAGAACGCAGGCCAACTTGGTGCCTCCAGGCCAGCCAGGGTGGTCCTGGCCCAGGGCACTCTTCCGGAAGCTTTCCATTGTCCTGCCAGAGATACCCCACCTGTCCCGGCCCCCACTGATTTTTTCCTTCCTCACCTCTGTCCGGAGAGAAATTCCAGCGGGAGGTATGGGTGACACATCCTCTTCTTTACAGGTGGCAGCTTGGCAACTCCTGCAGAAAGGCCAGCAGAACTCCACTCACACCGGGCCACCAACAAAGCTGTGGCCCCTCACTCCCTCCCACCAGCACAGCCCCGAGACTGCTCACGAGGCAAAGAATATGGAGGCAGGCACAGCTTCAGGGGCTATTGCTGCCTGGAGCGCTGTTTATATTGACCTCAACCAGGCACACCTGGGGAGGGCCGGCCGGCAGGATAAGGCTGCCCACGTCAGCTAATCCACAACCCTCAGGGAATCACAGTGTTGAAAATGGACCTCGCTAAAGCAGAATAGAAGCCAAGGAAAAAAAGGACACAATGCCATTTGCAGCACCGTAGATGAGCCTAGAGGTTATCACATGACTTGTAGTAAGTCAGAAAGTGAAAGACACATATCGTATCATATCACTTATAGGTGTTACCTAAAAATGGATACCAGGGCAGATATTTCCACGGAGAAGGGCAATCACAGATTCATTAAACAAACTTATGGTTCACCAATGGAAAGGTGTGAGGATGGGTTTCATTACGATATTGGGGTTAACAGACATATACAAACACAGGTGACATATATAATCACCTAAGACCTACGGAATACAAAGAGAGGACTACTCAACATTCTGTCTTAACGTACATGGGCAAAGGATCCCAGGAAGAACAGACATCTGTATATGTGTCAAAGAACCACATCTTCCACACCTACAACAAGCCAAGCATTGTAATCAAACTTGCTGTAATAAAAAATAAAAAATTAAATTAAAAACACGAACAAGAAGTAGTGAGACAAACTTGAGGGGCTTTCTCCTGGCACATTCCATTCTAAATTCCAATCTAGAACAAGACTTCCATTGAGGCTCTGTTGCACTAATAACCTGATTTGAAAGAGAGAACTGCTGCCACCTTGTGGCCGTTTCACACAACAGCAGCTTTAATCCCAGCGCTAAAGGTCAGTTGATATTCAAAATCATTGCAGGCCTGTAAATGACACCTGCCCTGAAAACAAATCCTGGGGTCACATATCGACCAAAAAATTCAAAGGACGTCCATATTTCAAAACGACCGTTTCAAAAGCCATATTTTACGCACATTAGTGTTCTGCTTCTTTGTCTTTCTTTCTTTTTTGGTTAAAAACACGGGAATGGAAAAAGGCATCCCTCAGAAGGGGCGAAAATAGTTGCAAACGAATCAATGGACAAAGGTTTAATCTCCAATATATATAAACAGCTCATGCAGCTTAATATTAAAAAAACAAACAACCCAATACAAACATGGGCAGAATATCTAAAGAGACGTTTCTTCAAAGAAGACACAGAGATGGCTAAGACGCACATGAAAAGCTGCTCAAGAGCACTAATTATTAGAGAAATGCAAATCAAAACTACAATGAGGTATCACCTCACACCTGTTAGAATCAGCATCATCAGAAAATCTACAGACAACAAATTCTGGGGAGGGTGTGGACAAAAGGAGCCCTCTTCCACTATTGTTGGGAATGTAAATTGATACAGTCACTATGGAGAACAGTATGGAGTTTCCTTAAAAAACCTACAAATAGAAACCTTGACTTTCCCTAACCCTAACCATAGGCTGGAACGGAAACCTACCACCAACCGTGCACCTTATCTACGCGGTACACTAATCCTAATCCGTACGCTGGCACTAACCGGTGAGTCAACATGTACCCTGACACTAACACGTTTCCGTACCCTCAGCTGTGCCCCAAACCTTGCCGTTGCCTATCCTTAACCTTAGCCCGGAACAGAAACCTACCATCAGCCCTACACCTTACCCTAAGCCGTACCCTAATCCTAATCCATACGTCAACACGTACCCTGACCCTAACACGTTTCCGTACCCTCACCTCTGCCATAAACCTTGCCGTTCCCTTACCTTAACCCTAGCCCGGAACGGAAAACTACCACCAACCCTACACCTTACCTTACGCCATACCCTAATCCTAATTCGTATGCTGACACTAACCTGTGCATCAACACGTACCCTGACCCTAACACGTTTCGTACCCTCACCTGTGCCCTAAACTTTGCCAGTCCCTAAACATAACCCTAGACTGGAACGGAAACCTACCACCAACCCTACACCTTACTCTGCGGTACCCTAATCCTCATGCGTACGCTCACACTAACCCGTGAGTCAACACGTACCCTGAACCTAACACAATTCCGTACCATCACCTGTGCCCTATACCTTGCAATTCGCTATCCCTAACCCTACACCGGAATGTAAACCTACCGCCATCCGTACACCTTACTGTACGCCGTACCCTAATCCTAATGCGTACGATGACACTATTCCATGCATCAACATGCACCATGAACCTAACACGTTTCTGTACCCTCACCTGTGCCCTAAGCCTTGCCGTTCACTAACCCTAACCCTAGCCCTGAACTGAAACCCACCACCAGCCCTACACCATACCCTATGCCTTACCCTACTCCTGGCCTGTATGCTGGCACTGACCCGTGCGTCAGCACGTAGCCTGCCTCACCCAAGTTTCCGTACCCTCACCTGTGCCCTTAGCCTTGCCGTTCCCTAACCCTAACCCTAGCCCAGAACGGAAACCCACCACCAGCCCTACACCTTACCCTATGCCGTACCCTACTCCTGGCCCATACGCTGGCACTGACCCATGCGTCAGCAGGTAGCCTGACCCTCCCACGTTTCCGTACCCTCACCTGTGCCCTAAAACTTGACGTTCCCTAACCCTAATCAAACCCCGGAATGGACACCCACCACCAGTCTTACACCTTACCCTACGCCGTACCCTACTCCTGGTCCACACCCTGGCACTGACCCGTGCTTCAGCATGTAGCCTGACCCTCCCACGTTTCTGTACCCTCAGCTGTGCCCTAAGCCTTGCCGTTCCCTAACCCTAACCCTACACTTTACCCTACGCCATACCCTATTCCTGGGCCGTACGCTGGCACTGACACTTGCGTCAGCACGTAGCCTGACCCTCCCACGTTTCTGTACCCTCACCTGTGCCCTAAGCCTTGCCATTCCCTAACCCTAACCCTAGCCGGAAACGGAAACCCACCACCAGCCCTACACCTTACCCTACACCGTACCCTACTCCTGGGCCGTACACTGAAACTGACCCTTGTGTAAGCACGTAGCCTGCCACTCCCATGTTTCCATACCCTCACCTGTGCCCTAAGCCTTGCCGATCCCTAACCCTAACCCTACCCTGGAACAGAAACCCACCACCAGCCCTACACCTTACCCTACGCCGTACCCTAATTCTGGCGCGTACGCTGGCACTGACCCGTGTGTCAGCACGTAGCGTGCCTCTCCCTCGTTTCAGTACCCTTACCTGTGCCCTAAGCCTTGCCGTTCCCTAACCCTAACCCGGAACAGAAACCCACCAACAGCCCTACACCTTACCCTACTCCGTACCCTAATCCTGGCCCGTACACTGGCACTGAAACGTGCGTCAGCACATAGCCTGACCCTCCCACGTTTCTGTACCCTCAGCTGTGCCCTAAGCCTTGCCGTTCCCTAACCCTAACCCTAGCGCGGAATGGAAACCCACAACTAGCCCTACACCATACTTTACTCCAGACCCGTACGCTGGCACTGACACGTTTGTCAGCACGTAGCCTGCCTCTCCCACGTGTCCCTATGCTCACCTGTTCCCTAAACCTTGCCGTTCCCTAACCCTAACCCTAGCCCGGAACGGAAACCCACCACCAGCCCTACACGTTACCCTATGATGTACCCTACTCCTGGCCCTTACGCTGGCACTGACACGTGCGTCAGCACACAGCCTGACCATCCCACGATCCTCCCAATACAGAAATGGGCAGAAGATCTCAAGAGACGTTTCTTCAAAGAAGACACAGAGATGGCCAAGGCGCACATGAGAAGCTGCTCAAGAGCACTAATTATTAGAGAAATGCAAATCAAAACTACAATGAGGTATCACCTCACACCTGTTAGAATCGGCATCATCAGAAAATCTACAAACAACAAATTCTGGGGAGGGTGTGGACAAAAGGAGCCCTCTTCCACTATTGGTGGGAATGTAAATTGATAGAGTCACTATGGAGAACACTATGGAGTTTCCTTAAAAAATCTAGAAATAGAATTACCATCTGATCCAGCAATTCCACTTCTGGGCATATACCCAAAGAAAACCATAAATCAAAAAGGCACATTCACCACAATGTTCATTGCAGCACTATTTACAATAGCCAGGTAATGGAAGCAAACTAAACGCCCAAAGACAGATGAATGGATAAAGATGGGGTACATATATAAAATGGAATATTACTCGGCCATAAAAAGGAATGAATCTGGGTCATTTGTAGAGACATCGATGGATCTAGAGACAGTCATACAGAATGAAGTAAGTCAGAAAGGGGAAAACAAATATTGTATATTAATGCATATATGTGGAACCTAAAAAATGGTACAGATGAACTGGTTTGCAGGGAAGAAATAGAGACACAGAGGTAGAGAACAAACGTATGGACACCAAGTGTGGGAAGCCATGGGGTGGTGGTGGTGGGACGAGTTGGGAGATTGAGATTGACCTGTATACATGTATATGCATAAAATACATAACTAATAATAACCCGCTGTATAAAAAAGTAAATAAAATTAAATTTCAAAATGTTAAAATATAAAATTTAAAAATAAAACAGAAAAAAGCTCTTCCCTTCACACAGATGTATTTATAGGAATAAATTATTTCCATGCTTATATCTATAAATACATAAAAGAGGAATAAAAGCTAACTTGAACCATAAACGAAGAAAAACCTGAACCGACCAGTTATACAGAGAAAAACACTATCAGGGCACTTGCTCCAACGGTAAACAATATTGAAATTGTTCAGAGGTGGGGAATCATCTCCCGTACAGCCAGCAACCCACACCCCACACAAGGAGCTTCCTCATTGCAAAGCGGGGGGACCGAGCCGAGGCATCTCTGAACAAAGGTGAGCTGAGCCCCAGGCCAGCTGTTGCTGAACTGTTCCCACCCTTCCCAGGTAAAACACCTGAATATGTACAAGGGCTTGAAAGACTAGAGGAAGGGCCGTGGAGCCACAACAGCGAGAGAACGCAGGCCAACTTGGTGCCTCCAGGCCAGCCAGGGTGGTCCTGGCCCAGGGCACTCTTCCGGAAGCTTTCCATTGTCCTGCCAGAGATACCCCACCTGTCCCGGCCCCCACTGATTTTTTCCTTCCTCACCTCTGTCCGGAGAGAAATTCCAGCGGGAGGTATGGGTGACACATCCTCTTCTTTACAGGTGGCAGCTTGGCAACTCCTGCAGAAAGGCCAGCAGAACTCCACTCACACCGGGCCACCAACAAAGCTGTGGCCCCTCACTCCCTCCCACCAGCACAGCCCCGAGACTGCTCACGGGGCAAAGAATATGGAGGCAGGCACAGCTTCAGGGGCTATTGCTGCCTGGAGCGCTGTTTATATTGACCTCAACCAGGCACACCTGGGGAGGGCCGGCCGGCAGGATAAGGCTGCCCACGTCAGCTAATCCACAACCCTCAGGGAATCACAGTGTTGAAAATGGACCTCGCTAAAGCAGAATAGAAGCCAAGGAAAAAAAGGACACAATGCCATTTGCAGCACCGTAGATGAGCCTAGAGGTTATCACATGACTTGTAGTAAGTCAGAAAGTGAAAGACACATATCGTATCATATCACTTATAGGTGTTACCTAAAAATGGATACCAGGGCAGATATTTCCACGGAGAAGGGCAATCACAGATTCATTAAACAAACTTATGGTTCACCAATGGAAAGGTGTGAGGATGGGTTTCATTACGATATTGGGGTTAACAGACATATACAAACACAGGTGACATATATAATCACCTAAGACCTACGGAATACAAAGAGAGGACTACTCAACATTCTGTCTTAACGTACATGGGCAAAGGATCCCAGGAAGAACAGACATCTGTATATGTGTCAAAGAACCACATCTTCCACACCTACAACAAGCCAAGCATTGTAATCAAACTTGCTGTAATAAAAAATAAAAAATTAAATTAAAAACACGAACAAGAAGTAGTGAGACAAACTTGAGGGGCTTTCTCCTGGCACATTCCATTCTAAATTCCAATCTAGAACAAGACTTCCATTGAGGCTCTGTTGCACTAATAACCTGATTTGAAAGAGAGAACTGCTGCCACCTTGTGGCCGTTTCACACAACAGCAGCTTTAATCCCAGCGCTAAAGGTCAGTTGATATTCAAAATCATTGCAGGCCTGTAAATGACACCTGCCCTGAAAACAAATCCTGGGGTCACATATCGACCAAAAAATTCAAAGGACGTCCATATTTCAAAACGACCGTTTCAAAAGCCATATTTTACGCACATTAGTGTTCTGCTTCTTTGTCTTTCTTTCTTTTTTGGTTAAAAACACGGGAATGGAAAAAGGCATCCCTCAGAAGGGGCGAAAATAGTTGCAAACGAATCAATGGACAAAGGTTTAATCTCCAATATATATAAACAGCTCATGCAGCTTAATATTAAAAAAACAAACAACCCAATACAAACATGGGCAGAATATCTAAAGAGACGTTTCTTCAAAGAAGACACAGAGATGGCTAAGACGCACATGAAAAGCTGCTCAAGAGCACTAATTATTAGAGAAATGCAAATCAAAACTACAATGAGGTATCACCTCACACCTGTTAGAATCAGCATCATCAGAAAATCTACAGACAACAAATTCTGGGGAGGGTGTGGACAAAAGGAGCCCTCTTCCACTATTGTTGGGAATGTAAATTGATACAGTCACTATGGAGAACAGTATGGAGTTTCCTTAAAAAACCTACAAATAGAAACCTTGACTTTCCCTAACCCTAACCATAGGCTGGAACGGAAACCTACCACCAACCGTGCACCTTATCTACGCGGTACACTAATCCTAATCCGTACGCTGGCACTAACCGGTGAGTCAACATGTACCCTGACACTAACACGTTTCCGTACCCTCAGCTGTGCCCCAAACCTTGCCGTTGCCTATCCTTAACCTTAGCCCGGAACAGAAACCTACCATCAGCCCTACACCTTACCCTAAGCCGTACCCTAATCCTAATCCATACGTCAACACGTACCCTGACCCTAACACGTTTCCGTACCCTCACCTCTGCCATAAACCTTGCCGTTCCCTTACCTTAACCCTAGCCCGGAACGGAAAACTACCACCAACCCTACACCTTACCTTACGCCATACCCTAATCCTAATTCGTATGCTGACACTAACCTGTGCATCAACACGTACCCTGACCCTAACACGTTTCGTACCCTCACCTGTGCCCTAAACTTTGCCAGTCCCTAAACATAACCCTAGACTGGAACGGAAACCTACCACCAACCCTACACCTTACTCTATGCGGTACCCTAATCCTCATGCGTACGCTCACACTAACCCGTGAGTCAACACGTACCCTGAACCTAACACAATTCCGTACCATCACCTGTGCCCTATACCTTGCAATTCGCTATCCCTAACCCTACACCGGAATGTAAACCTACCGCCATCCGTACACCTTACTGTACGCCGTACCCTAATCCTAATGCGTACGATGACACTATTCCATGCATCAACATGCACCATGAACCTAACACGTTTCTGTACCCTCACCTGTGCCCTAAGCCTTGCCGTTCACTAACCCTAACCCTAGCCCTGAACTGAAACCCACCACCAGCCCTACACCATACCCTATGCCTTACCCTACTCCTGGCCTGTATGCTGGCACTGACCCGTGCGTCAGCACGTAGCCTGCCTCACCCAAGTTTCCGTACCCTCACCTGTGCCCTTAGCCTTGCCGTTCCCTAACCCTAACCCTAGCCCAGAACGGAAACCCACCACCAGCCCTACACCTTACCCTACGCCGTACCCTACTCCTGGCCCATACGCTGGCACTGACCCATGCGTCAGCAGGTAGCCTGACCCTCCCACGTTTCCGTACCCTCACCTGTGCCCTAAAACTTGACGTTCCCTAACCCTAATCAAACCCCGGAATGGACACCCACCACCAGTCTTACACCTTACCCTACGCCGTACCCTACTCCTGGTCCACACCCTGGCACTGACCCGTGCTTCAGCATGTAGCCTGACCCTCCCACGTTTCCGTACCCTCACCTGTGCCCTAAGCCTTGCCGTTCCCTAACCCTAACCCTACACTTTACCCTACGCCATACCCTATTCCTGGGCCGTACGCTGGCACTGACACTTGCGTCAGCACGTAGCCTGACCCTCCCACGTTTCTGTACCCTCACCTGTGCCCTAAGCCTTGCCATTCCCTAACCCTAACCCTAGCCGGAAACGGAAACCCACCACCAGCCCTACACCTTACCCTACACCGTACCCTACTCCTGGGCCGTACACTGAAACTGACCCTTGTGTAAGCACGTAGCCTGCCACTCCCATGTTTCCATACCCTCACCTGTGCCCTAAGCCTTGCCGATCCCTAACCCTAACCCTACCCTGGAACAGAAACCCACCACCAGCCCTACACCTTACCCTACGCCGTACCCTAATTCTGGCGCGTACGCTGGCACTGACCCGTGTGTCAGCACGTAGCGTGCCTCTCCCTCGTTTCAGTACCCTTACCTGTGCCCTAAGCCTTGCCGTTCCCTAACCCTAACCCGGAACAGAAACCCACCAACAGCCCTACACCTTACCCTACTCCGTACCCTAATCCTGGCCCGTACACTGGCACTGAAACGTGCGTCAGCACATAGCCTGACCCTCCCACGTTTCTGTACCCTCAGCTGTGCCCTAAGCCTTGCCGTTCCCTAACCCTAACCCTAGCGCGGAATGGAAACCCACAACTAGCCCTACACCATACTTTACTCCAGACCCGTACGCTGGCACTGACACGTTTGTCAGCACGTAGCCTGCCTCTCCCACGTGTCCCTATGCTCACCTGTTCCCTAAACCTTGCCGTTCCCTAACCCTAACCCTAGCCCGGAACGGAAACCCACCACCAGCCCTACACGTTACCCTATGATGTACCCTACTCCTGGCCCTTACGCTGGCACTGACACGTGCGTCAGCACACAGCCTGACCATCCCACGATCCTCCCAATACAGAAATGGGCAGAAGATCTCAAGAGACGTTTCTTCAAAGAAGACACAGAGATGGCCAAGGCGCACATGAGAAGCTGCTCAAGAGCACTAATTATTAGAGAAATGCAAATCAAAACTACAATGAGGTATCACCTCACACCTGTTAGAATCGGCATCATCAGAAAATCTACAAACAACAAATTCTGGGGAGGGTGTGGACAAAAGGAGCCCTCTTCCACTATTGGTGGGAATGTAAATTGATAGAGTCACTATGGAGAACACTATGGAGTTTCCTTAAAAAATCTAGAAATAGAATTACCATCTGATCCAGCAATTCCACTTCTGGGCATATACCCAAAGAAAACCATAAATCAAAAAGGCACATTCACCACAATGTTCATTGCAGCACTATTTACAATAGCCAGGTAATGGAAGCAAACTAAACGCCCAAAGACAGATGAATGGATAAAGATGGGGTACATATATAAAATGGAATATTACTCGGCCATAAAAAGGAATGAATCTGGGTCATTTGTAGAGACATCGATGGATCTAGAGACAGTCATACAGAATGAAGTAAGTCAGAAAGGGGAAAACAAATATTGTATATTAATGCATATATGTGGAACCTAAAAAATGGTACAGATGAACTGGTTTGCAGGGAAGAAATAGAGACACAGAGGTAGAGAACAAACGTATGGACACCAAGTGTGGGAAGCCATGGGGTGGTGGTGGTGGGACGAGTTGGGAGATTGAGATTGACCTGTATACATGTATATGCATAAAATACATAACTAATAATAACCCGCTGTATAAAAAAGTAAATAAAATTAAATTTCAAAATGTTAAAATATAAAATTTAAAAATAAAACAGAAAAAAGCTCTTCCCTTCACACAGATGTATTTATAGGAATAAATTATTTCCATGCTTATATCTATAAATACATAAAAGAGGAATAAAAGCTAACTTGAACCATAAACGAAGAAAAACCTGAACCGACCAGTTATACAGAGAAAAACACTATCAGGGCACTTGCTCCAACGGTAAACAATATTGAAATTGTTCAGAGGTGGGGAATCATCTCCCGTACAGCCAGCAACCCACACCCCACACAAGGAGCTTCCTCATTGCAAAGCGGGGGGACCGAGCCGAGGCATCTCTGAACAAAGGTGAGCTGAGCCCCAGGCCAGCTGTTGCTGAACTGTTCCCACCCTTCCCAGGTAAAACACCTGAATATGTACAAGGGCTTGAAAGACTAGAGGAAGGGCCGTGGAGCCACAACAGCGAGAGAACGCAGGCCAACTTGGTGCCTCCAGGCCAGCCAGGGTGGTCCTGGCCCAGGGCACTCTTCCGGAAGCTTTCCATTGTCCTGCCAGAGATACCCCACCTGTCCCGGCCCCCACTGATTTTTTCCTTCCTCACCTCTGTCCGGAGAGAAATTCCAGCGGGAGGTATGGGTGACACATCCTCTTCTTTACAGGTGGCAGCTTGGCAACTCCTGCAGAAAGGCCAGCAGAACTCCACTCACACCGGGCCACCAACAAAGCTGTGGCCCCTCACTCCCTCCCACCAGCACAGCCCCGAGACTGCTCACGGGGCAAAGAATATGGAGGCAGGCACAGCTTCAGGGGCTATTGCTGCCTGGAGCGCTGTTTATATTGACCTCAACCAGGCACACCTGGGGAGGGCCGGCCGGCAGGATAAGGCTGCCCACGTCAGCTAATCCACAACCCTCAGGGAATCACAGTGTTGAAAATGGACCTCGCTAAAGCAGAATAGAAGCCAAGGAAAAAAAGGACACAATGCCATTTGCAGCACCGTAGATGAGCCTAGAGGTTATCACATGACTTGTAGTAAGTCAGAAAGTGAAAGACACATATCGTATCATATCACTTATAGGTGTTACCTAAAAATGGATACCAGGGCAGATATTTCCACGGAGAAGGGCAATCACAGATTCATTAAACAAACTTATGGTTCACCAATGGAAAGGTGTGAGGATGGGTTTCATTACGATATTGGGGTTAACAGACATATACAAACACAGGTGACATATATAATCACCTAAGACCTACGGAATACAAAGAGAGGACTACTCAACATTCTGTCTTAACGTACATGGGCAAAGGATCCCAGGAAGAACAGACATCTGTATATGTGTCAAAGAACCACATCTTCCACACCTACAACAAGCCAAGCATTGTAATCAAACTTGCTGTAATAAAAAATAAAAAATTAAATTAAAAACACGAACAAGAAGTAGTGAGACAAACTTGAGGGGCTTTCTCCTGGCACATTCCATTCTAAATTCCAATCTAGAACAAGACTTCCATTGAGGCTCTGTTGCACTAATAACCTGATTTGAAAGAGAGAACTGCTGCCACCTTGTGGCCGTTTCACACAACAGCAGCTTTAATCCCAGCGCTAAAGGTCAGTTGATATTCAAAATCATTGCAGGCCTGTAAATGACACCTGCCCTGAAAACAAATCCTGGGGTCACATATCGACCAAAAAATTCAAAGGACGTCCATATTTCAAAACGACCGTTTCAAAAGCCATATTTTACGCACATTAGTGTTCTGCTTCTTTGTCTTTCTTTCTTTTTTGGTTAAAAACACGGGAATGGAAAAAGGCATCCCTCAGAAGGGGCGAAAATAGTTGCAAACGAATCAATGGACAAAGGTTTAATCTCCAATATATATAAACAGCTCATGCAGCTTAATATTAAAAAAACAAACAACCCAATACAAACATGGGCAGAATATCTAAAGAGACGTTTCTTCAAAGAAGACACAGAGATGGCTAAGACGCACATGAAAAGCTGCTCAAGAGCACTAATTATTAGAGAAATGCAAATCAAAACTACAATGAGGTATCACCTCACACCTGTTAGAATCAGCATCATCAGAAAATCTACAGACAACAAATTCTGGGGAGGGTGTGGACAAAAGGAGCCCTCTTCCACTATTGTTGGGAATGTAAATTGATACAGTCACTATGGAGAACAGTATGGAGTTTCCTTAAAAAACCTACAAATAGAAACCTTGACTTTCCCTAACCCTAACCATAGGCTGGAACGGAAACCTACCACCAACCGTGCACCTTATCTACGCGGTACACTAATCCTAATCCGTACGCTGGCACTAACCGGTGAGTCAACATGTACCCTGACACTAACACGTTTCCGTACCCTCAGCTGTGCCCCAAACCTTGCCGTTGCCTATCCTTAACCTTAGCCCGGAACAGAAACCTACCATCAGCCCTACACCTTACCCTAAGCCGTACCCTAATCCTAATCCATACGTCAACACGTACCCTGACCCTAACACGTTTCCGTACCCTCACCTCTGCCATAAACCTTGCCGTTCCCTTACCTTAACCCTAGCCCGGAACGGAAAACTACCACCAACCCTACACCTTACCTTACGCCATACCCTAATCCTAATTCGTATGCTGACACTAACCTGTGCATCAACACGTACCCTGACCCTAACACGTTTCGTACCCTCACCTGTGCCCTAAACTTTGCCAGTCCCTAAACATAACCCTAGACTGGAACGGAAACCTACCACCAACCCTACACCTTACTCTATGCGGTACCCTAATCCTCATGCGTACGCTCACACTAACCCGTGAGTCAACACGTACCCTGAACCTAACACAATTCCGTACCATCACCTGTGCCCTATACCTTGCAATTCGCTATCCCTAACCCTACACCGGAATGTAAACCTACCGCCATCCGTACACCTTACTGTACGCCGTACCCTAATCCTAATGCGTACGATGACACTATTCCATGCATCAACATGCACCATGAACCTAACACGTTTCTGTACCCTCACCTGTGCCCTAAGCCTTGCCGTTCACTAACCCTAACCCTAGCCCTGAACTGAAACCCACCACCAGCCCTACACCATACCCTATGCCTTACCCTACTCCTGGCCTGTATGCTGGCACTGACCCGTGCGTCAGCACGTAGCCTGCCTCACCCAAGTTTCCGTACCCTCACCTGTGCCCTTAGCCTTGCCGTTCCCTAACCCTAACCCTAGCCCAGAACGGAAACCCACCACCAGCCCTACACCTTACCCTACGCCGTACCCTACTCCTGGCCCATACGCTGGCACTGACCCATGCGTCAGCATGTAGCCTGACCCTCCCACGTTTCCGTACCCTCACCTGTGCCCTAAAACTTGACGTTCCCTAACCCTAATCAAACCCCGGAATGGACACCCACCACCAGTCTTACACCTTACCCTACGCCGTACCCTACTCCTGGTCCACACCCTGGCACTGACCCGTGCTTCAGCATGTAGCCTGACCCTCCCACGTTTCCGTACCCTCACCTGTGCCCTAAGCCTTGCCGTTCCCTAACCCTAACCCTACACTTTACCCTACGCCATACCCTATTGCTGGGCCGTACGCTGGCACTGACACTTGCGTCAGCACGTAGCCTGACCCTCCCACGTTTCTGTACCCTCACCTGTGCCCTAAGCCTTGCCATTCCCTAACCCTAACCCTAGCCGGAAACGGAAACCCACCACCAGCCCTACACCTTACCCTACGCCGTACCCTACTCCTGGGCCGTACACTGGAACTGACCCTTGTGTAAGCACGTAGCCTGCCACTCCCATGTTTCCATACCCTCACCTGTGCCCTAAGCCTTGCCGATCCCTAACCCTAACCCTACCCTGGAACAGAAACCCACCACCAGCCCTACACCTTACCCTACGCCGTACCCTAATTCTGGCGCGTACGCTGGCACTGACCCGTGTGTCAGCACGTAGCGTGCCTCTCCCTCGTTTCAGTACCCTTACCTGTGCCCTAAGCCTTGCCGTTCCCTAACCCTAACCCGGAACAGAAACCCACCAACAGCCCTACACCTTACCCTACTCCGTACCCTAATCCTGGCCCGTACACTGGCACTGAAACGTGCGTCAGCACATAGCCTGACCCTCCCACGTTTCTGTACCCTCAGCTGTGCCCTAAGCCTTGCCGTTCCCTAACCCTAACCCTAGCGCGGAATGGAAACCCACAACTAGCCCTACACCATACTTTACTCCAGACCCGTACGCTGGCACTGACACGTTTGTCAGCACGTAGCCTGCCTCTCCCACGTGTCCCTATGCTCACCTGTTCCCTAAACCTTGCCGTTCCCTAACCCTAACCCTAGCCCGGAACGGAAACCCACCACCAGCCCTACACGTTACCCTATGATGTACCCTACTCCTGGCCCTTACGCTGGCACTGACACGTGCGTCAGCACACAGCCTGACCATCCCACGATCCTCCCAATACAGAAATGGGCAGAAGATCTCAAGAGACGTTTCTTCAAAGAAGACACAGAGATGGCCAAGGCGCACATGAGAAGCTGCTCAAGAGCACTAATTATTAGAGAAATGCAAATCAAAACTACAATGAGGTATCACCTCACACCTGTTAGAATCGGCATCATCAGAAAATCTACAAACAACAAATTCTGGGGAGGGTGTGGACAAAAGGAGCCCTCTTCCACTATTGGTGGGAATGTAAATTGATAGAGTCACTATGGAGAACACTATGGAGTTTCCTTAAAAAATCTAGAAATAGAATTACCATCTGATCCAGCAATTCCACTTCTGGGCATATACCCAAAGAAAACCATAAATCAAAAAGGCACATTCACCACAATGTTCATTGCAGCACTATTTACAATAGCCAGGTAATGGAAGCAAACTAAATGCCCAAAGACAGATGAATGGATAAAGATGGGGTACATATATAAAATGGAATATTACTCGGCCATAAAAAGGAATGAATCTGGGTCATTTGTAGAGACATCGATGGATCTAGAGACAGTCATACAGAATGAAGTAAGTCAGAAAGGGGAAAACAAATATTGTATATTAATGCATATATGTGGAACCTAAAAAATGGTACAGATGAACTGGTTTGCAGGGAAGAAATAGAGACACAGAGGTAGAGAACAAACGTATGGACACCAAGTGTGGGAAGCCATGGGGTGGTGGTGGTGGGACGAGTTGGGAGATTGAGATTGACCTGTATACATGTATATGCATAAAATACATAACTAATAATAACCCGCTGTATAAAAAAGTAAATAAAATTAAATTTCAAAATGTTAAAATATAAAATTTAAAAATAAAACAGAAAAAAGCTCTTCCCTTCACACAGATGTATTTATAGGAATAAATTATTTCCATGCTTATATCTATAAATACATAAAAGAGGAATAAAAGCTAACTTGAACCATAAACGAAGAAAAACCTGAACCGACCAGTTATACAGAGAAAAACACTATCAGGGCACTTGCTCCAACGGTAAACAATATTGAAATTGTTCAGAGGTGGGGAATCATCTCCCGTACAGCCAGCAACCCACACCCCACACAAGGAGCTTCCTCATTGCAAAGCGGGGGGACCGAGCCGAGGCATCTCTGAACAAAGGTGAGCTGAGCCCCAGGCCAGCTGTTGCTGAACTGTTCCCACCCTTCCCAGGTAAAACACCTGAATATGTACAAGGGCTTGAAAGACTAGAGGAAGGGCCGTGGAGCCACAACAGCGAGAGAACGCAGGCCAACTTGGTGCCTCCAGGCCAGCCAGGGTGGTCCTGGCCCAGGGCACTCTTCCGGAAGCTTTCCATTGTCCTGCCAGAGATACCCCACCTGTCCCGGCCCCCACTGATTTTTTCCTTCCTCACCTCTGTCCGGAGAGAAATTCCAGCGGGAGGTATGGGTGACACATCCTCTTCTTTACAGGTGGCAGCTTGGCAACTCCTGCAGAAAGGCCAGCAGAACTCCACTCACACCGGGCCACCAACAAAGCTGTGGCCCCTCACTCCCTCCCACCAGCACAGCCCCGAGACTGCTCACGGGGCAAAGAATATGGAGGCAGGCACAGCTTCAGGGGCTATTGCTGCCTGGAGCGCTGTTTATATTGACCTCAACCAGGCACACCTGGGGAGGGCCGGCCGGCAGGATAAGGCTGCCCACGTCAGCTAATCCACAACCCTCAGGGAATCACAGTGTTGAAAGTGGACCTCGCTAAAGCAGAATAGAAGCCAAGGAAAAAAAGGACACAATGCCATTTGCAGCACCGTAGATGAGCCTAGAGGTTATCACATGACTTGTAGTAAGTCAGAAAGTGAAAGACACAGATCGTATCATATCACTTATAGGTGTTACCTAAAAATGGATACCAGGGCAGATATTTCCACGGAGAAGGGCAATCACAGATTCATTAAACAAACTTATGGTTCACCAATGGAAAGGTGTGAGGATGGGTTTCATTACGATATTGGGGTTAACAGACATATACAAACACAGGTGACATATATAATCACCTAAGACCTACGGAATACAAAGAGAGGACTACTCAACATTCTGTCTTAACGTACATGGGCAAAGGATCCCAGGAAGAACAGACATCTGTATATGTGTCAAAGAACCACATCTTCCACACCTACAACAAGCCAAGCATTGTAATCAAACTTGCTGTAATAAAAAATAAAAAATTAAATTAAAAACACGAACAAGAAGTAGTGAGACAAACTTGAGGGGCTTTCTCCTGGCACATTCCATTCTAAATTCCAATCTAGAACAAGACTTCCATTGAGGCTCTGTTGCACTAATAACCTGATTTGAAAGAGAGAACTGCTGCCACCTTGTGGCCGTTTCACACAACAGCAGCTTTAATCCCAGCGCTAAAGGTCAGTTGATATTCAAAATCATTGCAGGCCTGTAAATGACACCTGCCCTGAAAACAAATCCTGGGGTCACATATCGACCAAAAAATTCAAAGGACGTCCATATTTCAAAACGACCGTTTCAAAAGCCATATTTTACGCACATTAGTGTTCTGCTTCTTTGTCTTTCTTTCTTTTTTGGTTAAAAACACGGGAATGGAAAAAGGCATCCCTCAGAAGGGGCGAAAATAGTTGCAAACGAATCAATGGACAAAGGTTTAATCTCCAATATATATAAACAGCTCATGCAGCTTAATATTAAAAAAACAAACAACCCAATACAAACATGGGCAGAATATCTAAAGAGACGTTTCTTCAAAGAAGACACAGAGATGGCTAAGACGCACATGAAAAGCTGCTCAAGAGCACTAATTATTAGAGAAATGCAAATCAAAACTACAATGAGGTATCACCTCACACCTGTTAGAATCAGCATCATCAGAAAATCTACAGACAACAAATTCTGGGGAGGGTGTGGACAAAAGGAGCCCTCTTCCACTATTGTTGGGAATGTAAATTGATACAGTCACTATGGAGAACAGTATGGAGTTTCCTTAAAAAACCTACAAATAGAAACCTTGACTTTCCCTAACCCTAACCATAGGCTGGAACGGAAACCTACCACCAACCGTGCACCTTATCTACGCGGTACACTAATCCTAATCCGTACGCTGGCACTAACCGGTGAGTCAACATGTACCCTGACACTAACACGTTTCCGTACCCTCAGCTGTGCCCCAAACCTTGCCGTTGCCTATCCTTAACCTTAGCCCGGAACAGAAACCTACCATCAGCCCTACACCTTACCCTAAGCCGTACCCTAATCCTAATCCATACGTCAACACGTACCCTGACCCTAACACGTTTCCGTACCCTCACCTCTGCCATAAACCTTGCCGTTCCCTTACCTTAACCCTAGCCCGGAACGGAAAACTACCACCAACCCTACACCTTACCTTACGCCATACCCTAATCCTAATTCGTATGCTGACACTAACCTGTGCATCAACACGTACCCTGACCCTAACACGTTTCGTACCCTCACCTGTGCCCTAAACTTTGCCAGTCCCTAAACATAACCCTAGACTGGAACGGAAACCTACCACCAACCCTACACCTTACTCTATGCGGTACCCTAATCCTCATGCGTACGCTCACACTAACCCGTGAGTCAACACGTACCCTGAACCTAACACAATTCCGTACCATCACCTGTGCCCTATACCTTGCAATTCGCTATCCCTAACCCTACACCGGAATGTAAACCTACCGCCATCCGTACACCTTACTGTACGCCGTACCCTAATCCTAATGCGTACGATGACACTATTCCATGCATCAACATGCACCATGAACCTAACACGTTTCTGTACCCTCACCTGTGCCCTAAGCCTTGCCGTTCACTAACCCTAACCCTAGCCCTGAACTGAAACCCACCACCAGCCCTACACCATACCCTATGCCTTACCCTACTCCTGGCCTGTATGCTGGCACTGACCCGTGCGTCAGCACGTAGCCTGCCTCACCCAAGTTTCCGTACCCTCACCTGTGCCCTTAGCCTTGCCGTTCCCTAACCCTAACCCTAGCCCAGAACGGAAACCCACCACCAGCCCTACACCTTACCCTACGCCGTACCCTACTCCTGGCCCATACGCTGGCACTGACCCATGCGTCAGCAGGTAGCCTGACCCTCCCACGTTTCCGTACCCTCACCTGTGCCCTAAAACTTGACGTTCCCTAACCCTAATCAAACCCCGGAATGGACACCCACCACCAGTCTTACACCTTACCCTACGCCGTACCCTACTCCTGGTCCACACCCTGGCACTGACCCGTGCTTCAGCATGTAGCCTGACCCTCCCACGTTTCCGTACCCTCACCTGTGCCCTAAGCCTTGCCGTACCCTAACCCTAACCCTACACTTTACCCTACGCCATACCCTATTCCTGGGCCGTACGCTGGCACTGACACTTGCGTCAGCACGTAGCCTGACCCTCCCACGTTTCTGTACCCTCACCTGTGCCCTAAGCCTTGCCATTCCCTAACCCTAACCCTAGCCGGAAACGGAAACCCACCACCAGCCCTACACCTTACCCTATGCCGTACCCTACTCCTGGGCCGTACACTGGAACTGACCCTTGTGTAAGCACGTAGCCTGCCACTCCCATGTTTCCATACCCTCACCTGTGCCCTAAGCCTTGCCGATCCCTAACCCTAACCCTACCCTGGAACAGAAACCCACCACCAGCCCTACACCTTACCCTACGCCGTACCCTAATTCTGGCGCGTACGCTGGCACTGACCCGTGTGTCAGCACGTAGCGTGCCTCTCCCTCGTTTCAGTACCCTTACCTGTGCCCTAAGCCTTGCCGTTCCCTAACCCTAACCCGGAACAGAAACCCACCAACAGCCCTACACCTTACCCTACTCCGTACCCTAATCCTGGCCCGTACACTGGCACTGAAACGTGCGTCAGCACATAGCCTGACCCTCCCACGTTTCTGTACCCTCAGCTGTGCCCTAAGCCTTGCCGTTCCCTAACCCTAACCCTAGCGCGGAATGGAAACCCACAACTAGCCCTACACCATACTTTACTCCAGACCCGTACGCTGGCACTGACACGTTTGTCAGCACGTAGCCTGCCTCTCCCACGTGTCCCTATGCTCACCTGTTCCCTAAACCTTGCCGTTCCCTAACCCTAACCCTAGCCCGGAACGGAAACCCACCACCAGCCCTACACGTTACCCTATGATGTACCCTACTCCTGGCCCTTACGCTGGCACTGACACGTGCGTCAGCACACAGCCTGACCATCCCACGATCCTCCCAATACAGAAATGGGCAGAAGATCTCAAGAGACGTTTCTTCAAAGAAGACACAGAGATGGCCAAGGCGCACATGAGAAGCTGCTCAAGAGCACTAATTATTAGAGAAATGCAAATCAAAACTACAATGAGGTATCACCTCACACCTGTTAGAATCGGCATCATCAGAAAATCTACAAACAACAAATTCTGGGGAGGGTGTGGACAAAAGGAGCCCTCTTCCACTATTGGTGGGAATGTAAATTGATAGAGTCACTATGGAGAACACTATGGAGTTTCCTTAAAAAATCTAGAAATAGAATTACCATCTGATCCAGCAATTCCACTTCTGGGCATATACCCAAAGAAAACCATAAATCAAAAAGGCACATTCACCACAATGTTCATTGCAGCACTATTTACAATAGCCAGGTAATGGAAGCAAACTAAATGCCCAAAGACAGATGAATGGATAAAGATGGGGTACATATATAAAATGGAATATTACTCGGCCATAAAAAGGAATGAATCTGGGTCATTTGTAGAGACATCGATGGATCTAGAGACAGTCATACAGAATGAAGTAAGTCAGAAAGGGGAAAACAAATATTGTATATTAATGCATATATGTGGAACCTAAAAAATGGTACAGATGAACTGGTTTGCAGGGAAGAAATAGAGACACAGAGGTAGAGAACAAACGTATGGACACCAAGTGTGGGAAGCCATGGGGTGGTGGTGGTGGGACGAGTTGGGAGATTGAGATTGACCTGTATACATGTATATGCATAAAATACATAACTAAAAATAACCCGCTGTATAAAAAAGTAAATAAAATTAAATTTCAAAATGTTAAAATATAAAATTTAAAAATAAAACAGAAAAAAGCTCTTCCCTTCACACAGATGTATTTATAGGAATAAATTATTTCCATGCTTATATCTATAAATACATAAAAGAGGAATAAAAGCTAACTTGAACCATAAACGAAGAAAAACCTGAACCGACCAGTTATACAGAGAAAAACACTATCAGGGCACTTGCTCCAACGGTAAACAATATTGAAATTGTTCAGAGGTGGGGAATCATCTCCCGTACAGCCAGCAACCCACACCCCACACAAGGAGCTTCCTCATTGCAAAGCGGGGGGACCGAGCCGAGGCATCTCTGAACAAAGGTGAGCTGAGCCCCAGGCCAGCTGTTGCTGAACTGTTCCCACCCTTCCCAGGTAAAACACCTGAATATGTACAAGGGCTTGAAAGACTAGAGGAAGGGCCGTGGAGCCACAACAGCGAGAGAACGCAGGCCAACTTGGTGCCTCCAGGCCAGCCAGGGTGGTCCTGGCCCAGGGCACTCTTCCGGAAGCTTTCCATTGTCCTGCCAGAGATACCCCACCTGTCCCGGCCCCCACTGATTTTTTCCTTCCTCACCTCTGTCCGGAGAGAAATTCCAGCGGGAGGTATGGGTGACACATCCTCTTCTTTACAGGTGGCAGCTTGGCAACTCCTGCAGAAATGCCAGCAGAACTCCACTCACACCGGGCCACCAACAAAGCTGTGGCCCCTCACTCCCTCCCACCAGCACAGCCCCGAGACTGCTCACGAGGCAAAGAATATGGAGGCAGGCACAGCTTCAGGGGCTATTGCTGCCTGGAGCGCTGTTTATATTGACCTCAACCAGGCACACCTGGGGAGGGCCGGCCGGCAGGATAAGGCTGCCCACGTCAGCTAATCCACAACCCTCAGGGAATCACTGTGTTGAAAATGGACCTCGCTAAAGCAGAATAGAAGCCAAGGAAAAAAAGGACACAATGCCATTTGCAGCACCGTAGATGAGCCTAGAGGTTATCACATGACTTGTAGTAAGTCAGAAAGTGAAAGACACATATCGTATCATATCACTTATAGGTGTTACCTAAAAATGGATACCAGGGCAGATATTTCCACGGAGAAGGGCAATCACAGATTCATTAAACAAACTTATGGTTCACCAATGGAAAGGTGTGAGGATGGGTTTCATTACGATATTGGGGTTAACAGACATATACAAACACAGGTGACATATATAATCACCTAAGACCTACGGAATACAAAGAGAGGACTACTCAACATTCTGTCTTAACGTACATGGGCAAAGGATCCCAGGAAGAACAGACATCTGTATATGTGTCAAAGAACCACATCTTCCACACCTACAACAAGCCAAGCATTGTAATCAAACTTGCTGTAATAAAAAATAAAAAATTAAATTAAAAACACGAACAAGAAGTAGTGAGACAAACTTGAGGGGCTTTCTCCTGGCACATTCCATTCTAAATTCCAATCTAGAACAAGACTTCCATTGAGGCTCTGTTGCACTAATAACCTGATTTGAAAGAGAGAACTGCTGCCACCTTGTGGCCGTTTCACACAACAGCAGCTTTAATCCCAGCGCTAAAGGTCAGTTGATATTCAAAATCATTGCAGGCCTGTAAATGACACCTGCCCTGAAAACAAATCCTGGGGTCACATATCGACCAAAAAATTCAAAGGACGTCCATATTTCAAAACGACCGTTTCAAAAGCCATATTTTACGCACATTAGTGTTCTGCTTCTTTGTCTTTCTTTCTTTTTTGGTTAAAAACACGGGAATGGAAAAAGGCATCCCTCAGAAGGGGCGAAAATAGTTGCAAACGAATCAATGGACAAAGGTTTAATCTCCAATATATATAAACAGCTCATGCAGCTTAATATTAAAAAAACAAACAACCCAATACAAACATGGGCAGAATATCTAAAGAGACGTTTCTTCAAAGAAGACACAGAGATGGCTAAGACGCACATGAAAAGCTGCTCAAGAGCACTAATTATTAGAGAAATGCAAATCAAAACTACAATGAGGTATCACCTCACACCTGTTAGAATCAGCATCATCAGAAAATCTACAGACAACAAATTCTGGGGAGGGTGTGGACAAAAGGAGCCCTCTTCCACTATTGTTGGGAATGTAAATTGATACAGTCACTATGGAGAACAGTATGGAGTTTC
Source organism: Mesoplodon bidens (assembly GCF_964165515.1). Lineage (NCBI taxonomy): Eukaryota > Metazoa > Chordata > Mammalia > Artiodactyla > Ziphiidae > Mesoplodon > Mesoplodon bidens. The sequence goes on along the minus strand of NW_027672163.1, from coordinate 316,899 downwards.
CTTAAAAAACCTACAAATAGAAACCTTGACTTTCCCTAACCCTAACCATAGGCTGGAACGGAAACCTACCACCAACCGTGCACCTTATCTACGCGGTACACTAATCCTAATCCGTACGCTGGCACTAACCGGTGAGTCAACATGTACCCTGACACTAACACGTTTCCGTACCCTCAGCTGTGCCCCAAACCTTGCCGTTGCCTATCCTTAACCTTAGCCCGGAACAGAAACCTACCATCAGCCCTACACCTTACCCTAAGCCGTACCCTAATCCTAATCCATACGTCAACACGTACCCTGACCCTAACACGTTTCCGTACCCTCACCTCTGCCATAAACCTTGCCGTTCCCTTACCTTAACCCTAGCCCGGAACGGAAAACTACCACCAACCCTACACCTTACCTTACGCCATACCCTAATCCTAATTCGTATGCTGACACTAACCTGTGCATCAACACGTACCCTGACCCTAACACGTTTCGTACCCTCACCTGTGCCCTAAACTTTGCCAGTCCCTAAACATAACCCTAGACTGGAACGGAAACCTACCACCAACCCTACACCTTACTCTATGCGGTACCCTAATCCTCATGCGTACGCTCACACTAACCCGTGAGTCAACACGTACCCTGAACCTAACACAATTCCGTACCATCACCTGTGCCCTATACCTTGCAATTCGCTATCCCTAACCCTACACCGGAATGTAAACCTACCGCCATCCGTACACCTTACTGTACGCCGTACCCTAATCCTAATGCGTACGATGACACTATTCCATGCATCAACATGCACCATGAACCTAACACGTTTCTGTACCCTCACCTGTGCCCTAAGCCTTGCCGTTCACTAACCCTAACCCTAGCCCTGAACTGAAACCCACCACCAGCCCTACACCATACCCTATGCCTTACCCTACTCCTGGCCTGTATGCTGGCACTGACCCGTGCGTCAGCACGTAGCCTGCCTCACCCAAGTTTCCGTACCCTCACCTGTGCCCTTAGCCTTGCCGTTCCCTAACCCTAACCCTAGCCCAGAACGGAAACCCACCACCAGCCCTACACCTTACCCTACGCCGTACCCTACTCCTGGCCCATACGCTGGCACTGACCCGTGCGTCAGCACGTAGCCTGCCTCACCCAAGTTTCCGTACCCTCACCTGTGCCCTTAGCCTTGCCGTTCCCTAACCCTAACCCTAGCCCAGAACGGAAACCCACCACCAGCCCTACACCTTACCCTACGCCGTACCCTACTCCTGGCCCATACGCTGGCACTGACCCATGCGTCAGCAGGTAGCCTGACCCTCCCACGTTTCCGTACCCTCACCTGTGCCCTAAAACTTGACGTTCCCTAACCCTAATCAAACCCCGGAATGGACACCCACCACCAGTCTTACACCTTACCCTACGCCGTACCCTACTCCTGGTCCACACCCTGGCACTGACCCGTGCTTCAGCATGTAGCCTGACCCTCCCACGTTTCCGTACCCTCACCTGTGCCCTAAGCCTTGCCGTTCCCTAACCCTAACCCTACACTTTACCCTACGCCATACCCTATTGCTGGGCCGTACGCTGGCACTGACACTTGCGTCAGCACGTAGCCTGACCCTCCCACGTTTCTGTACCCTCACCTGTGCCCTAAGCCTTGCCATTCCCTAACCCTAACCCTAGCCGGAAACGGAAACCCACCACCAGCCCTACACCTTACCCTACGCCATACCCTACTCCTGGGCCGTACACTGGAACTGACCCTTGTGTAAGCACGTAGCCTGCCACTCCCATGTTTCCATACCCTCACCTGTGCCCTAAGCCTTGCCGATCCCTAACCCTAACCCTACCCTGGAACAGAAACCCACCACCAGCCCTACACCTTACCCTACGCCGTACCCTAATTCTGGCGCGTACGCTGGCACTGACCCGTGTGTCAGCACGTAGCGTGCCTCTCCCTCGTTTCAGTACCCTTACCTGTGAACTAAGCCTTGCCGTTCCCTAACCCTAACCCGGAACAGAAACCCACCAATAGCCCTACACCTTACCCTACTCCGTACCCTAATCCTGGCCCGTACACTGGCACTGAAACGTGCGTCAGCACATAGCCTGACCCTCCCACGTTTCTGTACCCTCAGCTGTGCCCTAAGCCTTGCCGTTCCCTAACCCTAACCCTAGCGCGGAATGGAAACCCACAACTAGCCCTACACCATACTTTACTCCAGACCCGTACGCTGGCACTGACACGTTTGTCAGCACGTAGCCTGCCTCTCCCACGTGTCCCTATGCTCACCTGTTCCCTAAACCTTGCCGTTCCCTAACCCTAACCCTAGCCCGGAACGGAAACCCACCACCAGCCCTACACGTTACCCTATGATGTACCCTACTCCTGGCCCTTACGCTGGCACTGACACGTGCGTCAGCACACAGCCTGACCATCCCACGATCCTCCCAATACGGAAATGGGCAGAAGATCTCAAGAGACGTTTCTTCAAAGAAGACACAGAGATGGCCAAGGCGCACATGAGAAGCTGCTCAAGAGCACTAATTATTAGAGAAATGCAAATCAAAACTACAATGAGGTATCACCTCACACCTGTTAGAATCAGCATCATCAGAAAATCTACAGACAACAAATTCTGGGGAGGGTGTGGACAAAAGGAGCCCTCTTCCACTATTGTTGGGAATGTAAATTGATACAGTCACTATGGAGAACAGTATGGAGTTTCCTTAAAAAACCTACAAATAGAAACCTTGACTTTCCCTAACCCTAACCATAGGCTGGAACGGAAACCTACCACCAACCGTGCACCTTATCTACGCGGTACACTAATCCTAATCCGTACGCTGGCACTAACCGGTGAGTCAACATGTACCCTGACACTAACACGTTTCCGTACCCTCAGCTGTGCCCCAAACCTTGCCGTTGCCTATCCTTAACCTTAGCCCGGAACAGAAACCTACCATCAGCCCTACACCTTACCCTAAGCCGTACCCTAATCCTAATCCATACGTCAACACGTACCCTGACCCTAACACGTTTCCGTACCCTCACCTCTGCCATAAACCTTGCCGTTCCCTTACCTTAACCCTAGCCCGGAACGGAAAACTACCACCAACCCTACACCTTACCTTACGCCATACCCTAATCCTAATTCGTATGCTGACACTAACCTGTGCATCAACACGTACCCTGACCCTAACACGTTTCGTACCCTCACCTGTGCCCTAAACTTTGCCAGTCCCTAAACATAACCCTAGACTGGAACGGAAACCTACCACCAACCCTACACCTTACTCTATGCGGTACCCTAATCCTCATGCGTACGCTCACACTAACCCGTGAGTCAACACGTACCCTGAACCTAACACAATTCCGTACCATCACCTGTGCCCTATACCTTGCAATTCGCTATCCCTAACCCTACACCGGAATGTAAACCTACCGCCATCCGTACACCTTACTGTACGCCGTACCCTAATCCTAATGCGTACGATGACACTATTCCATGCATCAACATGCACCATGAACCTAACACGTTTCTGTACCCTCACCTGTGCCCTAAGCCTTGCCGTTCACTAACCCTAACCCTAGCCCTGAACTGAAACCCACCACCAGCCCTACACCATACCCTATGCCTTACCCTACTCCTGGCCTGTATGCTGGCACTGACCCGTGCGTCAGCACGTAGCCTGCCTCACCCAAGTTTCCGTACCCTCACCTGTGCCCTTAGCCTTGCCGTTCCCTAACCCTAACCCTAGCCCAGAACGGAAACCCACCACCAGCCCTACACCTTACCCTACGCCGTACCCTACTCCTGGCCCATACGCTGGCACTGACCCATGCGTCAGCAGGTAGCCTGACCCTCCCACGTTTCCGTACCCTCACCTGTGTCCTAAAACTTGACGTTCCCTAACCCTAATCAAACCCCGGAATGGACACCCACCACCAGTCTTACACCTTACCCTACGCCGTACCCTACTCCTGGTCCACACCCTGGCACTGACCCGTGCTTCAGCATGTAGCCTGACCCTCCCACGTTTCCGTACCCTCACCTGTGCCCTAAGCCTTGCCGTTCCCTAACCCTAACCCTACACTTTACCCTACGCCATACCCTATTGCTGGGCCGTACGCTGGCACTGACACTTGCGTCAGCACGTAGCCTGACCCTCCCACGTTTCTGTACCCTCACCTGTGCCCTAAGCCTTGCCATTCCCTAACCCTAACCCTAGCCGGAAACGGAAACCCACCACCAGCCCTACACCTTACCCTACGCCGTACCCTACTCCTGGGCCGTACACTGGAACTGACCCTTGTGTAAGCACGTAGCCTGCCACTCCCATGTTTCCATACCCTCACCTGTGCCCTAAGCCTTGCCGATCCCTAACCCTAACCCTACCCTGGAACAGAAACCCACCACCAGCCCTACACCTTACCCTACGCCGTACCCTAATTCTGGCGCGTACGCTGGCACTGACCCGTGTGTCAGCACGTAGCGTGCCTCTCCCTCGTTTCAGTACCCTTACCTGTGCCCTAAGCCTTGCCGTTCCCTAACCCTAACCCGGAACAGAAACCCACCAACAGCCCTACACCTTACCCTACTCCGTACCCTAATCCTGGCCCGTACACTGGCACTGAAACGTGCGTCAGCACATAGCCTGACCCTCCCACGTTTCTGTACCCTCAGCTGTGCCCTAAGCCTTGCCGTTCCCTAACCCTAACCCTAGCGCGGAATGGAAACCCACAACTAGCCCTACACCATACTTTACTCCAGACCCGTACGCTGGCACTGACACGTTTGTCAGCACGTAGCCTGCCTCTCCCACGTGTCCCTATGCTCACCTGTTCCCTAAACCTTGCCGTTCCCTAACCCTAACCCGGAACGGAAACCCACCACCAGCCCTACACGTTACCCTATGATGTACCCTACTCCTGGCCCTTACGCTGGCACTGACACGTGCGTCAGCACACAGCCTGACCATCCCACGATCCTCCCAATACAGAAATGGGCAGAAGATCTCAAGAGACGTTTCTTCAAAGAAGACACAGAGATGGCCAAGGCGCACATGAGAAGCTGCTCAAGAGCACTAATTATTAGAGAAATGCAAATCAAAACTACAATGAGGTATCACCTCACACCTGTTAGAATCAGCATCATCAGAAAATCTACAGACAACAAATTCTGGGGAGGGTGTGGACAAAAGGAGCCCTCTTCCACTATTGTTGGGAATGTAAATTGATACAGTCACTATGGAGAACAGTATGGAGTTTCCTTAAAAAACCTACAAATAGAAACCTTGACTTTCCCTAACCCTAACCATAGGCTGGAACGGAAACCTACCACCAACCGTGCACCTTATCTACGCGGTACACTAATCCTAATCCGTACGCTGGCACTAACCGGTGAGTCAACATGTACCCTGACACTAACACGTTTCCGTACCCTCAGCTGTGCCCCAAACCTTGCCGTTGCCTATCCTTAACCTTAGCCCGGAACAGAAACCTACCATCAGCCCTACACCTTACCCTAAGCCGTACCCTAATCCTAATCCATACGTCAACACGTACCCTGACCCTAACACGTTTCCGTACCCTCACCTCTGCCATAAACCTTGCCGTTCCCTTACCTTAACCCTATCCCGGAACGGAAAACTACCACCAACCCTACACCTTACCTTACGCCATACCCTAATCCTAATTCGTATGCTGACACTAACCTGTGCATCAACACGTACCCTGACCCTAACACGTTTCGTACCCTCACCTGTGCCCTAAACTTTGCCAGTCCCTAAACATAACCCTAGACTGGAACGGAAACCTACCACCAACCCTACACCTTACTCTATGCGGTACCCTAATCCTCATGCGTACGCTCACACTAACCCGTGAGTCAACACGTACCCTGAACCTAACACAATTCCGTACCATCACCTGTGCCCTATACCTTGCAATTCGCTATCCCTAACCCTACACCGGAATGTAAACCTACCGCCATCCGTACACCTTACTGTACGCCGTACCCTAATCCTAATGCGTACGATGACACTATTCCATGCATCAACATGCACCATGAACCTAACACGTTTCTGTACCCTCACCTGTGCCCTAAGCCTTGCCATTCACTAACCCTAACCCTAGCCCTGAACTGAAACCCACCACCAGCCCTACACCATACCCTATGCCTTACCCTACTCCTGGCCTGTATGCTGGCACTGACCCGTGCGTCAGCACGTAGCCTGCCTCACCCAAGTTTCCGTACCCTCACCTGTGCCCTTAGCCTTGCCGTTCCCTAACCCTAACCCTAGCCCAGAACTGAAACCCACCACCAGCCCTACACCTTACCCTACGCCGTACCCTACTCCTGGCCCATACGCTGGCACTGACCCATGCGTCAGCAGGTAGCCTGACCCTCCCACGTTTCCGTACCCTCACCTGTGTCCTAAAACTTGACGTTCCCTAACCCTAATCAAACCCCGGAATGGACACCCACCACCAGTCTTACACCTTACCCTACGCCGTACCCTACTCCTGGTCCACACCCTGGCACTGACCCGTGCTTCAGCATGTAGCCTGACCCTCCCACGTTTCCGTACCCTCACCTGTGCCCTAAGCCTTGCCGTTCCCTAACCCTAACCCTACACTTTACCCTACGCCATACCCTATTGCTGGGCCGTACGCTGGCACTGACACTTGCGTCAGCACGTAGCCTGACCCTCCCACGTTTCTGTACCCTCACCTGTGCCCTAAGCCTTGCCATTCCCTAACCCTAACCCTAGCCGGAAACGGAAACCCACCACCAGCCCTACACCTTACCCTACGCCGTACCCTACTCCTGGGCCGTACACTGGAACTGACCCTTGTGTAAGCACGTAGCCTGCCACTCCCATGTTTCCATACCCTCACCTGTGCCCTAAGCCTTGCCGATCCCTAACCCTAACCCTACCCTCGAACAGAAACCCACCACCAGCCCTACACCTTACCCTACGCCGTACCCTAATTCTGGCGCGTACGCTGGCACTGACCCGTGTGTCAGCACGTAGCGTGCCTCTCCCTCGTTTCAGTACCCTTACCTGTGCCCTAAGCCTTGCCGTTCCCTAACCCTAACCCGGAACAGAAACCCACCAACAGCCCTACACCTTACCCTACTCCGTACCCTAATCCTGGCCCGTACACTGGCACTGAAACGTGCGTCAGCACATAGCCTGACCCTCCCACGTTTCTGTACCCTCAGCTGTGCCCTAAGCCTTGCCGTTCCCTAACCCTAACCCTAGCGCGGAATGGAAACCCACAACTAGCCCTACACCATACTTTACTCCAGACCCGTACGCTGGCACTGACACGTTTGTCAGCACGTAGCCTGCCTCTCCCACGTGTCCCTATGCTCACCTGTTCCCTAAACCTTGCCGTTCCCTAACCCTAACCCTAGCCCGGAACGGAAACCCACCACCAGCCCTACACGTTACCCTATGATGTACCCTACTCCTGGCCCTTACGCTGGCACTGACACGTGCGTCAGCACACAGCCTGACCATCCCACGATCCTCCCAATACAGAAATGGGCAGAAGATCTCAAGAGACGTTTCTTCAAAGAAGACACAGAGATGGCCAAGGCGCACATGAGAAGCTGCTCAAGAGCACTAATTATTAGAGAAATGCAAATCAAAACTACAATGAGGTATCACCTCACACCTGTTAGAATCGGCATCATCAGAAAATCTACAAACAACAAATTCTGGGGAGGGTGTGGACAAAAGGAGCCCTCTTCCACTATTGGTGGGAATGTAAATTGATAGAGTCACTATGGAGAACACTATGGAGTTTCCTTAAAAAATCTAGAAATAGAATTACCATCTGATCCAGCAATTCCACTTCTGGGCATATACCCAAAGAAAACCATAAATCAAAAAGGCACATTCACCACAATGTTCATTGCAGCACTATTTACAATAGCCAGGTAATGGAAGCAAACTAAACGCCCAAAGACAGATGAATGGATAAAGATGGGGTACATATATAAAATGGAATATTACTCGGCCATAAAAAGGAATGAATCTGGGTCATTTGTAGAGACATCGATGGATCTAGAGACAGTCATACAGAATGAAGTAAGTCAGAAAGGGGAAAACAAATATTGTATATTAATGCATATATGTGGAACCTAAAAAATGGTACAGATGAACTGGTTTGCAGGGAAGAAATAGAGACACAGAGGTAGAGAACAAACGTATGGACACCAAGTGTGGGAAGCCATGGGGTGGTGGTGGTGGGACGAGTTGGGAGATTGAGATTGACCTGTATACATGTATATGCATAAAATACATAACTAATAATAACCCGCTGTATAAAAAAGTAAATAAAATTAAATTTCAAAATGTTAAAATATAAAATTTAAAAATAAAACAGAAAAAAGCTCTTCCCTTCACACAGATGTATTTATAGGAATAAATTATTTCCATGCTTATATCTATAAATACATAAAAGAGGAATAAAAGCTAACTTGAACCATAAACGAAGAAAAACCTGAACCGACCAGTTATACAGAGAAAAACACTATCAGGGCACTTGCTCCAACGGTAAACAATATTGAAATTGTTCAGAGGTGGGGAATCATCTCCCGTACAGCCAGCAACCCACACCCCACACAAGGAGCTTCCTCATTGCAAAGCGGGGGGACCGAGCCGAGGCATCTCTGAACAAAGGTGAGCTGAGCCCCAGGCCAGCTGTTGCTGAACTGTTCCCACCCTTCCCAGGTAAAACACCTGAATATGTACAAGGGCTTGAAAGACTAGAGGAAGGGCCGTGGAGCCACAACAGCGAGAGAACGCAGGCCAACTTGGTGCCTCCAGGCCAGCCAGGGTGGTCCTGGCCCAGGGCACTCTTCCGGAAGCTTTCCATTGTCCTGCCAGAGATACCCCACCTGTCCCGGCCCCCACTGATTTTTTCCTTCCTCACCTCTGTCCGGAGAGAAATTCCAGCGGGAGGTATGGGTGACACATCCTCTTCTTTACAGGTGGCAGCTTGGCAACTCCTGCAGAAAGGCCAGCAGAACTCCACTCACACCGGGCCACCAACAAAGCTGTGGCCCCTCACTCCCTCCCACCAGCACAGCCCCGAGACTGCTCACGGGGCAAAGAATATGGAGGCAGGCACAGCTTCAGGGGCTATTGCTGCCTGGAGCGCTGTTTATATTGACCTCAACCAGGCACACCTGGGGAGGGCCGGCCGGCAGGATAAGGCTGCCCACGTCAGCTAATCCACAACCCTCAGGGAATCACAGTGTTGAAAATGGACCTCGCTAAAGCAGAATAGAAGCCAAGGAAAAAAAGGACACAATGCCATTTGCAGCACCGTAGATGAGCCTAGAGGTTATCACATGACTTGTAGTAAGTCAGAAAGTGAAAGACACATATCGTATCATATCACTTATAGGTGTTACCTAAAAATGGATACCAGGGCAGATATTTCCACGGAGAAGGGCAATCACAGATTCATTAAACAAACTTATGGTTCACCAATGGAAAGGTGTGAGGATGGGTTTCATTACGATATTGGGGTTAACAGACATATACAAACACAGGTGACATATATAATCACCTAAGACCTATGGAATACAAAGAGAGGACTACTCAACATTCTGTCTTAACGTACATGGGCAAAGGATCCCAGGAAGAACAGACATCTGTATATGTGTCAAAGAACCACATCTTCCACACCTACAACAAGCCAAGCATTGTAATCAAACTTGCTGTAATAAAAAATAAAAAATTAAATTAAAAACACGAACAAGAAGTAGTGAGACAAACTTGAGGGGCTTTCTCCTGGCACATTCCATTCTAAATTCCAATCTAGAACAAGACTTCCATTGAGGCTCTGTTGCACTAATAACCTGATTTGAAAGAGAGAACTGCTGCCACCTTGTGGCCGTTTCACACAACAGCAGCTTTAATCCCAGCGCTAAAGGTCAGTTGATATTCAAAATCATTGCAGGCCTGTAAATGACACCTGCCCTGAAAACAAATCCTGGGGTCACATATCGACCAAAAAATTCAAAGGACGTCCATATTTCAAAACGACCGTTTCAAAAGCCATATTTTACGCACATTAGTGTTCTGCTTCTTTGTCTTTCTTTCTTTTTTGGTTAAAAACACGGGAATGGAAAAAGGCATCCCTCAGAAGGGGCGAAAATAGTTGCAAACGAATCAATGGACAAAGGTTTAATCTCCAATATATATAAACAGCTCATGCAGCTTAATATTAAAAAAACAAACAACCCAATACAAACATGGGCAGAATATCTAAAGAGACGTTTCTTCAAAGAAGACACAGAGATGGCTAAGACGCACATGAAAAGCTGCTCAAGAGCACTAATTATTAGAGAAATGCAAATCAAAACTACAATGAGGTATCACCTCACACCTGTTAGAATCAGCATCATCAGAAAATCTACAGACAACAAATTCTGGGGAGGGTGTGGACAAAAGGAGCCCTCTTCCACTATTGTTGGGAATGTAAATTGATACAGTCACTATGGAGAACAGTATGGAGTTTCCTTAAAAAACCTACAAATAGAAACCTTGACTTTCCCTAACCCTAACCATAGGCTGGAACGGAAACCTACCACCAACCGTGCACCTTATCTACGCGGTACACTAATCCTAATCCGTACGCTGGCACTAACCGGTGAGTCAACATGTACCCTGACACTAACACGTTTCCGTACCCTCAGCTGTGCCCCAAACCTTGCCGTTGCCTATCCTTAACCTTAGCCCGGAACAGAAACCTACCATCAGCCCTACACCTTACCCTAAGCCGTACCCTAATCCTAATCCATACGTCAACACGTACCCTGACCCTAACACGTTTCCGTACCCTCACCTCTGCCATAAACCTTGCCGTTCCCTTACCTTAACCCTAGCCCGGAACGGAAAACTACCACCAACCCTACACCTTACCTTACGCCATACCCTAATCCTAATTCGTATGCTGACACTAACCTGTGCATCAACACGTACCCTGACCCTAACACGTTTCGTACCCTCACCTGTGCCCTAAACTTTGCCAGTCCCTAAACATAACCCTAGACTGGAACGGAAACCTACCACCAACCCTACACCTTACTCTATGCGGTACCCTAATCCTCATGCGTACGCTCACACTAACCCGTGAGTCAACACGTACCCTGAACCTAACACAATTCCGTACCATCACCTGTGCCCTATACCTTGCAATTCGCTATCTCTAACCCTACACCGGAATGTAAACCTACCGCCATCCGTACACCTTACTGTACGCCGTACCCTAATCCTAATGCGTACGATGACACTATTCCATGCATCAACATGCACCATGAACCTAACACGTTTCTGTACCCTCACCTGTGCCCTAAGCCTTGCCGTTCACTAACCCTAACCCTAGCCCTGAACTGAAACCCACCACCAGCCCTACACCATACCCTATGCCTTACCCTACTCCTGGCCTGTATGCTGGCACTGACCCGTGCGTCAGCACGTAGCCTGCCTCACCCAAGTTTCCGTACCCTCACCTGTGCCCTTAGCCTTGCCGTTCCCTAACCCTAACCCTAGCCCAGAACGGAAACCCACCACCAGCCCTACACCTTACCCTACGCCGTACCCTACTCCTGGCCCATACGCTGGCACTGACCCATGCGTCAGCAGGTAGCCTGACCCTCCCACGTTTCCGTACCCTCACCTGTGCCCTAAAACTTGACGTTCCCTAACCCTAATCAAACCCCGGAATGGACACCCACCACCAGTCTTACACCTTACCCTATGCCGTACCCTACTCCTGGTCCACACCCTGGCACTGACCCGTGCTTCAGCATGTAGCCTGACCCTCCCACGTTTCCGTACCCTCACCTGTGCCCTAAGCCTTGCCGTTCCCTAACCCTAACCCTACACTTTACCCTACGCCATACCCTATTGCTGGGCCGTACGCTGGCACTGACACTTGCGTCAGCACGTAGCCTGACCCTCCCACGTTTCTGTACCCTCACCTGTGCCCTAAGCCTTGCCATTCCCTAACCCTAACCCTAGCCGGAAACGGAAACCCACCACCAGCCCTACACCTTACCCTACGCCGTACCCTACTCCTGGGCCGTACACTGGAACTGACCCTTGTGTAAGCACGTAGCCTGCCACTCCCATGTTTCCATACCCTCACCTGTGCCCTAAGCCTTGCCGATCCCTAACCCTAACCCTACCCTGGAACAGAAACCCACCACCAGCCCTACACCTTACCCTACGCCGTACCCTAATTCTGGCGCGTACGCTGGCACTGACCCGTGTGTCAGCACGTAGCGTGCCTCTCCCTCGTTTCAGTACCCTTACCTGTGCCCTAAGCCTTGCCGTTCCCTAACCCTAACCCGGAACAGAAACCCACCAACAGCCCTACACCTTACCCTACTCCGTACCCTAATCCTGGCCCGTACACTGGCACTGAAACGTGCGTCAGCACATAGCCTGACCCTCCCACGTTTCTGTACCCTCAGCTGTGCCCTAAGCCTTGCCGTTCCCTAACCCTAACCCTAGCGTGGAATGGAAACCCACAACTAGCCCTACACCATACTTTACTCCAGACCCGTAAGCTGGCACTGACACGTTTGTCAGCACGTAGCCTGCCTATCCCACGTGTCCCTATGCTCACCTGTTCCCTAAAACTTGCCGTTCCCTAACCCTAACCCTAGCCAGGAACGGAAACCCACCACCAGCCCTACACGTTACCCTATGATGTACCCTACTCCTGGCCCTTACGCTGGCACTGACACGTGCGTCAGCACACAGCCTGACCATCCCACGATCCTCCCAATACGGAAATGGGCAGAAGATCTCAAGAGACGTTTCTTCAAAGAAGACACAGAGATGGCCAAGGCGCACATGAGAAGCTGCTCAAGAGCACTAATTATTAGAGAAATGCAAATCAAAACTACAATGAGGTATCACCTCACACCTGTTAGAATCAGCATCATCAGAAAATCTACAGACAACAAATTCTGGGGAGGGTGTGGACAAAAGGAGCCCTCTTCCACTATTGTTGGGAATGTAAATTGATACAGTCACTATGGAGAACAGTATGGAGTTTCCTTAAAAAACCTACAAATAGAAACCTTGTCTTTCCCTAACCCTAACCATAGGCTGGAACGGAAACCTACCACCAACCGTGCACCTTATCTACGCGGTACACTAATCCTAATCCGTACGCTGGCACTAACCGGTGAGTCAACATGTACCCTGACACTAAGACGTTTCCGTACCCTCAGCTGTGCCCCAAACCTTGCCGTTGCCTATCCTTAACCTTAGCCCGGAACAGAAACCTACCATCAGCCCTACACCTTACCCTAAGCCGTACCCTAATCCTAATCCATACGTCAACACGTACCCTGACCCTAACACGTTTCCGTACCCTCACCTCTGCCATAAACCTTGCCATTCCCTTACCTTAACCCTAGCCCGGAACGGAAAACTACCACCAACCCTACACCTTACCTTACGCCATACCCTAATCCTAATTCGTATGCTGACACTAACCTGTGCATCAACACGTACCCTGACCCTAACACGTTTCGTACCCTCACCTGTGCCCTAAACTTTGCCAGTCCCTAAACATAACCCTAGACTGGAACGGAAACCTACCACCAACCCTACACCTTACTCTATGCGGTACCCTAATCCTCATGCGTACGCTCACACTAACCCGTGAGTCAACACGTACCCTGAACCTAACACAATTCCGTACCATCACCTGTGCCCTATACCTTGCAATTCGCTATCCCTAACCCTACACCGGAATGTAAACCTACCGCCATCCGTACACCTTACTGTACGCCGTACCCTAATCCTAATGCGTACGATGACACTATTCCATGCATCAACATGCACCATGAACCTAACACGTTTCTGTACCCTCACCTGTGCCCTAAGCCTTGCCGTTCACTAACCCTAACCCTAGCCCTGAACTGAAACCCACCACCAGCCCTACACCATACCCTATGCCTTACCCTACTCCTGGCCTGTATGCTGGCACTGACCCGTGCGTCAGCACGTAGCCTGCCTCACCCAAGTTTCCGTACCCTCACCTGTGCCCTTAGCCTTGCCGTTCCCTAACCCTAACCCTAGCCCAGAACGGAAACCCACCACCAGCCCTACACCTTACCCTACGCCGTACCCTACTCCTGGCCCATACGCTGGCACTGACCCATGCGTCAGCAGGTAGCCTGACCCTCCCACGTTTCCGTACCCTCACCTGTGCCCTAAAACTTGACGTTCCCTAACCCTAATCAAACCCCGGAATGGACACCCACCACCAGTCTTACACCTTACCCTACGCCGTACCCTACTCCTGGTCCACACCCTGGCACTGACCCGTGCTTCAGCATGTAGCCTGACCCTCCCACGTTTCCGTACCCTCACCTGTGCCCTAAGCCTTGCCGTTCCCTAACCCTAACCCTACACTTTACCCTACGCCATACCCTATTCCTGGGCCGTACGCTGGCACTGACACTTGCGTCAGCACGTAGCCTGACCCTCCCACGTTTCTGTACCCTCACCTGTGCCCTAAGCCTTGCCATTCCCTAACCCTAACCCTAGCCGGAAACGGAAACCCACCACCAGCCCTACACCTTACCCTACGCCGTACCCTACTCCTGGGCCGTACACTGGAACTGACCCTTGTGTAAGCACGTAGCCTGCCACTCCCATGTTTCCATACCCTCACCTGTGCCCTAAGCCTTGCCGATCCCTAACCCTAACCCTACCCTGGAACAGAAACCCACCACCAGCCCTACACCTTACCCTACGCCGTACCCTAATTCTGGCGCGTACGCTGGCACTGACCCGTGTGTCAGCACGTAGCGTGCCTCTCCCTCGTTTCAGTACCCTTACCTGTGCCCTACGCCTTGCCGTTCCCTAACCCTAACCCGGAACAGAAACCCACCAACAGCCCTACACCTTACCCTACTCCGTACCCTAATCCTGGCCCGTACACTGGCACTGAAACGTGCGTCAGCACATAGCCTGACCCTCCCACGTTTCTGTACCCTCAGCTGTGCCCTAAGCCTTGCCGTTCCCTAACCCTAACCCTAGCGCGGAATGGAAACCCACAACTAGCCCTACACCATACTTTACTCCAGACCCGTACGCTGGCACTGACACGTTTGTCAGCACGTAGCCTGCCTCTCCCACGTGTCCCTATGCTCACCTGTTCCCTAAACCTTGCCGTTCCCTAACCCTAACCCTAGCCCGGAACGGAAACCCACCACCAGCCCTACACGTTACCCTATGATGTACCCTACTCCTGACCCTTACGCTGGCACTGACACGTGCGTCAGCACACAGCCTGACCATCCCACGATCCTCCCAATACAGAAATGGGCAGAAGATCTCAAGAGACGTTTCTTCAAAGAAGACACAGAGATGGCCAAGGCGCACATGAGAAGCTGCTCAAGAGCACTAATTATTAGAGAAATGCAAATCAAAACTACAATGAGGTATCACCTCACACCTGTTAGAATCGGCATCATCAGAAAATCTACAAACAACAAATTCTGGGGAGGGTGTGGACAAAAGGAGCCCTCTTCCACTATTGGTGGGAATGTAAATTGATAGAGTCACTATGGAGAACACTATGGAGTTTCCTTAAAAAATCTAGAAATAGAATTACCATCTGATCCAGCAATTCCACTTCTGGGCATATACCCAAAGAAAACCATAAATCAAAAAGGCACATTCACCACAATGTTCATTGCAGCACTATTTACAATAGCCAGGTAATGGAAGCAAACTAAACGCCCAAAGACAGATGAATGGATAAAGATGGGGTACATATATAAAATGGAATATTACTCGGCCATAAAAAGGAATGAATCTGGGTCATTTGTAGAGACATCGATGGATCTAGAGACAGTCATACAGAATGAAGTAAGTCAGAAAGGGGAAAACAAATATTGTATATTAATGCATATATGTGGAACCTAAAAAATGGTACAGATGAACTGGTTTGCAGGGAAGAAATAGAGACACAGAGGTAGAGAACAAACGTATGGACACCAAGTGTGGGAAGCCATGGGGTGGTGGTGGTGGGACGAGTTGGGAGATTGAGATTGACCTGTATACATGTATATGCATAAAATACATAACTAATAATAACCCGCTGTATAAAAAAGTAAATAAAATTAAATTTCAAAATGTTAAAATATAAAATTTAAAAATAAAACAGAAAAAAGCTCTTCCCTTCACACAGATGTATTTATAGGAATAAATTATTTCCATGCTTATATCTATAAATACATAAAAGAGGAATAAAAGCTAACTTGAACCATAAACGAAGAAAAACCTGAACCGACCAGTTATACAGAGAAAAACACTATCAGGGCACTTGCTCCAACGGTAAACAATATTGAAATTGTTCAGAGGTGGGGAATCATCTCCCGTACAGCCAGCAACCCACACCCCACACAAGGAGCTTCCTCATTGCAAAGCGGGGGGACCGAGCCGAGGCATCTCTGAACAAAGGTGAGCTGAGCCCCAGGCCAGCTGTTGCTGAACTGTTCCCACCCTTCCCAGGTAAAACACCTGAATATGTACAAGGGCTTGAAAGACTAGAGGAAGGGCCGTGGAGCCACAACAGCGAGAGAACGCAGGCCAACTTGGTGCCTCCAGGCCAGCCAGGGTGGTCCTGGCCCAGGGCACTCTTCCGGAAGCTTTCCATTGTCCTGCCAGAGATACCCCACCTGTCCCGGCCCCCACTGATTTTTTCCTTCCTCACCTCTGTCCGGAGAGAAATTCCAGCGGGAGGTATGGGTGACACATCCTCTTCTTTACAGGTGGCAGCTTGGCAACTCCTGCAGAAATGCCAGCAGAACTCCACTCACACCGGGCCACCAACAAAGCTGTGGCCCCTCACTCCCTCCCACCAGCACAGCCCCGAGACTGCTCACGGGGCAAAGAATATGGAGGCAGGCACAGCTTCAGGGGCTATTGCTGCCTGGAGCGCTGTTTATATTGACCTCAACCAGGCACACCTGGGGAGGGCCGGCCGGCAGGATAAGGCTGCCCACGTCAGCTAATCCACAACCCTCAGGGAATCACAGTGTTGAAAATGGACCTCGCTAAAGCAGAATAGAAGCCAAGGAAAAAAAGGACACAATGCCATTTGCAGCACCGTAGATGAGCCTAGAGGTTATCACATGACTTGTAGTAAGTCAGAAAGTGAAAGACACATATCGTATCATATCACTTATAGGTGTTACCTAAAAATGGATACCAGGGCAGATATTTCCACGGAGAAGGGCAATCACAGATTCATTAAACAAACTTATGGTTCACCAATGGAAAGGTGTGAGGATGGGTTTCATTACGATATTGGGGTTAACAGACATATACAAACACAGGTGACATATATAATCACCTAAGACCTACGGAATACAAAGAGAGGACTACTCAACATTCTGTCTTAACGTACATGGGCAAAGGATCCCAGGAAGAACAGACATCTGTATATGTGTCAAAGAACCACATCTTCCACACCTACAACAAGCCAAGCATTGTAATCAAACTTGCTGTAATAAAAAATAAAAAATTAAATTAAAAACACGAACAAGAAGTAGTGAGACAAACTTGAGGGGCTTTCTCCTGGCACATTCCATTCTAAATTCCAATCTAGAACAAGACTTCCATTGAGGCTCTGTTGCACTAATAACCTGATTTGAAAGAGAGAACTGCTGCCACCTTGTGGCCGTTTCACACAACAGCAGCTTTAATCCCAGCGCTAAAGGTCAGTTGATATTCAAAATCATTGCAGGCCTGTAAATGACACCTGCCCTGAAAACAAATCCTGGGGTCACATATCGACCAAAAAATTCAAAGGACGTCCATATTTCAAAACGACCGTTTCAAAAGCCATATTTTACGCACATTAGTGTTCTGCTTCTTTGTCTTTCTTTCTTTTTTGGTTAAAAACACGGGAATGGAAAAAGGCATCCCTCAGAAGGGGCGAAAATAGTTGCAAACGAATCAATGGACAAAGGTTTAATCTCCAATATATATAAACAGCTCATGCAGCTTAATATTAAAAAAACAAACAACCCAATACAAACATGGGCAGAATATCTAAAGAGACGTTTCTTCAAAGAAGACACAGAGATGGCTAAGACGCACATGAAAAGCTGCTCAAGAGCACTAATTATTAGAGAAATGCAAATCAAAACTACAATGAGGTATCACCTCACACCTGTTAGAATCAGCATCATCAGAAAATCTACAGACAACAAATTCTGGGGAGGGTGTGGACAAAAGGAGCCCTCTTCCACTATTGTTGGGAATGTAAATTGATACAGTCACTATGGAGAACAGTATGGAGTTTCCTTAAAAAACCTACAAATAGAAACCTTGACTTTCCCTAACCCTAACCATAGGCTGGAACGGAAACCTACCACCAACCGTGCACCTTATCTACGCGGTACACTAATCCTAATCCGTACGCTGGCACTAACCGGTGAGTCAACATGTACCCTGACACTAACACGTTTCCGTACCCTCAGCTGTGCCCCAAACCTTGCCGTTGCCTATCCTTAACCTTAGCCCGGAACAGAAACCTACCATCAGCCCTACACCTTACCCTAAGCCGTACCCTAATCCTAATCCATACGTCAACACGTACCCTGACCCTAACACGTTTCCGTACCCTCACCTCTGCCATAAACCTTGCCGTTCCCTTACCTTAACCCTAGCCCGGAACGGAAAACTACCACCAACCCTACACCTTACCTTACGCCATACCCTAATCCTAATTCGTATGCTGACACTAACCTGTGCATCAACACGTACCCTGACCCTAACACGTTTCGTACCCTCACCTGTGCCCTAAACTTTGCCAGTCCCTAAACATAACCCTAGACTGGAACGGAAACCTACCACCAACCCTACACCTTACTCTATGCGGTACCCTAATCCTCATGCGTACGCTCACACTAACCCGTGAGTCAACACGTACCCTGAACCTAACACAATTCCGTACCATCACCTGTGCCCTATACCTTGCAATTCGCTATCCCTAACCCTACACCGGAATGTAAACCTACCGCCATCCGTACACCTTACTGTACGCCGTACCCTAATCCTAATGCGTACGATGACACTATTCCATGCATCAACATGCACCATGAACCTAACACGTTTCTGTACCCTCACCTGTGCCCTAAGCCTTGCCGTTCACTAACCCTAACCCTAGCCCTGAACTGAAACCCACCACCAGCCCTACACCATACCCTATGCCTTACCCTACTCCTGGCCTGTATGCTGGCACTGACCCGTGCGTCAGCACGTAGCCTGCCTCACCCAAGTTTCCGTACCCTCACCTGTGCCCTTAGCCTTGCCGTTCCCTAACCCTAACCCTAGCCCAGAACGGAAACCCACCACCAGCCCTACACCTTACCCTACGCCGTACCCTACTCCTGGCCCATACGCTGGCACTGACCCATGCGTCAGCAGGTAGCCTGACCCTCCCACGTTTCCGTACCCTCACCTGTGCCCTAAAACTTGACGTTCCCTAACCCTAATCAAACCCCGGAATGGACACCCACCACCAGTCTTACACCTTACCCTACGCCGTACCCTACTCCTGGTCCACACCCTGGCACTGACCCGTGCTTCAGCATGTAGCCTGACCCTCCCACGTTTCCGTACCCTCACCTGTGCCCTAAGCCTTGCCGTTCCCTAACCCTAACCCTACACTTTACCCTACGCCATACCCTATTCCTGGGCCGTACGCTGGCACTGACACTTGCGTCAGCACGTAGCCTGACCCTCCCACGTTTCTGTACCCTCACCTGTGCCCTAAGCCTTGCCATTCCCTAACCCTAACCCTAGCCGGAAACGGAAACCCACCACCAGCCCTACACCTTACCCTACGCCGTACCCTACTCCTGGGCCGTACACTGGAACTGACCCTTGTGTAAGCACGTAGCCTGCCACTCCCATGTTTCCATACCCTCACCTGTGCCCTAAGCCTTGCCGATCCCTAACCCTAACCCTACCCTGGAACAGAAACCCACCACCAGCCCTACACCTTACCCTATGCCGTACCCTAATTCTGGCGCGTACGCTGGCACTGACCCGTGTGTCAGCACGTAGCGTGCCTCTCCCTCGTTTCAGTACCCTTACCTTTGCCCTAAGCCTTGCCGTTCCCTAACCCTAAACCGGAACAGAAACCCACCAACAGCCCTACACCTTACCCTACTCCGTGCCCTAATCCTGGCCCGTACACTGGCACTGAAACGTGCGTCAGCACATAGCCTGACCCTCCCACGTGTCTGTACCCTCAGCTGTGCCCTAAGCCTTGCCGTTCCCTAACCCTAACCCTAGCGCGGAATGGAAACCCACAACTAGCCCTACACCATACTTTACTCCAGACCCGTACGCTGGCACTGACACGTTTGTCAGCACGTAGCCTGCCTCTCCCACGTGTCCCTATGCTCACCTGTTCCCTAAACCTTGCCGTTCCCTAACCCTAACCCTAGCCCGGAACGGAAACCCACCACCAGCCCTACACGTTACCCTATGATGTACCCTACTCCTGGCCCTTACGCTGGCACTGACACGTGCGTCAGCACACAGCCTGACCATCCCACGATCCTCCCAATACAGAAATGGGCAGAAGATCTCAAGAGACGTTTCTTCAAAGAAGACACAGAGATGGCCAAGGCGCACATGAGAAGCTGCTCAAGAGCACTAATTATTAGAGAAATGCAAATCAAAACTACAATGAGGTATCACCTCACACCTGTTAGAATCGGCATCATCAGAAAATCTACAAACAACAAATTCTGGGGAGGGTGTGGACAAAAGGAGCCCTCTTCCACTATTGGTGGGAATGTAAATTGATAGAGTCACTATGGAGAACACTATGGAGTTTCCTTAAAAAATCTAGAAATAGAATTACCATCTGATCCAGCAATTCCACTTCTGGGCATATACCCAAAGAAAACCATAAATCAAAAAGGCACATTCACCACAATGTTCATTGCAGCACTATTTACAATAGCCAGGTAATGGAAGCAAACTAAATGCCCAAAGACAGATGAATGGATAAAGATGGGGTACATATATAAAATGGAATATTACTCGGCCATAAAAAGGAATGAATCTGGGTCATTTGTAGAGACATCGATGGATCTAGAGACAGTCATACAGAATGAAGTAAGTCAGAAAGGGGAAAACAAATATTGTATATTAATGCATATATGTGGAACCTAAAAAATGGTACAGATGAACTGGTTTGCAGGGAAGAAATAGAGACACAGAGGTAGAGAACAAACGTATGGACACCAAGTGTGGGAAGCCATGGGGTGGTGGTGGTGGGACGAGTTGGGAGATTGAGATTGACCTGTATACATGTATATGCATAAAATACATAACTAATAATAACCCGCTGTATAAAAAAGTAAATAAAATTAAATTTCAAAATGTTAAAATATAAAATTTAAAAATAAAACAGAAAAAAGCTCTTCCCTTCACACAGATGTATTTATAGGAATAAATTATTTCCATGCTTATATCTATAAATACATAAAAGAGGAATAAAAGCTAACTTGAACCATAAACGAAGAAAAACCTGAACCGACCAGTTATACAGAGAAAAACACTATCAGGGCACTTGCTCCAACGGTAAACAATATTGAAATTGTTCAGAGGTGGGGAATCATCTCCCGTACAGCCAGCAACCCACACCCCACACAAGGAGCTTCCTCATTGCAAAGCGGGGGGACCGAGCCGAGGCATCTCTGAACAAAGGTGAGCTGAGCCCCAGGCCAGCTGTTGCTGAACTGTTCCCACTCTTCCCAGGTAAAACACCTGAATATGTACAAGGGCTTGAAAGACTAGAGGAAGGGCCGTGGAGCCACAACAGCGAGAGAACGCAGGCCAACTTGGTGCCTCCAGGCCAGCCAGGGTGGTCCTGGCCCAGGGCACTCTTCCGGAAGCTTTCCATTGTCCTGCCAGAGATACCCCACCTGTCCCGGCCCCCACTGATTTTTTCCTTCCTCACCTCTGTCCGGAGAGAAATTCCAGCGGGAGGTATGGGTGACACATCCTCTTCTTTACAGGTGGCAGCTTGGCAACTCCTGCAGAAAGGCCAGCAGAACTCCACTCACACCGGGCCACCAACAAAGCTGTGGCCCCTCACTCCCTCCCACCAGCACAGCCCCGAGACTGCTCACGGGGCAAAGAATATGGAGGCAGGCACAGCTTCAGGGGCTATTGCTGCCTGGAGCGCTGTTTATATTGACCTCAACCAGGCACACCTGGGGAGGGCCGGCCGGCAGGATAAGGCTGCCCACGTCAGCTAATCCACAACCCTCAGGGAATCACAGTGTTGAAAGTGGACCTCGCTAAAGCAGAATAGAAGCCAAGGAAAAAAAGGACACAATGCCATTTGCAGCACCGTAGATGAGCCTAGAGGTTATCACATGACTTGTAGTAAGTCAGAAAGTGAAAGACACAGATCGTATCATATCACTTATAGGTGTTACCTAAAAATGGATACCAGGGCAGATATTTCCACGGAGAAGGGCAATCACAGATTCATTAAACAAACTTATGGTTCACCAATGGAAAGGTGTGAGGATGGGTTTCATTACGATATTGGGGTTAACAGACATATACAAACACAGGTGACATATATAATCACCTAAGACCTACGGAATACAAAGAGAGGACTACTCAACATTCTGTCTTAACGTACATGGGCAAAGGATCCCAGGAAGAACAGACATCTGTATATGTGTCAAAGAACCACATCTTCCACACCTACAACAAGCCAAGCATTGTAATCAAACTTGCTGTAATAAAAAATAAAAAATTAAATTAAAAACACGAACAAGAAGTAGTGAGACAAACTTGAGGGGCTTTCTCCTGGCACATTCCATTCTAAATTCCAATCTAGAACAAGACTTCCATTGAGGCTCTGTTGCACTAATAACCTGATTTGAAAGAGAGAACTGCTGCCACCTTGTGGCCGTTTCACACAACAGCAGCTTTAATCCCAGCGCTAAAGGTCAGTTGATATTCAAAATCATTGCAGGCCTGTAAATGACACCTGCCCTGAAAACAAATCCTGGGGTCACATATCGACCAAAAAATTCAAAGGACGTCCATATTTCAAAACGACCGTTTCAAAAGCCATATTTTACGCACATTAGTGTTCTGCTTCTTTGTCTTTCTTTCTTTTTTGGTTAAAAACACGGGAATGGAAAAAGGCATCCCTCAGAAGGGGCGAAAATAGTTGCAAACGAATCAATGGACAAAGGTTTAATCTCCAATATATATAAACAGCTCATGCAGCTTAATATTAAAAAAACAAACAACCCAATACAAACATGGGCAGAATATCTAAAGAGACGTTTCTTCAAAGAAGACACAGAGATGGCTAAGACGCACATGAAAAGCTGCTCAAGAGCACTAATTATTAGAGAAATGCAAATCAAAACTACAATGAGGTATCACCTCACACCTGTTAGAATCAGCATCATCAGAAAATCTACAGACAACAAATTCTGGGGAGGGTGTGGACAAAAGGAGCCCTCTTCCACTATTGTTGGGAATGTAAATTGATACAGTCACTATGGAGAACAGTATGGAGTTTCCTTAAAAAACCTACAAATAGAAACCTTGACTTTCCCTAACCCTAACCATAGGCTGGAACGGAAACCTACCACCAACCGTGCACCTTATCTACGCGGTACACTAATCCTAATCCGTACGCTGGCACTAACCGGTGAGTCAACATGTACCCTGACACTAACACGTTTCCGTACCCTCAGCTGTGCCCCAAACCTTGCCGTTGCCTATCCTTAACCTTAGCCCGGAACAGAAACCTACCATCAGCCCTACACCTTACCCTAAGCCGTACCCTAATCCTAATCCATACGTCAACACGTACCCTGACCCTAACACGTTTCCGTACCCTCACCTCTGCCATAAACCTTGCCGTTCCCTTACCTTAACCCTAGCCCGGAACGGAAAACTACCACCAACCCTACACCTTACCTTACGCCATACCCTAATCCTAATTCGTATGCTGACACTAACCTGTGCATCAACACGTACCCTGACCCTAACACGTTTCGTACCCTCACCTGTGCCCTAAACTTTGCCAGTCCCTAAACATAACCCTAGACTGGAACGGAAACCTACCACCAACCCTACACCTTACTCTATGCGGTACCCTAATCCTCATGCGTACGCTCACACTAACCCGTGAGTCAACACGTACCCTGAACCTAACACAATTCCGTACCATCACCTGTGCCCTATACCTTGCAATTCGCTATCCCTAACCCTACACCGGAATGTAAACCTACCGCCATCCGTACACCTTACTGTACGCCGTACCCTAATCCTAATGCGTACGATGACACTATTCCATGCATCAACATGCACCATGAACCTAACACGTTTCTGTACCCTCACCTGTGCCCTAAGCCTTGCCGTTCACTAACCCTAACCCTAGCCCTGAACTGAAACCCACCACCAGCCCTACACCATACCCTATGCCTTACCCTACTCCTGGCCTGTATGCTGGCACTGACCCGTGCGTCAGCACGTAGCCTGCCTCACCCAAGTTTCCGTACCCTCACCTGTGCCCTTAGCCTTGCCGTTCCCTAACCCTAACCCTAGCCCAGAACGGAAACCCACCACCAGCCCTACACCTTACCCTACGCCGTACCCTACTCCTGGCCCATACGCTGGCACTGACCCATGCGTCAGCAGGTAGCCTGACCCTCCCACGTTTCCGTACCCTCACCTGTGCCCTAAAACTTGACGTTCCCTAACCCTAATCAAACCCCGGAATGGACACCCACCACCAGTCTTACACCTTACCCTACGCCGTACCCTACTCCTGGTCCACACCCTGGCACTGACCCGTGCTTCAGCATGTAGCCTGACCCTCCCACGTTTCCGTACCCTCACCTGTGCCCTAAGCCTTGCCGTTCCCTAACCCTAACCCTACACTTTACCCTACGCCATACCCTATTCCTGGGCCGTACGCTGGCACTGACACTTGCGTCAGCACGTAGCCTGACCCTCCCACGTTTCTGTACCCTCACCTGTGCCCTAAGCCTTGCCATTCCCTAACCCTAACCCTAGCCGGAAACGGAAACCCACCACCAGCCCTACACCTTACCCTACGCCGTACCCTACTCCTGGGCCGTACACTGGAACTGACCCTTGTGTAAGCACGTAGCCTGCCACTCCCATGTTTCCATACCCTCACCTGTGCCCTAAGCCTTGCCGATCCCTAACCCTAACCCTACCCTGGAACAGAAACCCACCACCAGCCCTACACCTTACCCTATGCCGTACCCTAATTCTGGCGCGTACGCTGGCACTGACCCGTGTGTCAGCACGTAGCGTGCCTCTCCCTCGTTTCAGTACCCTTACCTGTGCCCTAAGCCTTGCCGTTCCCTAACCCTAAACCGGAACAGAAACCCACCAACAGCCCTACACCTTACCCTACTCCGTGCCCTAATCCTGGCCCGTACACTGGCACTGAAACGTGCGTCAGCACATAGCCTGACCCTCCCACGTTTCTGTACCCTCAGCTGTGCCCTAAGCCTTGCCGTTCCCTAACCCTAACCCTAGCGCGGAATGGAAACCCACAACTAGCCCTACACCATACTTTACTCCAGACCCGTACGCTGGCACTGACACGTTTGTCAGCACGTAGCCTGCCTCTCCCACGTGTCCCTATGCTCACCTGTTCCCTAAACCTTGCCGTTCCCTAACCCTAACCCTAGCCCGGAACGGAAACCCACCACCAGCCCTACACGTTACCCTATGATGTACCCTACTCCTGGCCCTTACGCTGGCACTGACACGTGCGTCAGCACACAGCCTGACCATCCCACGATCCTCCCAATACAGAAATGGGCAGAAGATCTCAAGAGACGTTTCTTCAAAGAAGACACAGAGATGGCCAAGGCGCACATGAGAAGCTGCTCAAGAGCACTAATTATTAGAGAAATGCAAATCAAAACTACAATGAGGTATCACCTCACACCTGTTAGAATCGGCATCATCAGAAAATCTACAAACAACAAATTCTGGGGAGGGTGTGGACAAAAGGAGCCCTCTTCCACTATTGGTGGGAATGTAAATTGATAGAGTCACTATGGAGAACACTATGGAGTTTCCTTAAAAAATCTAGAAATAGAATTACCATCTGATCCAGCAATTCCACTTCTGGGCATATACCCAAAGAAAACCATAAATCAAAAAGGCACATTCACCACAATGTTCATTGCAGCACTATTTACAATAGCCAGGTAATGGAAGCAAACTAAATGCCCAAAGACAGATGAATGGATAAAGATGGGGTACATATATAAAATGGAATATTACTCGGCCATAAAAAGGAATGAATCTGGGTCATTTGTAGAGACATCGATGGATCTAGAGACAGTCATACAGAATGAAGTAAGTCAGAAAGGGGAAAACAAATATTGTATATTAATGCATATATGTGGAACCTAAAAAATGGTACAGATGAACTGGTTTGCAGGGAAGAAATAGAGACACAGAGGTAGAGAACAAACGTATGGACACCAAGTGTGGGAAGCCATGGGGTGGTGGTGGTGGGACGAGTTGGGAGATTGAGATTGACCTGTATACATGTATATGCATAAAATACATAACTAATAATAACCCGCTGTATAAAAAAGTAAATAAAATTAAATTTCAAAATGTTAAAATATAAAATTTAAAAATAAAACAGAAAAAAGCTCTTCCCTTCACACAGATGTATTTATAGGAATAAATTATTTCCATGCTTATATCTATAAATACATAAAAGAGGAATAAAAGCTAACTTGAACCATAAACGAAGAAAAACCTGAACCGACCAGTTATACAGAGAAAAACACTATCAGGGCACTTGCTCCAACGGTAAACAATATTGAAATTGTTCAGAGGTGGGGAATCATCTCCCGTACAGCCAGCAACCCACACCCCACACAAGGAGCTTCCTCATTGCAAAGCGGGGGGACCGAGCCGAGGCATCTCTGAACAAAGGTGAGCTGAGCCCCAGGCCAGCTGTTGCTGAACTGTTCCCACTCTTCCCAGGTAAAACACCTGAATATGTACAAGGGCTTGAAAGACTAGAGGAAGGGCCGTGGAGCCACAACAGCGAGAGAACGCAGGCCAACTTGGTGCCTCCAGGCCAGCCAGGGTGGTCCTGGCCCAGGGCACTCTTCCGGAAGCTTTCCATTGTCCTGCCAGAGATACCCCACCTGTCCCGGCCCCCACTGATTTTTTCCTTCCTCACCTCTGTCCGGAGAGAAATTCCAGCGGGAGGTATGGGTGACACATCCTCTTCTTTACAGGTGGCAGCTTGGCAACTCCTGCAGAAAGGCCAGCAGAACTCCACTCACACCGGGCCACCAACAAAGCTGTGGCCCCTCACTCCCTCCCACCAGCACAGCCCCGAGACTGCTCACGGGGCAAAGAATATGGAGGCAGGCACAGCTTCAGGGGCTATTGCTGCCTGGAGCGCTGTTTATATTGACCTCAACCAGGCACACCTGGGGAGGGCCGGCCGGCAGGATAAGGCTGCCCACGTCAGCTAATCCACAACCCTCAGGGAATCACAGTGTTGAAAATGGACCTCGCTAAAGCAGAATAGAAGCCAAGGAAAAAAAGGACACAATGCCATTTGCAGCACCGTAGATGAGCCTAGAGGTTATCACATGACTTGTAGTAAGTCAGAAAGTGAAAGACACATATCGTATCATATCACTTATAGGTGTTACCTAAAAATGGATACCAGGGCAGATATTTCCACGGAGAAGGGCAATCACAGATTCATTAAACAAACTTATGGTTCACCAATGGAAAGGTGTGAGGATGGGTTTCATTACGATATTGGGGTTAACAGACATATACAAACACAGGTGACATATATAATCACCTAAGACCTACGGAATACAAAGAGAGGACTACTCAACATTCTGTCTTAACGTACATGGGCAAAGGATCCCAGGAAGAACAGACATCTGTATATGTGTCAAAGAACCACATCTTCCACACCTACAACAAGCCAAGCATTGTAATCAAACTTGCTGTAATAAAAAATAAAAAATTAAATTAAAAACACGAACAAGAAGTAGTGAGACAAACTTGAGGGGCTTTCTCCTGGCACATTCCATTCTAAATTCCAATCTAGAACAAGACTTCCATTGAGGCTCTGTTGCACTAATAACCTGATTTGAAAGAGAGAACTGCTGCCACCTTGTGGCCGTTTCACACAACAGCAGCTTTAATCCCAGCGCTAAAGGTCAGTTGATATTCAAAATCATTGCAGGCCTGTAAATGACACCTGCCCTGAAAACAAATCCTGGGGTCACATATCGACCAAAAAATTCAAAGGACGTCCATATTTCAAAACGACCATTTCAAAAGCCATATTTTACGCACATTAGTGTTCTGCTTCTTTGTCTTTCTTTCTTTTTTGGTTAAAAACACGGGAATGGAAAAAGGCATCCCTCAGAAGGGGCGAAAATAGTTGCAAACGAATCAATGGACAAAGGTTTAATCTCCAATATATATAAACAGCTCATGCAGCTTAATATTAAAAAAACAAACAACCCAATACAAACATGGGCAGAATATCTAAAGAGACGTTTCTTCAAAGAAGACACAGAGATGGCTAAGACGCACATGAAAAGCTGCTCAAGAGCACTAATTATTAGAGAAATGCAAATCAAAACTACAATGAGGTATCACCTCACACCTGTTAGAATCAGCATCATCAGAAAATCTACAGACAACAAATTCTGGGGAGGGTGTGGACAAAAGGAGCCCTCTTCCACTATTGTTGGGAATGTAAATTGATACAGTCACTATGGAGAACAGTATGGAGTTTCCTTAAAAAACCTACAAATAGAAACCTTGACTTTCCCTAACCCTAACCATAGGCTGGAACGGAAACCTACCACCAACCGTGCACCTTATCTACGCGGTACACTAATCCTAATCCGTACGCTGGCACTAACCGGTGAGTCAACATGTACCCTGACACTAACACGTTTCCGTACCCTCAGCTGTGCCCCAAACCTTGCCGTTGCCTATCCTTAACCTTAGCCCGGAACAGAAACCTACCATCAGCCCTACACCTTACCCTAAGCCGTACCCTAATCCTAATCCATACGTCAACACGTACCCTGACCCTAACACGTTTCCGTACCCTCACCTCTGCCATAAACCTTGCCGTTCCCTTACCTTAACCCTAGCCCGGAACGGAAAACTACCACCAACCCTACACCTTACCTTACGCCATACCCTAATCCTAATTCGTATGCTGACACTAACCTGTGCATCAACACGTACCCTGACCCTAACACGTTTCGTACCCTCACCTGTGCCCTAAACTTTGCCAGTCCCTAAACATAACCCTAGACTGGAACGGAAACCTACCACCAACCCTACACCTTACTCTATGCGGTACCCTAATCCTCATGCGTACGCTCACACTAACCCGTGAGTCAACACGTACCCTGAACCTAACACAATTCCGTACCATCACCTGTGCCCTATACCTTGCAATTCGCTATCCCTAACCCTACACCGGAATGTAAACCTACCGCCATCCGTACACCTTACTGTACGCCGTACCCTAATCCTAATGCGTACGATGACACTATTCCATGCATCAACATGCACCATGAACCTAACACGTTTCTGTACCCTCACCTGTGCCCTAAGCCTTGCCGTTCACTAACCCTAACCCTAGCCCTGAACTGAAACCCACCACCAGCCCTACACCATACCCTATGCCTTACCCTACTCCTGGCCTGTATGCTGGCACTGACCCGTGCGTCAGCACGTAGCCTGCCTCACCCAAGTTTCCGTACCCTCACCTGTGCCCTTAGCCTTGCCGTTCCCTAACCCTAACCCTAGCCCAGAACGGAAACCCACCACCAGCCCTACACCTTACCCTACGCCGTACCCTACTCCTGGCCCATACGCTGGCACTGACCCATGCGTCAGCAGGTAGCCTGACCCTCCCACGTTTCCGTACCCTCACCTGTGCCCTAAAACTTGACGTTCCCTAACCCTAATCAAACCCCGGAATGGACACCCACCACCAGTCTTACACCTTACCCTACGCCGTACCCTACTCCTGGTCCACACCCTGGCACTGACCCGTGCTTCAGCATGTAGCCTGACCCTCCCACGTTTCCGTACCCTCACCTGTGCCCTAAGCCTTGCCGTTCCCTAACCCTAACCCTACACTTTACCCTACGCCATACCCTATTCCTGGGCCGTACGCTGGCACTGACACTTGCGTCAGCACGTAGCCTGACCCTCCCACGTTTCTGTACCCTCACCTGTGCCCTAAGCCTTGCCATTCCCTAACCCTAACCCTAGCCGGAAACGGAAACCCACCACCAGCCCTACACCTTACCCTACGCCGTACCCTACTCCTGGGCCGTACACTGGAACTGACCCTTGTGTAAGCACGTAGCCTGCCACTCCCATGTTTCCATACCCTCACCTGTGCCCTAAGCCTTGCCGATCCCTAACCCTAACCCTACCCTGGAACAGAAACCCACCACCAGCCCTACACCTTACCCTATGCCGTACCCTAATTCTGGCGCGTACGCTGGCACTGACCCGTGTGTCAGCACGTAGCGTGCCTCTCCCTCGTTTCAGTACCCTTACCTGTGCCCTAAGCCTTGCCGTTCCCTAACCCTAAACCGGAACAGAAACCCACCAACAGCCCTACACCTTACCCTACTCCGTGCCCTAATCCTGGCCCGTACACTGGCACTGAAACGTGCGTCAGCACATAGCCTGACCCTCCCACGTTTCTGTACCCTCAGCTGTGCCCTAAGCCTTGCCGTTCCCTAACCCTAACCCTAGCGCGGAATGGAAACCCACAACTAGCCCTACACCATACTTTACTCCAGACCCGTACGCTGGCACTGACACGTTTGTCAGCACGTAGCCTGCCTCTCCCACGTGTCCCTATGCTCACCTGTTCCCTAAACCTTGCCGTTCCCTAACCCTAACCCTAGCCCGGAACGGAAACCCACCACCAGCCCTACACGTTACCCTATGATGTACCCTACTCCTGGCCCTTACGCTGGCACTGACACGTGCGTCAGCACACAGCCTGACCATCCCACGATCCTCCCAATACAGAAATGGGCAGAAGATCTCAAGAGACGTTTCTTCAAAGAAGACACAGAGATGGCCAAGGCGCACATGAGAAGCTGCTCAAGAGCACTAATTATTAGAGAAATGCAAATCAAAACTACAATGAGGTATCACCTCACACCTGTTAGAATCGGCATCATCAGAAAATCTACAAACAACAAATTCTGGGGAGGGTGTGGACAAAAGGAGCCCTCTTCCACTATTGGTGGGAATGTAAATTGATAGAGTCACTATGGAGAACACTATGGAGTTTCCTTAAAAAATCTAGAAATAGAATTACCATCTGATCCAGCAATTCCACTTCTGGGCATATACCCAAAGAAAACCATAAATCAAAAAGGCACATTCACCACAATGTTCATTGCAGCACTATTTACAATAGCCAGGTAATGGAAGCAAACTAAATGCCCAAAGACAGATGAATGGATAAAGATGGGGTACATATATAAAATGGAATATTACTCGGCCATAAAAAGGAATGAATCTGGGTCATTTGTAGAGACATCGATGGATCTAGAGACAGTCATACAGAATGAAGTAAGTCAGAAAGGGGAAAACAAATATTGTATATTAATGCATATATGTGGAACCTAAAAAATGGTACAGATGAACTGGTTTGCAGGGAAGAAATAGAGACACAGAGGTAGAGAACAAACGTATGGACACCAAGTGTGGGAAGCCATGGGGTGGTGGTGGTGGGACGAGTTGGGAGATTGAGATTGACCTGTATACATGTATATGCATAAAATACATAACTAATAATAACCCGCTGTATAAAAAAGTAAATAAAATTAAATTTCAAAATGTTAAAATATAAAATTTAAAAATAAAACAGAAAAAAGCTCTTCCCTTCACACAGATGTATTTATAGGAATAAATTATTTCCATGCTTATATCTATAAATACATAAAAGAGGAATAAAAGCTAACTTGAACCATAAACGAAGAAAAACCTGAACCGACCAGTTATACAGAGAAAAACACTATCAGGGCACTTGCTCCAACGGTAAACAATATTGAAATTGTTCAGAGGTGGGGAATCATCTCCCGTACAGCCAGCAACCCACACCCCACACAAGGAGCTTCCTCATTGCAAAGCGGGGGGACCGAGCCGAGGCATCTCTGAACAAAGGTGAGCTGAGCCCCAGGCCAGCTGTTGCTGAACTGTTCCCACTCTTCCCAGGTAAAACACCTGAATATGTACAAGGGCTTGAAAGACTAGAGGAAGGGCCGTGGAGCCACAACAGCGAGAGAACGCAGGCCAACTTGGTGCCTCCAGGCCAGCCAGGGTGGTCCTGGCCCAGGGCACTCTTCCGGAAGCTTTCCATTGTCCTGCCAGAGATACCCCACCTGTCCCGGCCCCCACTGATTTTTTCCTTCCTCACCTCTGTCCGGAGAGAAATTCCAGCGGGAGGTATGGGTGACACATCCTCTTCTTTACAGGTGGCAGCTTGGCAACTCCTGCAGAAAGGCCAGCAGAACTCCACTCACACCGGGCCACCAACAAAGCTGTGGCCCCTCACTCCCTCCCACCAGCACAGCCCCGAGACTGCTCACGGGGCAAAGAATATGGAGGCAGGCACAGCTTCAGGGGCTATTGCTGCCTGGAGCGCTGTTTATATTGACCTCAACCAGGCACACCTGGGGAGGGCCGGCCGGCAGGATAAGGCTGCCCACGTCAGCTAATCCACAACCCTCAGGGAATCACAGTGTTGAAAATGGACCTCGCTAAAGCAGAATAGAAGCCAAGGAAAAAAAGGACACAATGCCATTTGCAGCACCGTAGATGAGCCTAGAGGTTATCACATGACTTGTAGTAAGTCAGAAAGTGAAAGACACATATCGTATCATATCACTTATAGGTGTTACCTAAAAATGGATACCAGGGCAGATATTTCCACGGAGAAGGGCAATCACAGATTCATTAAACAAACTTATGGTTCACCAATGGAAAGGTGTGAGGATGGGTTTCATTACGATATTGGGGTTAACAGACATATACAAACACAGGTGACATATATAATCACCTAAGACCTACGGAATACAAAGAGAGGACTACTCAACATTCTGTCTTAACGTACATGGGCAAAGGATCCCAGGAAGAACAGACATCTGTATATGTGTCAAAGAACCACATCTTCCACACCTACAACAAGCCAAGCATTGTAATCAAACTTGCTGTAATAAAAAATAAAAAATTAAATTAAAAACACGAACAAGAAGTAGTGAGACAAACTTGAGGGGCTTTCTCCTGGCACATTCCATTCTAAATTCCAATCTAGAACAAGACTTCCATTGAGGCTCTGTTGCACTAATAACCTGATTTGAAAGAGAGAACTGCTGCCACCTTGTGGCCGTTTCACACAACAGCAGCTTTAATCCCAGCGCTAAAGGTCAGTTGATATTCAAAATCATTGCAGGCCTGTAAATGACACCTGCCCTGAAAACAAATCCTGGGGTCACATATCGACCAAAAAATTCAAAGGACGTCCATATTTCAAAACGACCATTTCAAAAGCCATATTTTACGCACATTAGTGTTCTGCTTCTTTGTCTTTCTTTCTTTTTTGGTTAAAAACACGGGAATGGAAAAAGGCATCCCTCAGAAGGGGCGAAAATAGTTGCAAACGAATCAATGGACAAAGGTTTAATCTCCAATATATATAAACAGCTCATGCAGCTTAATATTAAAAAAACAAACAACCCAATACAAACATGGGCAGAATATCTAAAGAGACGTTTCTTCAAAGAAGACACAGAGATGGCTAAGACGCACAGGAAAAGCTGCTCAAGAGCACTAATTATTAGAGAAATGCAAATCAAAACTACAATGAGGTATCACCTCACACCTGTTAGAATCAGCATCATCAGAAAATCTACAGACAACAAATTCTGGGGAGGGTGTGGACAAAAGGAGCCCTCTTCCACTATTGTTGGGAATGTAAATTGATACAGTCACTATGGAGAACAGTATGGAGTTTCCTTAAAAAACCTACAAATAGAAACCTTGACTTTCCCTAACCCTAACCATAGGCTGGAACGGAAACCTACCACCAACCGTGCACCTTATCTACGCGGTACACTAATCCTAATCCGTACGCTGGCACTAACCGGTGAGTCAACATGTACCCTGACACTAACACGTTTCCGTACCCTCAGCTGTGCCCCAAACCTTGCCGTTGCCTATCCTTAACCTTAGCCCGGAACAGAAACCTACCATCAGCCCTACACCTTACCCTAAGCCGTACCCTAATCCTAATCCATACGTCAACACGTACCCTGACCCTAACACGTTTCCGTACCCTCACCTCTGCCATAAACCTTGCCGTTCCCTTACCTTAACCCTAGCCCGGAACGGAAAACTACCACCAACCCTACACCTTACCTTACGCCATACCCTAATCCTAATTCGTATGCTGACACTAACCTGTGCATCAACACGCACCCTGACCCTAACACGTTTCGTACCCTCACCTGTGCCCTAAACTTTGCCAGTCCCTAAACATAACCCTAGACTGGAACGGAAACCTACCACCAACCCTACACCTTACTCTATGCGGTACCCTAATCCTCATGCGTACGCTCACACTAACCCGTGAGTCAACACGTACCCTGAACCTAACACAATTCCGTACCATCACCTGTGCCCTATACCTTGCAATTCGCTATCCCTAACCCTACACCGGAATGTAAACCTACCGCCATCCGTACACCTTACTGTACGCCGTACCCTAATCCTAATGCGTACGATGACACTATTCCATGCATCAACATGCACCATGAACCTAACACGTTTCTGTACCCTCACCTGTGCCCTAAGCCTTGCCGTTCACTAACCCTAACCCTAGCCCTGAACTGAAACCCACCACCAGCCCTACACCATACCCTATGCCTTACCCTACTCCTGGCCTGTATGCTGGCACTGACCCGTGCGTCAGCACGTAGCCTGCCTCACCCAAGTTTCCGTACCCTCACCTGTGCCCTTAGCCTTGCCGTTCCCTAACCCTAACCCTAGCCCAGAACGGAAACCCACCACCAGCCCTACACCTTACCCTACGCCGTACCCTACTCCTGGCCCATACGCTGGCACTGACCCATGCGTCAGCAGGTAGCCTGACCCTCCCACGTTTCCGTACCCTCACCTGTGCCCTAAAACTTGACGTTCCCTAACCCTAATCAAACCCCGGAATGGACACCCACCACCAGTCTTACACCTTACCCTACGCCGTACCCTACTCCTGGTCCACACCCTGGCACTGACCCGTGCTTCAGCATGTAGCCTGACCCTCCCACGTTTCCGTACCCTCACCTGTGCCCTAAGCCTTGCCGTTCCCTAACCCTAACCCTACACTTTACCCTACGCCATACCCTATTCCTGGGCCGTACGCTGGCACTGACACTTGCGTCAGCACGTAGCCTGACCCTCCCACGTTTCTGTACCCTCACCTGTGCCCTAAGCCTTGCCATTCCCTAACCCTAACCCTAGCCGGAAACGGAAACCCACCACCAGCCCTACACCTTACCCTACGCCGTACCCTACTCCTGGGCCGTACACTGGAACTGACCCTTGTGTAAGCACGTAGCCTGCCACTCCCATGTTTCCATACCCTCACCTGTGCCCTAAGCCTTGCCGATCCCTAACCCTAACCCTACCCTGGAACAGAAACCCACCACCAGCCCTACACCTTACCCTATGCCGTACCCTAATTCTGGCGCGTACGCTGGCACTGACCCGTGTGTCAGCACGTAGCGTGCCTCTCCCTCGTTTCAGTACCCTTACCTGTGCCCTAAGCCTTGCCGTTCCCTAACCCTAAACCGGAACAGAAACCCACCAACAGCCCTACACCTTACCCTACTCCGTGCCCTAATCCTGGCCCGTACACTGGCACTGAAACGTGCGTCAGCACATAGCCTGACCCTCCCACGTTTCTGTACCCTCAGCTGTGCCCTAAGCCTTGCCGTTCCCTAACCCTAACCCTAGCGCGGAATGGAAACCCACAACTAGCCCTACACCATACTTTACTCCAGACACGTACGCTGGCACTGACATGTTTGTCAGCACGTAGCCTGCCTCTCCCACGTGTCCCTATGCTCACCTGTTCCCTAAACCTTGCCGTTCCCTAACCCTAACCCTAGCCCGGAACGGAAACCCACCACCAGCCCTACACGTTACCCTATGATGTACCCTACTCCTGGCCCTTACGCTGGCACTGACACGTGCGTCAGCACACAGCCTGACCATCCCACGATCCTCCCAATACAGAAATGGGCAGAAGATCTCAAGAGACGTTTCTTCAAAGAAGACACAGAGATGGCCAAGGCGCACATGAGAAGCTGCTCAAGAGCACTAATTATTAGAGAAATGCAAATCAAAACTACAATGAGGTATCACCTCACACCTGTTAGAATCGGCATCATCAGAAAATCTACAAACAACAAATTCTGGGGAGGGTGTGGACAAAAGGAGCCCTCTTCCACTATTGGTGGGAATGTAAATTGATAGAGTCACTATGGAGAACACTATGGAGTTTCCTTAAAAAATCTAGAAATAGAATTACCATCTGATCCAGCAATTCCACTTCTGGGCATATACCCAAAGAAAACCATAAATCAAAAAGGCACATTCACCACAATGTTCATTGCAGCACTATTTACAATAGCCAGGTAATGGAAGCAAACTAAATGCCCAAAGACAGATGAATGGATAAAGATGGGGTACATATATAAAATGGAATATTACTCGGCCATAAAAAGGAATGAATCTGGGTCATTTGTAGAGACATCGATGGATCTAGAGACAGTCATACAGAATGAAGTAAGTCAGAAAGGGGAAAACAACTATTGTATATTAATGCATATATGTGGAACCTAAAAAATGGTACAGATGAACTGGTTTGCAGGGAAGAAATAGAGACACAGAGGTAGAGAACAAACGTATGGACACCAAGTGTGGGAAGCCATGGGGTGGTGGTGGTGGGACGAGTTGGGAGATTGAGATTGACCTGTATACATGTATATGCATAAAATACATAACTAATAATAACCCGCTGTATAAAAAAGTAAATAAAATTAAATTTCAAAATGTTAAAATATAAAATTTAAAAATAAAACAGAAAAAAGCTCTTCCCTTCACACAGATGTATTTATAGGAATAAATTATTTCCATGCTTATATCTATAAATACATAAAAGAGGAATAAAAGCTAACTTGAACCATAAACGAAGAAAAACCTGAACCGACCAGTTATACAGAGAAAAACACTATCAGGGCACTTGCTCCAACGGTAAACAATATTGAAATTGTTCAGAGGTGGGGAATCATCTCCCGTACAGCCAGCAACCCACACCCCACACAAGGAGCTTCCTCATTGCAAAGCGGGGGGACCGAGCCGAGGCATCTCTGAACAAAGGTGAGCTGAGCCCCAGGCCAGCTGTTGCTGAACTGTTCCCACCCTTCCCAGGTAAAACACCTGAATATGTACAAGGGCTTGAAAGACTAGAGGAAGGGCCGTGGAGCCACAACAGCGAGAGAACGCAGGCCAACTTGGTGCCTCCAGGCCAGCCAGGGTGGTCCTGGCCCAGGGCACTCTTCCGGAAGCTTTCCATTGTCCTGCCAGAGATACCCCACCTGTCCCGGCCCCCACTGATTTTTTCCTTCCTCACCTCTGTCCGGAGAGAAATTCCAGCGGGAGGTATGGGTGACACATCCTCTTCTTTACAGGTGGCAGCTTGGCAACTCCTGCAGAAAGGCCAGCAGAACTCCACTCACACCGGGCCACCAACAAAGCTGTGGCCCCTCACTCCCTCCCACCAGCACAGCCCCGAGACTGCTCACGGGGCAAAGAATATGGAGGCAGGCACAGCTTCAGGGGCTATTGCTGCCTGGAGCGCTGTTTATATTGACCTCAACCAGGCACACCTGGGGAGGGCCGGCCGGCAGGATAAGGCTGCCCACGTCAGCTAATCCACAACCCTCAGGGAATCACAGTGTTGAAAATGGACCTCGCTAAAGCAGAATAGAAGCCAAGGAAAAAAAGGACACAATGCCATTTGCAGCACCGTAGATGAGCCTAGAGGTTATCACATGACTTGTAGTAAGTCAGAAAGTGAAAGACACATATCGTATCATATCACTTATAGGTGTTACCTAAAAATGGATACCAGGGCAGATATTTCCACGGAGAAGGGCAATCACAGATTCATTAAACAAACTTATGGTTCACCAATGGAAAGGTGTGAGGATGGGTTTCATTACGATATTGGGGTTAACAGACATATACAAACACAGGTGACATATATAATCACCTAAGACCTACGGAATACAAAGAGAGGACTACTCAACATTCTGTCTTAACGTACATGGGCAAAGGATCCCAGGAAGAACAGACATCTGTATATGTGTCAAAGAACCACATCTTCCACACCTACAACAAGCCAAGCATTGTAATCAAACTTGCTGTAATAAAAAATAAAAAATTAAATTAAAAACACGAACAAGAAGTAGTGAGACAAACTTGAGGGGCTTTCTCCTGGCACATTCCATTCTAAATTCCAATCTAGAACAAGACTTCCATTGAGGCTCTGTTGCACTAATAACCTGATTTGAAAGAGAGAACTGCTGCCACCTTGTGGCCGTTTCACACAACAGCAGCTTTAATCCCAGCGCTAAAGGTCAGTTGATATTCAAAATCATTGCAGGCCTGTAAATGACACCTGCCCTGAAAACAAATCCTGGGGTCACATATCGACCAAAAAATTCAAAGGACGTCCATATTTCAAAACGACCGTTTCAAAAGCCATATTTTACGCACATTAGTGTTCTGCTTCTTTGTCTTTCTTTCTTTTTTGGTTAAAAACACGGGAATGGAAAAAGGCATCCCTCAGAAGGGGCGAAAATAGTTGCAAACGAATCAATGGACAAAGGTTTAATCTCCAATATATATAAACAGCTCATGCAGCTTAATATTAAAAAAACAAACAACCCAATACAAACATGGGCAGAATATCTAAAGAGACGTTTCTTCAAAGAAGACACAGAGATGGCTAAGACGCACATGAAAAGCTGCTCAAGAGCACTAATTATTAGAGAAATGCAAATCAAAACTACAATGAGGTATCACCTCACACCTGTTAGAATCAGCATCATCAGAAAATCTACAGACAACAAATTCTGGGGAGGGTGTGGACAAAAGGAGCCCTCTTCCACTATTGTTGGGAATGTAAATTGATACAGTCACTATGGAGAACAGTATGGAGTTTCCTTAAAAAACCTACAAATAGAAACCTTGACTTTCCCTAACCCTAACCATAGGCTGGAACGGAAACCTACCACCAACCGTGCACCTTATCTACGCGGTACACTAATCCTAATCCGTACGCTGGCACTAACCGGTGAGTCAACATGTACCCTGACACTAACACGTTTCCGTACCCTCAGCTGTGCCCCAAACCTTGCCGTTGCCTATCCTTAACCTTAGCCCGGAACAGAAACCTACCATCAGCCCTACACCTTACCCTAAGCCGTACCCTAATCCTAATCCATACGTCAACACGTACCCTGACCCTAACACGTTTCCGTACCCTCACCTCTGCCATAAACCTTGCCGTTCCCTTACCTTAACCCTAGCCCGGAACGGAAAACTACCACCAACCCTACACCTTACCTTACGCCATACCCTAATCCTAATTCGTATGCTGACACTAACCTGTGCATCAACACGTACCCTGACCCTAACACGTTTCGTACCCTCACCTGTGCCCTAAACTTTGCCAGTCCCTAAACATAACCCTAGACTGGAACGGAAACCTACCACCAACCCTACACCTTACTCTATGCGGTACCCTAATCCTCATGCGTACGCTCACACTAACCCGTGAGTCAACACGTACCCTGAACCTAACACAATTCCGTACCATCACCTGTGCCCTATACCTTGCAATTCGCTATCCCTAACCCTACACCGGAATGTAAACCTACCGCCATCCGTACACCTTACTGTACGCCGTACCCTAATCCTAATGCGTACGATGACACTATTCCATGCATCAACATGCACCATGAACCTAACACGTTTCTGTACCCTCACCTGTGCCCTAAGCCTTGCCGTTCACTAACCCTAACCCTAGCCCTGAACTGAAACCCACCACCAGCCCTACACCATACCCTATGCCTTACCCTACTCCTGGCCTGTATGCTGGCACTGACCCGTGCGTCAGCACGTAGCCTGCCTCACCCAAGTTTCCGTACCCTCACCTGTGCCCTTAGCCTTGCCGTTCCCTAACCCTAACCCTAGCCCAGAACGGAAACCCACCACCAGCCCTACACCTTACCCTACGCCGTACCCTACTCCTGGCCCATACGCTGGCACTGACCCATGCGTCAGCAGGTAGCCTGACCCTCCCACGTTTCCGTACCCTCACCTGTGCCCTAAAACTTGACGTTCCCTAACCCTAATCAAACCCCGGAATGGACACCCACCACCAGTCTTACACCTTACCCTACGCCGTACCCTACTCCTGGTCCACACCCTGGCACTGACCCGTGCTTCAGCATGTAGCCTGACCCTCCCACGTTTCCGTACCCTCACCTGTGCCCTAAGCCTTGCCGTTCCCTAACCCTAACCCTACACTTTACCCTACGCCATACCCTATTCCTGGGCCGTACGCTGGCACTGACACTTGCGTCAGCACGTAGCCTGACCCTCCCACGTTTCTGTACCCTCACCTGTGCCCTAAGCCTTGCCATTCCCTAACCCTAACCCTAGCCGGAAACGGAAACCCACCACCAGCCCTACACCTTACCCTACGCCGTACCCTACTCCTGGGCCGTACACTGGAACTGACCCTTGTGTAAGCACGTAGCCTGCCACTCCCATGTTTCCATACCCTCACCTGTGCCCTAAGCCTTGCCGATCCCTAACCCTAACCCTACCCTGGAACAGAAACCCACCACCAGCCCTACACCTTACCCTATGCCGTACCCTAATTCTGGCGCGTACGCTGGCACTGACCCGTGTGTCAGCACGTAGCGTGCCTCTCCCTCGTTTCAGTACCCTTACCTGTGCCCTAAGCCTTGCCGTTCCCTAACCCTAAACCGGAACAGAAACCCACCAACAGCCCTACACCTTACCCTACTCCGTGCCCTAATCCTGGCCCGTACACTGGCACTGAAACGTGCGTCAGCACATAGCCTGACCCTCCCACGTTTCTGTACCCTCAGCTGTGCCCTAAGCCTTGCCGTTCCCTAACCCTAACCCTAGCGCGGAATGGAAACCCACAACTAGCCCTACACCATACTTTACTCCAGACCCGTACGCTGGCACTGACACGTTTGTCAGCACGTAGCCTGCCTCTCCCACGTGTCCCTATGCTCACCTGTTCCCTAAACCTTGCCGTTCCCTAACCCTAACCCTAGCCCGGAACGGAAACCCACCACCAGCCCTACACGTTACCCTATGATGTACCCTACTCCTGGCCCTTACGCTGGCACTGACACGTGCGTCAGCACACAGCCTGACCATCCCACGATCCTCCCAATACAGAAATGGGCAGAAGATCTCAAGAGACGTTTCTTCAAAGAAGACACAGAGATGGCCAAGGCGCACATGAGAAGCTGCTCAAGAGCACTAATTATTAGAGAAATGCAAATCAAAACTACAATGAGGTATCACCTCACACCTGTTAGAATCGGCATCATCAGAAAATCTACAAACAACAAATTCTGGGGAGGGTGTGGACAAAAGGAGCCCTCTTCCACTATTGGTGGGAATGTAAATTGATAGAGTCACTATGGAGAACACTATGGAGTTTCCTTAAAAAATCTAGAAATAGAATTACCATCTGATCCAGCAATTCCACTTCTGGGCATATACCCAAAGAAAACCATAAATCAAAAAGGCACATTCACCACAATGTTCATTGCAGCACTATTTACAATAGCCAGGTAATGGAAGCAAACTAAATGCCCAAAGACAGATGAATGGATAAAGATGGGGTACATATATAAAATGGAATATTACTCGGCCATAAAAAGGAATGAATCTGGGTCATTTGTAGAGACATCGATGGATCTAGAGACAGTCATACAGAATGAAGTAAGTCAGAAAGGGGAAAACAAATATTGTATATTAATGCATATATGTGGAACCTAAAAAATGGTACAGATGAACTGGTTTGCAGGGAAGAAATAGAGACACAGAGGTAGAGAACAAACGTATGGACACCAAGTGTGGGAAGCCATGGGGTGGTGGTGGTGGGACGAGTTGGGAGATTGAGATTGACCTGTATACATGTATATGCATAAAATACATAACTAATAATAACCCGCTGTATAAAAAAGTAAATAAAATTAAATTTCAAAATGTTAAAATATAAAATTTAAAAATAAAACAGAAAAAAGCTCTTCCCTTCACACAGATGTATTTATAGGAATAAATTATTTCCATGCTTATATCTATAAATACATAAAAGAGGAATAAAAGCTAACTTGAACCATAAACGAAGAAAAACCTGAACCGACCAGTTATACAGAGAAAAACACTATCAGGGCACTTGCTCCAACGGTAAACAATATTGAAATTGTTCAGAGGTGGGGAATCATCTCCCGTACAGCCAGCAACCCACACCCCACACAAGGAGCTTCCTCATTGCAAAGTGGGGGGACCGAGCCGAGGCATCTCTGAACAAAGGTGAGCTGAGCCCCAGGCCAGCTGTTGCTGAACTGTTCCCACCCTTCCCAGGTAAAACACCTGAATATGTACAAGGGCTTGAAAGACTAGAGGAAGGGCCGTGGAGCCACAACAGCGAGAGAACGCAGGCCAACTTGGTGCCTCCAGGCCAGCCAGGGTGGTCCTGGCCCAGGGCACTCTTCCGGAAGCTTTCCATTGTCCTGCCAGAGATACCCCACCTGTCCCGGCCCCCACTGATTTTTTCCTTCCTCACCTCTGTCCGGAGAGAAATTCCAGCGGGAGGTATGGGTGACACATCCTCTTCTTTACAGGTGGCAGCTTGGCAACTCCTGCAGAAAGGCCAGCAGAACTCCACTCACACCGGGCCACCAACAAAGCTGTGGCCCCTCACTCCCTCCCACCAGCACAGCCCCGAGACTGCTCACGGGGCAAAGAATATGGAGGCAGGCA
Organism: Mesoplodon bidens; assembly: GCF_964165515.1. NCBI lineage: Eukaryota > Metazoa > Chordata > Mammalia > Artiodactyla > Ziphiidae > Mesoplodon > Mesoplodon bidens. The sequence continues at coordinate 273,549 of NW_027672163.1, read as the reverse complement.
CAGCTTCAGGGGCTATTGCTGCCTGGAGCGCTGTTTATATTGACCTCAACCAGGCACACCTGGGGAGGGCCGGCCGGCAGGATAAGGCTGCCCACGTCAGCTAATCCACAACCCTCAGGGAATCACAGTGTTGAAAATGGACCTCGCTAAAGCAGAATAGAAGCCAAGGAAAAAAAGGACACAATGACATTTGCAGCACCGTAGATGAGCCTAGAGGTTATCACATGACTTGTAGTAAGTCAGAAAGTGAAAGACACATATCGTATCATATCACTTATAGGTGTTACCTAAAAATGGATACCAGGGCAGATATTTCCACGGAGAAGGGCAATCACAGATTCATTAAACAAACTTATGGTTCACCAATGGAAAGGTGTGAGGATGGGTTTCATTACGATATTGGGGTTAACAGACATATACAAACACAGGTGACATATATAATCACCTAAGACCTACGGAATACAAAGAGAGGACTACTCAACATTCTGTCTTAACGTACATGGGCAAAGGATCCCAGGAAGAACAGACATCTGTATATGTGTCAAAGAACCACATCTTCCACACCTACAACAAGCCAAGCATTGTAATCAAACTTGCTGTAATAAAAAATAAAAAATTAAATTAAAAACACGAACAAGAAGTAGTGAGACAAACTTGAGGGGCTTTCTCCTGGCACATTCCATTCTAAATTCCAATCTAGAACAAGACTTCCATTGAGGCTCTGTTGCACTAATAACCTGATTTGAAAGAGAGAACTGCTGCCACCTTGTGGCCGTTTCACACAACAGCAGCTTTAATCCCAGCGCTAAAGGTCAGTTGATATTCAAAATCATTGCAGGCCTGTAAATGACACCTGCCCTGAAAACAAATCCTGGGGTCACATATCGACCAAAAAATTCAAAGGACGTCCATATTTCAAAACGACCGTTTCAAAAGCCATATTTTACGCACATTAGTGTTCTGCTTCTTTGTCTTTCTTTCTTTTTTGGTTAAAAACACGGGAATGGAAAAAGGCATCCCTCAGAAGGGGCGAAAATAGTTGCAAACGAATCAATGGACAAAGGTTTAATCTCCAATATATATAAACAGCTCATGCAGCTTAATATTAAAAAAACAAACAACCCAATACAAACATGGGCAGAATATCTAAAGAGACGTTTCTTCAAAGAAGACACAGAGATGGCTAAGACGCACATGAAAAGCTGCTCAAGAGCACTAATTATTAGAGAAATGCAAATCAAAACTACAATGAGGTATCACCTCACACCTGTTAGAATCAGCATCATCAGAAAATCTACAGACAACAAATTCTGGGGAGGGTGTGGACAAAAGGAGCCCTCTTCCACTATTGTTGGGAATGTAAATTGATACAGTCACTATGGAGAACAGTATGGAGTTTCCTTAAAAAACCTACAAATAGAAACCTTGACTTTCCCTAACCCTAACCATAGGCTGGAACGGAAACCTACCACCAACCGTGCACCTTATCTACGCGGTACACTAATCCTAATCCGTACGCTGGCACTAACCGGTGAGTCAACATGTACCCTGACACTAACACGTTTCCGTACCCTCAGCTGTGCCCCAAACCTTGCCGTTGCCTATCCTTAACCTTAGCCCGGAACAGAAACCTACCATCAGCCCTACACCTTACCCTAAGCCGTACCCTAATCCTAATCCATACGTCAACACGTACCCTGACCCTAACATGTTTCCGTACCCTCACCTCTGCCATAAACCTTGCCGTTCCCTTACCTTAACCCTAGCCCGGAACGGAAAACTACCACCAACCCTACACCTTACCTTACGCCATACCCTAATCCTAATTCGTATGCTGACACTAACCTGTGCATCAACACGTACCCTGACCCTAACACGTTTCGTACCCTCACCTGTGCCCTAAACTTTGCCAGTCCCTAAACATAACCCTAGACTGGAACGGAAACCTACCACCAACCCTACACCTTACTCTATGCGGTACCCTAATCCTCATGCGTACGCTCACACTAACCCGTGAGTCAACACGTACCCTGAACCTAACACAATTCCGTACCATCACCTGTGCCCTATACCTTGCAATTCGCTATCCCTAACCCTACACCGGAATGTAAACCTACCGCCATCCGTACACCTTACTGTACGCCGTACCCTAATCCTAATGCGTACGATGACACTATTCCATGCATCAACATGCACCATGAACCTAACACGTTTCTGTACCCTCACCTGTGCCCTAAGCCTTGCCGTTCACTAACCCTAACCCTAGCCCTGAACTGAAACCCACCACCAGCCCTACACCATACCCTATGCCTTACCCTACTCCTGGCCTGTATGCTGGCACTGACCCGTGCGTCAGCACGTAGCCTGCCTCACCCAAGTTTCCGTACCCTCACCTGTGCCCTTAGCCTTGCCGTTCCCTAACCCTAACCCTAGCCCAGAACGGAAACCCACCACCAGCCCTACACCTTACCCTACGCCGTACCCTACTCCTGGCCCATACGCTGGCACTGACCCATGCGTCAGCAGGTAGCCTGACCCTCCCACGTTTCCGTACCCTCACCTGTGCCCTAAAACTTGACGTTCCCTAACCCTAATCAAACCCCGGAATGGACACCCACCACCAGTCTTACACCTTACCCTACGCCGTACCCTAATTCTGGCGCGTACGCTGGCACTGACCCGTGTGTCAGCACGTAGCGTGCCTCTCCCTCGTTTCAGTACCCTTACCTGTGCCCTAAGCCTTGCCGTTCCCTAACCCTAAACCGGAACAGAAACCCACCAACAGCCCTACACCTTACCCTACTCCGTACCCTAATCCTGGCCCGTACACTGGCACTGAAACGTGCGTCAGCACATAGCCTGACCCTCCCACGTTTCTGTACCCTCAGCTGTGCCCTAAGCCTTGCCGTTCCCTAACCCTAACCCTAGCGCGGAATGGAAACCCACAACTAGCCCTACACCATACTTTACTCCAGACCCGTACGCTGGCACTGACACGTTTGTCAGCACGTAGCCTGCCTCTCCCACGTGTCCCTATGCTCACCTGTTCCCTAAACCTTGCCGTTCCCTAACCCTAACCCTAGCCCGGAACGGAAACCCACCACCAGCCCTACACGTTACCCTATGATGTACCCTACTCCTGGCCCTTACGCTGGCACTGACACGTGCGTCAGCACACAGCCTGACCATCCCACGATCCTCCCAATACAGAAATGGGCAGAAGATCTCAAGAGACGTTTCTTCAAAGAAGACACAGAGATGGCCAAGGCGCACATGAGAAGCTGCTCAAGAGCACTAATTATTAGAGAAATGCAAATCAAAACTACAATGAGGTATCACCTCACACCTGTTAGAATCGGCATCATCAGAAAATCTACAAACAACAAATTCTGGGGAGGGTGTGGACAAAAGGAGCCCTCTTCCACTATTGGTGGGAATGTAAATTGATAGAGTCACTATGGAGAACACTATGGAGTTTCCTTAAAAAATCTAGAAATAGAATTACCATCTGATCCAGCAATTCCACTTCTGGGCATATACCCAAAGAAAACCATAAATCAAAAAGGCACATTCACCACAATGTTCATTGCAGCACTATTTACAATAGCCAGGTAATGGAAGCAAACTAAATGCCCAAAGACAGATGAATGGATAAAGATGGGGTACATATATAAAATGGAATATTACTCGGCCATAAAAAGGAATGAATCTGGGTCATTTGTAGAGACATCGATGGATCTAGAGACAGTCATACAGAATGAAGTAAGTCAGAAAGGGGAAAACAAATATTGTATATTAATGCATATATGTGGAACCTAAAAAATGGTACAGATGAACTGGTTTGCAGGGAAGAAATAGAGACACAGAGGTAGAGAACAAACGTATGGACACCAAGTGTGGGAAGCCATGGGGTGGTGGTGGTGGGACGAGTTGGGAGATTGAGATTGACCTGTATACATGTATATGCATAAAATACATAACTAATAATAACCCGCTGTATAAAAAAGTAAATAAAATTAAATTTCAAAATGTTAAAATATAAAATTTAAAAATAAAACAGAAAAAAGCTCTTCCCTTCACACAGATGTATTTATAGGAATAAATTATTTCCATGCTTATATCTATAAATACATAAAAGAGGAATAAAAGCTAACTTGAACCATAAACGAAGAAAAACCTGAACCGACCAGTTATACAGAGAAAAACACTATCAGGGCACTTGCTCCAACGGTAAACAATATTGAAATTGTTCAGAGGTGGGGAATCATCTCCCGTACAGCCAGCAACCCACACCCCACACAAGGAGCTTCCTCATTGCAAAGTGGGGGGACCGAGCCGAGGCATCTCTGAACAAAGGTGAGCTGAGCCCCAGGCCAGCTGTTGCTGAACTGTTCCCACCCTTCCCAGGTAAAACACCTGAATATGTACAAGGGCTTGAAAGACTAGAGGAAGGGCCGTGGAGCCACAACAGCGAGAGAACGCAGGCCAACTTGGTGCCTCCAGGCCAGCCAGGGTGGTCCTGGCCCAGGGCACTCTTCCGGAAGCTTTCCATTGTCCTGCCAGAGATACCCCACCTGTCCCGGCCCCCACTGATTTTTTCCTTCCTCACCTCTGTCCGGAGAGAAATTCCAGCGGGAGGTATGGGTGACACATCCTCTTCTTTACAGGTGGCAGCTTGGCAACTCCTGCAGAAAGGCCAGCAGAACTCCACTCACACCGGGCCACCAACAAAGCTGTGGCCCCTCACTCCCTCCCACCAGCACAGCCCCGAGACTGCTCACGGGGCAAAGAATATGGAGGCAGGCACAGCTTCAGGGGCTATTGCTGCCTGGAGCACTGTTTATATTGACCTCAACCAGGCACACCTGGGGAGGGCCGGCCGGCAGGATAAGGCTGCCCACGTCAGCTAATCCACAACCCTCAGGGAATCACAGTGTTGAAAATGGACCTCGCTAAAGCAGAATAGAAGCCAAGGAAAAAAAGGACACAATGCCATTTGCAGCACCGTAGATGAGCCTAGAGGTTATCACATGACTTGTAGTAAGTCAGAAAGTGAAAGACACATATCGTATCATATCACTTATAGGTGTTACCTAAAAATGGATACCAGGGCAGATATTTCCACGGAGAAGGGCAATCACAGATTCATTAAACAAACTTATGGTTCACCAATGGAAAGGTGTGAGGATGGGTTTCATTACGATATTGGGGTTAACAGACATATACAAACACAGGTGACATATATAATCACCTAAGACCTACGGAATACAAAGAGAGGACTACTCAACATTCTGTCTTAACGTACATGGGCAAAGGATCCCAGGAAGAACAGACATCTGTATATGTGTCAAAGAACCACATCTTCCACACCTACAACAAGCCAAGCATTGTAATCAAACTTGCTGTAATAAAAAATAAAAAATTAAATTAAAAACACGAACAAGAAGTAGTGAGACAAACTTGAGGGGCTTTCTCCTGGCACATTCCATTCTAAATTCCAATCTAGAACAAGACTTCCATTGAGGCTCTGTTGCACTAATAACCTGATTTGAAAGAGAGAACTGCTGCCACCTTGTGGCCGTTTCACACAACAGCAGCTTTAATCCCAGCGCTAAAGGTCAGTTGATATTCAAAATCATTGCAGGCCTGTAAATGACACCTGCCCTGAAAACAAATCCTGGGGTCACATATCAACCAAAAAATTCAAAGGACGTCCATATTTCAAAACGACCGTTTCAAAAGCCATATTTTACGCACATTAGTGTTCTGCTTCTTTGTCTTTCTTTCTTTTTTGGTTAAAAACACGGGAATGGAAAAAGGCATCCCTCAGAAGGGGCGAAAATAGTTGCAAACGAATCAATGGACAAAGGTTTAATCTCCAATATATATAAACAGCTCATGCAGCTTAATATTAAAAAAACAAACAACCCAATACAAACATGGGCAGAATATCTAAAGAGACGTTTCTTCAAAGAAGACACAGAGATGGCTAAGACGCACATGAAAAGCTGCTCAAGAGCACTAATTATTAGAGAAATGCAAATCAAAACTACAATGAGGTATCACCTCACACCTGTTAGAATCAGCATCATCAGAAAATCTACAGACAACAAATTCTGGGGAGGGTGTGGACAAAAGGAGCCCTCTTCCACTATTGTTGGGAATGTAAATTGATACAGTCACTATGGAGAACAGTATGGAGTTTCCTTAAAAAACCTACAAATAGAAACCTTGACTTTCCCTAACCCTAACCATAGGCTGGAACGGAAACCTACCACCAACCGTGCACCTTATCTACGCGGTACACTAATCCTAATCCGTACGCTGGCACTAACCGGTGAGTCAACATGTACCCTGACACTAACACGTTTCCGTACCCTCAGCTGTGCCCCAAACCTTGCCGTTGCCTATCCTTAACCTTAGCCCGGAACAGAAACCTACCATCAGCCCTACACCTTACCCTAAGCCGTACCCTAATCCTAATCCATACGTCAACACGTACCCTGACCCTAACACGTTTCCGTACCCTCACCTCTGCCATAAACCTTGCCGTTCCCTTACCTTAACCCTAGCCCGGAACGGAAAACTACCACCAACCCTACACCTTACCTTACGCCATACCCTAATCCTAATTCGTATGCTGACACTAACCTGTGCATCAACACGTACCCTGACCCTAACACGTTTCGTACCCTCACCTGTGCCCTAAACTTTGCCAGTCCCTAAACATAACCCTAGACTGGAACGGAAACCTACCACCAACCCTACACCTTACTCTATGCGGTACCCTAATCCTCATGCGTACGCTCACACTAACCCGTGAGTCAACACGTACCCTGAACCTAACACAATTCCGTACCATCACCTGTGCCCTATACCTTGCAATTCGCTATCCCTAACCCTACACCGGAATGTAAACCTACCGCCATCCGTACACCTTACTGTACGCTGTACCCTAATCCTAATGCGTACGATGACACTATTCCATGCATCAACATGCACCATGAACCTAACACGTTTCTGTACCCTCACCTGTGCCCTAAGCCTTGCCGTTCACTAACCCTAACCCTAGCCCTGAACTGAAACCCACCACCAGCCCTACACCATACCCTATGCCTTACCCTACTCCTGGCCTGTATGCTGGCACTGACCCGTGCGTCAGCACGTAGCCTGCCTCACCCAAGTTTCCGTACCCTCACCTGTGCCCTTAGCCTTGCCGTTCCCTAACCCTAACCCTAGCCCAGAACGGAAACCCACCACCAGCCCTACACCTTACCCTACGCCGTACCCTACTCCTGGCCCATACGCTGGCACTGACCCATGCGTCAGCAGGTAGCCTGACCCTCCCACGTTTCCGTACCCTCACCTGTGCCCTAAAACTTGACGTTCCCTAACCCTAATCAAACCCCGGAATGGACACCCACCACCAGTCTTACACCTTACCCTACGCCGTACCCTACTCCTGGTCCACACCCTGGCACTGACCCGTGCTTCAGCATGTAGCCTGACCCTCCCACGTTTCCGTACCCTCACCTGTGCCCTAAGCCTTGCCGTTCCCTAACCCTAACCCTACACTTTACCCTACGCCATACCCTATTCCTGGGCCGTACGCTGGCACTGACACTTGCGTCAGCACGTAGCCTGACCCTCCCACGTTTCTGTACCCTCACCTGTGCCCTAAGCCTTGCCATTCCCTAACCCTAACCCTAGCCGGAAACGGAAACCCACCACCAGCCCTACACCTTACCCTACGCCGTACCCTACTCCTGGGCCGTACACTGGAACTGACCCTTGTGTAAGCACGTAGCCTGCCACTCCCATGTTTCCATACCCTCACCTGTGCCCTAAGCCTTGCCGATCCCTAACCCTAACCCTACCCTGGAACAGAAACCCACCACCAGCCCTACACCTTACCCTACGCCGTACCCTAATTCTGGCGCGTACGCTGGCACTGACCCGTGTGTCAGCACGTAGCGTGCCTCTCCCTCGTTTCAGTACCCTTACCTGTGCCCTAAGCCTTGCCGTTCCCTAACCCTAACCCGGAACAGAAACCCACCAACAGCCCTACACCTTACCCTACTCCGTACCCTAATCCTGGCCCGTACACTGGCACTGAAACGTGCGTCAGCACATAGCCTGACCCTCCCACGTTTCTGTACCCTCAGCTGTGCCCTAAGCCTTGCCGTTCCCTAACCCTAACCCTAGCGCGGAATGGAAACCCACAACTAGCCCTACACCATACTTTACTCCAGACCCGTACGCTGGCACTGACACGTTTGTCAGCACGTAGCCTGCCTCTCCCACGTGTCCCTATGCTCACCTGTTCCCTAAACCTTGCCGTTCCCTAACCCTAACCCTAGCCCGGAACGGAAACCCACCACCAGCCCTACACGTTACCCTATGATGTACCCTACTCCTGGCCCTTACGCTGGCACTGACACGTGCGTCAGCACACAGCCTGACCATCCCACGATCCTCCCAATACAGAAATGGGCAGAAGATCTCAAGAGACGTTTCTTCAAAGAAGACACAGAGATGGCCAAGGCGCACATGAGAAGCTGCTCAAGAGCACTAATTATTAGAGAAATGCAAATCAAAACTACAATGAGGTATCACCTCACACCTGTTAGAATCGGCATCATCAGAAAATCTACAAACAACAAATTCTGGGGAGGGTGTGGACAAAAGGAGCCCTCTTCCACTATTGGTGGGAATGTAAATTGATAGAGTCACTATGGAGAACACTATGGAGTTTCCTTAAAAAATCTAGAAATAGAATTACCATCTGATCCAGCAATTCCACTTCTGGGCATATACCCAAAGAAAACCATAAATCAAAAAGGCACATTCACCACAATGTTCATTGCAGCACTATTTACAATAGCCAGGTAATGGAAGCAAACTAAATGCCCAAAGACAGATGAATGGATAAAGATGGGGTACATATATAAAATGGAATATTACTCGGCCATAAAAAGGAATGAATCTGGGTCATTTGTAGAGACATCGATGGATCTAGAGACAGTCATACAGAATGAAGTAAGTCAGAAAGGGGAAAACAAATATTGTATATTAATGCATATATGTGGAACCTAAAAAATGGTACAGATGAACTGGTTTGCAGGGAAGAAATAGAGACACAGAGGTAGAGAACAAACGTATGGACACCAAGTGTGGGAAGCCATGGGGTGGTGGTGGTGGGACGAGTTGGGAGATTGAGATTGACCTGTATACATGTATATGCATAAAATACATAACTAATAATAACCCGCTGTATAAAAAAGTAAATAAAATTAAATTTCAAAATGTTAAAATATAAAATTTAAAAATAAAACAGAAAAAAGCTCTTCCCTTCACACAGATGTATTTATAGGAATAAATTATTTCCATGCTTATATCTATAAATACATAAAAGAGGAATAAAAGCTAACTTGAACCATAAACGAAGAAAAACCTGAACCGACCAGTTATACAGAGAAAAACACTATCAGGGCACTTGCTCCAACGGTAAACAATATTGAAATTGTTCAGAGGTGGGGAATCATCTCCCGTACAGCCAGCAACCCACACCCCACACAAGGAGCTTCCTCATTGCAAAGTGGGGGGACCGAGCCGAGGCATCTCTGAACAAAGGTGAGCTGAGCCCCAGGCCAGCTGTTGCTGAACTGTTCCCACCCTTCCCAGGTAAAACACCTGAATATGTACAAGGGCTTGAAAGACTAGAGGAAGGGCCGTGGAGCCACAACAGCGAGAGAACGCAGGCCAACTTGGTGCCTCCAGGCCAGCCAGGGTGGTCCTGGCCCAGGGCACTCTTCCGGAAGCTTTCCATTGTCCTGCCAGAGATACCCCACCTGTCCCGGCCCCCACTGATTTTTTCCTTCCTCACCTCTGTCCGGAGAGAAATTCCAGCGGGAGGTATGGGTGACACATCCTCTTCTTTACAGGTGGCAGCTTGGCAACTCCTGCAGAAAGGCCAGCAGAACTCCACTCACACCGGGCCACCAACAAAGCTGTGGCCCCTCACTCCCTCCCACCAGCACAGCCCCGAGACTGCTCACGGGGCAAAGAATATGGAGGCAGGCACAGCTTCAGGGGCTATTGCTGCCTGGAGCGCTGTTTATATTGACCTCAACCAGGCACACCTGGGGAGGGCCGGCCGGCAGGATAAGGCTGCCCACGTCAGCTAATCCACAACCCTCAGGGAATCACAGTGTTGAAAGTGGACCTCGCTAAAGCAGAATAGAAGCCAAGGAAAAAAAGGACACAATGCCATTTGCAGCACCGTAGATGAGCCTAGAGGTTATCACATGACTTGTAGTAAGTCAGAAAGTGAAAGACACATATCGTATCATATCACTTATAGGTGTTACCTAAAAATGGATACCAGGGCAGATATTTCCACGGAGAAGGGCAATCACAGATTCATTAAACAAACTTATGGTTCACCAATGGAAAGGTGTGAGGATGGGTTTCATTACGATATTGGGGTTAACAGACATATACAAACACAGGTGACATATATAATCACCTAAGACCTACGGAATACAAAGAGAGGACTACTCAACATTCTGTCTTAACGTACATGGGCAAAGGATCCCAGGAAGAACAGACATCTGTATATGTGTCAAAGAACCACATCTTCCACACCTACAACAAGCCAAGCATTGTAATCAAACTTGCTGTAATAAAAAATAAAAAATTAAATTAAAAACACGAACAAGAAGTAGTGAGACAAACTTGAGGGGCTTTCTCCTGGCACATTCCATTCTAAATTCCAATCTAGAACAAGACTTCCATTGAGGCTCTGTTGCACTAATAACCTGATTTGAAAGAGAGAACTGCTGCCACCTTGTGGCCGTTTCACACAACAGCAGCTTTAATCCCAGCGCTAAAGGTCAGTTGATATTCAAAATCATTGCAGGCCTGTAAATGACACCTGCCCTGAAAACAAATCCTGGGGTCACATATCGACCAAAAAATTCAAAGGACGTCCATATTTCAAAACGACCGTTTCAAAAGCCATATTTTACGCACATTAGTGTTCTGCTTCTTTGTCTTTCTTTCTTTTTTGGTTAAAAACACGGGAATGGAAAAAGGCATCCCTCAGAAGGGGCGAAAATAGTTGCAAACGAATCAATGGACAAAGGTTTAATCTCCAATATATATAAACAGCTCATGCAGCTTAATATTAAAAAAACAAACAACCCAATACAAACATGGGCAGAATATCTAAAGAGACGTTTCTTCAAAGAAGACACAGAGATGGCTAAGACGCACATGAAAAGCTGCTCAAGAGCACTAATTATTAGAGAAATGCAAATCAAAACTACAATGAGGTATCACCTCACACCTGTTAGAATCAGCATCATCAGAAAATCTACAGACAACAAATTCTGGGGAGGGTGTGGACAAAAGGAGCCCTCTTCCACTATTGTTGGGAATGTAAATTGATACAGTCACTATGGAGAACAGTATGGAGTTTCCTTAAAAAACCTACAAATAGAAACCTTGACTTTCCCTAACCCTAACCATAGGCTGGAACGGAAACCTACCACCAACCGTGCACCTTATCTACGCGGTACACTAATCCTAATCCGTACGCTGGCACTAACCGGTGAGTCAACATGTACCCTGACACTAACACGTTTCCGTACCCTCAGCTGTGCCCCAAACCTTGCCGTTGCCTATGCTTAACCTTAGCCCGGAACAGAAACCTACCATCAGCCCTACACCTTACCCTAAGCCGTACCCTAATCCTAATCCATACGTCAACACGTACCCTGACCCTAACACGTTTCCGTACCCTCACCTCTGCCATAAACCTTGCCGTTCCCTTACCTTAACCCTAGCCCGGAACGGAAAACTACCACCAACCCTACACCTTACCTTACGCCATACCCTAATCCTAATTCGTATGCTGACACTAACCTGTGCATCAACACGTACCCTGACCCTAACACGTTTCGTACCCTCACCTGTGCCCTAAACTTTGCCAGTCCCTAAACATAACCCTAGACTGGAACGGAAACCTACCACCAACCCTACACCTTACTCTATGCGGTACCCTAATCCTCATGCGTACGCTCACACTAACCCGTGAGTCAACACGTACCCTGAACCTAACACAATTCCGTACCATCACCTGTGCCCTATACCTTGCAATTCGCTATCCCTAACCCTACACCGGAATGTAAACCTACCGCCATCCGTACACCTTACTGTACGCCGTACCCTAATCCTAATGCGTACGATGACACTATTCCATGCATCAACATGCACCATGAACCTAACACGTTTCTGTACCCTCACCTGTGCCCTAAGCCTTGCCGTTCACTAACCCTAACCCTAGCCCTGAACTGAAACCCACCACCAGCCCTACACCATACCCTATGCCTTACCCTACTCCTGGCCTGTATGCTGGCACTGACCCGTGCGTCAGCACGTAGCCTGCCTCACCCAAGTTTCCGTACCCTCACCTGTGCCCTTAGCCTTGCCGTTCCCTAACCCTAAACCTAGCCCAGAACGGAAACCCACCACCAGCCCTACACCTTACCCTACGCCGTACCCTACTCCTGGCCCATACGCTGGCACTGACCCATGCGGCAGCAGGTAGCCTGACCCTCCCACGTTTCCGTACCCTCACCTGTGCCCTAAAACTTGACGTTCCCTAACCCTAATCAAACCCCGGAATGGACACCCACCACCAGTCTTACACCTTACCCTACGCCGTACCCTACTCCTGGTCCACACCCTGGCACTGACCCGTGCTTCAGCATGTAGCCTGACCCTCCCACGTTTCCGTACCCTCACCTGTGCCCTAAGCCTTGCCGTTCCCTAACCCTAACCCTACACTTTACCCTACGCCATACCCTATTCCTGGGCCGTACGCTGGCACTGACACTTGCGTCAGCACGTAGCCTGACCCTCCCACGTTTCTGTACCCTCACCTGTGCCCTAAGCCTTGCCATTCCCTAACCCTAACCCTAGCCGGAAACGGAAACCCACCACCAGCCCTACACCTTACCCTACGCCGTACCCTACTCCTGGGCCGTACACTGGAACTGACCCTTGTGTAAGCACGTAGCCTGCCACTCCCATGTTTCCATACCCTCACCTGTGCCCTAAGCCTTGCCGATCCCTAACCCTAACCCTACCCTGGAACAGAAACCCACCACCAGCCCTACACCTTACCCTACGCCGTACCCTAATTCTGGCGCGTACGCTGGCACTGACCCGTGTGTCAGCACGTAGCGTGCCTCTCCCTCGTTTCAGTACCCTTACCTGTGCCCTAAGCCTTGCCGTTCCCTAACCCTAACCCGGAACAGAAACCCACCAACAGCCCTACACCTTACCCTACTCTGTACCCTAATCCTGGCCCGTACACTGGCACTGAAACGTGCGTCAGCACATAGCCTGACCCTCCCACGTTTCTGTACCCTCAGCTGTGCCCTAAGCCTTGCCGTTCCCTAACCCTAACCCTAGCGCGGAATGGAAACCCACAACTAGCCCTACACCATACTTTACTCCAGACCCGTACGCTGGCACTGACACGTTTGTCAGCACGTAGCCTGCCTCTCCCACGTGTCCCTATGCTCACCTGTTCCCTAAACCTTGCCGTTCCCTAACCCTAACCCTAGCCCGGAACGGAAACCCACCACCAGCCCTACACGTTACCCTATGATGTACCCTACTCCTGGCCCTTACGCTGGCACTGACACGTGCGTCAGCACACAGCCTGACCATCCCACGATCCTCCCAATACAGAAATGGGCAGAAGATCTCAAGAGACGTTTCTTCAAAGAAGACACAGAGATGGCCAAGGCGCACATGAGAAGCTGCTCAAGAGCACTAATTATTAGAGAAATGCAAATCAAAACTACAATGAGGTATCACCTCACACCTGTTAGAATCGGCATCATCAGAAAATCTACAAACAACAAATTCTGGGGAGGGTGTGGACAAAAGGAGCCCTCTTCCACTATTGGTGGGAATGTAAATTGATAGAGTCACTATGGAGAACACTATGGAGTTTCCTTAAAAAATCTAGAAATAGAATTACCATCTGATCCAGCAATTCCACTTCTGGGCATATACCCAAAGAAAACCATAAATCAAAAAGGCACATTCACCACAATGTTCATTGCAGCACTATTTACAATAGCCAGGTAATGGAAGCAAACTAAACGCCCAAAGACAGATGAATGGATAAAGATGGGGTACATATATAAAATGGAATATTACTCGGCCATAAAAAGGAATGAATCTGGGTCATTTGTAGAGACATCGATGGATCTAGAGACAGTCATACAGAATGAAGTAAGTCAGAAAGGGGAAAACAAATATTGTATATTAATGCATATATGTGGAACCTAAAAAATGGTACAGATGAACTGGTTTGCAGGGAAGAAATAGAGACACAGAGGTAGAGAACAAACGTATGGACACCAAGTGTGGGAAGCCATGGGGTGGTGGTGGTGGGACGAGTTGGGAGATTGAGATTGACCTGTATACATGTATATGCATAAAATACATAACTAATAATAACCCGCTGTATAAAAAAGTAAATAAAATTAAATTTCAAAATGTTAAAATATAAAATTTAAAAATAAAACAGAAAAAAGCTCTTCCCTTCACACAGATGTATTTATAGGAATAAATTATTTCCATGCTTATATCTATAAATACATAAAAGAGGAATAAAAGCTAACTTGAACCATAAACGAAGAAAAACCTGAACCGACCAGTTATACAGAGAAAAACACTATCAGGGCACTTGCTCCAACGGTAAACAATATTGAAATTGTTCAGAGGTGGGGAATCATCTCCCGTACAGCCAGCAACCCACACCCCACACAAGGAGCTTCCTCATTGCAAAGCGGGGGGACCGAGCCGAGGCATCTCTGAACAAAGGTGAGCTGAGCCCCAGGCCAGCTGTTGCTGAACTGTTCCCACCCTTCCCAGGTAAAACACCTGAATATGTACAAGGGCTTGAAAGACTAGAGGAAGGGCCGTGGAGCCACAACAGCGAGAGAACGCAGGCCAACTTGGTGCCTCCAGGCCAGCCAGGGTGGTCCTGGCCCAGGGCACTCTTCCGGAAGCTTTCCATTGTCCTGCCAGAGATACCCCACCTGTCCCGGCCCCCACTGATTTTTTCCTTCCTCACCTCTGTCCGGAGAGAAATTCCAGCGGGAGGTATGGGTGACACATCCTCTTCTTTACAGGTGGCAGCTTGGCAACTCCTGCAGAAAGGCCAGCAGAACTCCACTCACACCGGGCCACCAACAAAGCTGTGGCCCCTCACTCCCTCCCACCAGCACAGCCCCGAGACTGCTCACGGGGCAAAGAATATGGAGGCAGGCACAGCTTCAGGGGCTATTGCTGCCTGGAGCACTGTTTATATTGACCTCAACCAGGCACACCTGGGGAGGGCCGGCCGGCAGGATAAGGCTGCCCACGTCAGCTAATCCACAACCCTCAGGGAATCACAGTGTTGAAAATGGACCTCGCTAAAGCAGAATAGAAGCCAAGGAAAAAAAGGACACAATGCCATTTGCAGCACCGTAGATGAGCCTAGAGGTTATCACATGACTTGTAGTAAGTCAGAAAGTGAAAGACACAGATCGTATCATATCACTTATAGGTGTTACCTAAAAATGGATACCAGGGCAGATATTTCCACGGAGAAGGGCAATCACAGATTCATTAAACAAACTTATGGTTCACCAATGGAAAGGTGTGAGGATGGGTTTCATTACGATATTGGGGTTAACAGACATATACAAACACAGGTGACATATATAATCACCTAAGACCTACGGAATACAAAGAGAGGACTACTCAACATTCTGTCTTAACGTACATGGGCAAAGGATCCCAGGAAGAACAGACATCTGTATATGTGTCAAAGAACCACATCTTCCACACCTACAACAAGCCAAGCATTGTAATCAAACTTGCTGTAATAAAAAATAAAAAATTAAATTAAAAACACGAACAAGAAGTAGTGAGACAAACTTGAGGGGCTTTCTCCTGGCACATTCCATTCTAAATTCCAATCTAGAACAAGACTTCCATTGAGGCTCTGTTGCACTAATAACCTGATTTGAAAGAGAGAACTGCTGCCACCTTGTGGCCGTTTCACACAACAGCAGCTTTAATCCCAGCGCTAAAGGTCAGTTGATATTCAAAATCATTGCAGGCCTGTAAATGACACCTGCCCTGAAAACAAATCCTGGGGTCACATATCGACCAAAAAATTCAAAGGACGTCCATATTTCAAAACGACCGTTTCAAAAGCCATATTTTACGCACATTAGTGTTCTGCTTCTTTGTCTTTCTTTCTTTTTTGGTTAAAAACACGGGAATGGAAAAAGGCATCCCTCAGAAGGGGCGAAAATAGTTGCAAACGAATCAATGGACAAAGGTTTAATCTCCAATATATATAAACAGCTCATGCAGCTTAATATTAAAAAAACAAACAACCCAATACAAACATGGGCAGAATATCTAAAGAGACGTTTCTTCAAAGAAGACACAGAGATGGCTAAGACGCACATGAAAAGCTGCTCAAGAGCACTAATTATTAGAGAAATGCAAATCAAAACTACAATGAGGTATCACCTCACACCTGTTAGAATCAGCATCATCAGAAAATCTACAGACAACAAATTCTGGGGAGGGTGTGGACAAAAGGAGCCCTCTTCCACTATTGTTGGGAATGTAAATTGATACAGTCACTATGGAGAACAGTATGGAGTTTCCTTAAAAAACCTACAAATAGAAACCTTGACTTTCCCTAACCCTAACCATAGGCTGGAACGGAAACCTACCACCAACCGTGCACCTTATCTACGCGGTACACTAATCCTAATCCGTACGCTGGCACTAACCGGTGAGTCAACATGTACCCTGACACTAACACGTTTCCGTACCCTCAGCTGTGCCCCAAACCTTGCCGTTGCCTATGCTTAACCTTAGCCCGGAACAGAAACCTACCATCAGCCCTACACCTTACCCTAAGCCGTACCCTAATCCTAATCCATACGTCAACACGTACCCTGACCCTAACACGTTTCCGTACCCTCACCTCTGCCATAAACCTTGCCGTTCCCTTACCTTAACCCTAGCCCGGAACGGAAAACTACCACCAACCCTACACCTTACCTTACGCCATACCCTAATCCTAATTCGTATGCTGACACTAACCTGTGCATCAACACGTACCCTGACCCTAACACGTTTCGTACCCTCACCTGTGCCCTAAACTTTGCCAGTCCCTAAACATAACCCTAGACTGGAACGGAAACCTACCACCAACCCTACACCTTACTCTATGCGGTACCCTAATCCTCATGCGTACGCTCACACTAACCCGTGAGTCAACACGTACCCTGAACCTAACACAATTCCGTACCATCACCTGTGCCCTATACCTTGCAATTCGCTATCCCTAACCCTACACCGGAATGTAAACCTACCGCCATCCGTACACCTTACTGTACGCCGTACCCTAATCCTAATGCGTACGATGACACTATTCCATGCATCAACATGCACCATGAACCTAACACGTTTCTGTACCCTCACCTGTGCCCTAAGCCTTGCCGTTCACTAACCCTAACCCTAGCCCTGAACTGAAACCCACCACCAGCCCTACACCATACCCTATGCCTTACCCTACTCCTGGCCTGTATGCTGGCACTGACCCGTGCGTCAGCACGTAGCCTGCCTCACCCAAGTTTCCGTACCCTCACCTGTGCCCTTAGCCTTGCCGTTCCCTAACCCTAACCCTAGCCCAGAACGGAAACCCACCACCAGCCCTACACCTTACCCTACGCCGTACCCTACTCCTGGCCCATACGCTGGCACTGACCCATGCGTCAGCAGGTAGCCTGACCCTCCCACGTTTCCGTACCCTCACCTGTGCCCTAAAACTTGACGTTCCCTAACCCTAATCAAACCCCGGAATGGACACCCACCACCAGTCTTACACCTTACCCTACGCCGTACCCTACTCCTGGTCCACACCCTGGCACTGACCCGTGCTTCAGCATGTAGCCTGACCCTCCCACGTTTCCGTACCCTCACCTGTGCCCTAAGCCTTGCCGTTCCCTAACCCTAACCCTACACTTTACCCTACGCCATACCCTATTCCTGGGCCGTACGCTGGCACTGACACTTGCGTCAGCACGTAGCCTGACCCTCCCACGTTTCTGTACCCTCACCTGTGCCCTAAGCCTTGCCATTCCCTAACCCTAACCCTAGCCGGAAACGGAAACCCACCACCAGCCCTACACCTTACCCTACGCCGTACCCTACTCCTGGGCCGTACACTGGAACTGACCCTTGTGTAAGCACGTAGCCTGCCACTCCCATGTTTCCATACCCTCACCTGTGCCCTAAGCCTTGCCGATCCCTAACCCTAACCCTACCCTGGAACAGAAACCCACCACCAGCCCTACACCTTACCCTACGCCGTCCCCTAATTCTGGCGCGTACGCTGGCACTGACCCGTGTGTCAGCACGTAGCGTGCCTCTCCCTCGTTTCAGTACCCTTACCTGTGCCCTAAGCCTTACCGTTCCCTAACCCTAACCCGGAACAGAAACCCACCAACAGCCCTACACCTTACCCTACTCCGTACCCTAATCCTGGCCCGTACACTGGCACTGAAACGTGCGTCAGCACATAGCCTGACCCTCCCACGTTTCTGTACCCTCAGCTGTGCCCTAAGCCTTGCCGTTCCCTAACCCTAACCCTAGCGCGGAATGGAAACCCACAACTAGCCCTACACCATACTTTACTCCAGACCCGTACGCTGGCACTGACACGTTTGTCAGCACGTAGCCTGCCTCTCCCACGTGTCCCTATGCTCACCTGTTCCCTAAACCTTGCCGTTCCCTAACCCTAACCCTAGCCCGGAACGGAAACCCACCACCAGCCCTACACGTTACCCTATGATGTACCCTACTCCTGGCCCTTAACGCTGGCACTGACACGTGCGTCAGCACACAGCCTGACCATCCCACGATCCTCCCAATACGGAAATGGGCAGAAGATCTCAAGAGACGTTTCTTCAAAGAAGACACAGAGATGGCCAAGGCGCACATGAGAAGCTGCTCAAGAGCACTAATTATTAGAGAAATGCAAATCAAAACTACAATGAGGTATCACCTCACACCTGTTAGAATCGGCATCATCAGAAAATCTACAAACAACAAATTCTGGGGAGGGTGTGGACAAAAGGAGCCCTCTTCCACTATTGGTGGGAATGTAAATTGATAGAGTCACTATGGAGAACACTATGGAGTTTCCTTAAAAAATCTAGAAATAGAATTACCATCTGATCCAGCAATTCCACTTCTGGGCATATACCCAAAGAAAACCATAAATCAAAAAGGCACATTCACCACAATGTTCATTGCAGCACTATTTACAATAGCCAGGTAATGGAAGCAAACTAAACGCCCAAAGACAGATGAATGGATAAAGATGGGGTACATATATAAAATGGAATATTACTCGGCCATAAAAAGGAATGAATCTGGGTCATTTGTAGAGACATCGATGGATCTAGAGACAGTCATACAGAATGAAGTAAGTCAGAAAGGGGAAAACAACTATTGTATATTAATGCATATATGTGGAACCTAAAAAATGGTACAGATGAACTGGTTTGCAGGGAAGAAATAGAGACACAGAGGTAGAGAACAAACGTATGGACACCAAGTGTGGGAAGCCATGGGGTGGTGGTGGTGGGACGAGTTGGGAGATTGAGATTGACCTGTATACATGTATATGCATAAAATACATAACTAATAATAACCCGCTGTATAAAAAAGTAAATAAAATTAAATTTCAAAATGTTAAAATATAAAATTTAAAAATAAAACAGAAAAAAGCTCTTCCCTTCACACAGATGTATTTATAGGAATAAATTATTTCCATGCTTATATCTATAAATACATAAAAGAGGAATAAAAGCTAACTTGAACCATAAACGAAGAAAAACCTGAACCCACCAGTTATACAGAGAAAAACACTATCAGGGCACTTGCTCCAACGGTAAACAATATTGAAATTGTTCAGAGGTGGGGAATCATCTCCCGTACAGCCAGCAACCCACACCCCACACAAGGAGCTTCCTCATTGCAAAGCGGGGGGACCGAGCCGAGGCATCTCTGAACAAAGGTGAGCTGAGCCCCAGGCCAGCTGTTGCTGAACTGTTCCCACCCTTCCCAGGTAAAACACCTGAATATGTACAAGGGCTTGAAAGACTAGAGGAAGGGCCGTGGAGCCACAACAGCGAGAGAACGCAGGCCAACTTGGTGCCTCCATGCCAGCCAGGGTGGTCCTGGCCCAGGGCACTCTTCCGGAAGCTTTCCATTGTCCTGCCAGAGATACCCCACCTGTCCCGGCCCCCACTGATTTTTTCCTTCCTCACCTCTGTCCGGAGAGAAATTCCAGCGGGAGGTATGGGTGACACATCCTCTTCTTTACAGGTGGCAGCTTGGCAACTCCTGCAGAAAGGCCAGCAGAACTCCACTCACACCGGGCCACCAACAAAGCTGTGGCCCCTCACTCCCTCCCACCAGCACAGCCCCGAGACTGCTCACGGGGCAAAGAATATGGAGGCAGGCACAGCTTCAGGGGCTATTGCTGCCTGGAGCGCTGTTTATATTGACCTCAACCAGGCACACCTGGGGAGGGCCGGCCGGCAGGATAAGGCTGCCCACGTCAGCTAATCCACAACCCTCAGGGAATCACAGTGTTGAAAATGGACCTCGCTAAAGCAGAATAGAAGCCAAGGAAAAAAAGGACACAATGCCATTTGCAGCACCGTAGATGAGCCTAGAGGTTATCACATGACTTGTAGTAAGTCAGAAAGTGAAAGACACAGATCGTATCATATCACTTATAGGTGTTACCTAAAAATGGATACCAGGGCAGATATTTCCACGGAGAAGGGCAATCACAGATTCATTAAACAAACTTATGGTTCACCAATGGAAAGGTGTGAGGATGGGTTTCATTACGATATTGGGGTTAACAGACATATACAAACACAGGTGACATATATAATCACCTAAGACCTACGGAATACAAAGAGAGGACTACTCAACATTCTGTCTTAACGTACATGGGCAAAGGATCCCAGGAAGAACAGACATCTGTATATGTGTCAAAGAACCACATCTTCCACACCTACAACAAGCCAAGCATTGTAATCAAACTTGCTGTAATAAAAAATAAAAAATTAAATTAAAAACACGAACAAGAAGTAGTGAGACAAACTTGAGGGGCTTTCTCCTGGCACATTCCATTCTAAATTCCAATCTAGAACAAGACTTCCATTGAGGCTCTGTTGCACTAATAACCTGATTTGAAAGAGAGAACTGCTGCCACCTTGTGGCCGTTTCACACAACAGCAGCTTTAATCCCAGCGCTAAAGGTCAGTTGATATTCAAAATCATTGCAGGCCTGTAAATGACACCTGCCCTGAAAACAAATCCTGGGGTCACATATCGACCAAAAAATTCAAAGGACGTCCATATTTCAAAACGACCGTTTCAAAAGCCATATTTTACGCACATTAGTGTTCTGCTTCTTTGTCTTTCTTTCTTTTTTGGTTAAAAACACGGGAATGGAAAAAGGCATCCCTCAGAAGGGGCGAAAATAGTTGCAAACGAATCAATGGACAAAGGTTTAATCTCCAATATATATAAACAGCTCATGCAGCTTAATATTAAAAAAACAAACAACCCAATACAAACATGGGCAGAATATCTAAAGAGACGTTTCTTCAAAGAAGACACAGAGATGGCTAAGACGCACATGAAAAGCTGCTCAAGAGCACTAATTATTAGAGAAATGCAAATCAAAACTACAATGAGGTATCACCTCACACCTGTTAGAATCAGCATCATCAGAAAATCTACAGACAACAAATTCTGGGGAGGGTGTGGACAAAAGGAGCCCTCTTCCACTATTGTTGGGAATGTAAATTGATACAGTCACTATGGAGAACAGTATGGAGTTTCCTTAAAAAACCTACAAATAGAAACCTTGACTTTCCCTAACCCTAACCATAGGCTGGAACGGAAACCTACCACCAACCGTGCACCTTATCTACGCGGTACACTAATCCTAATCCGTACGCTGGCACTAACCGGTGAGTCAACATGTACCCTGACACTAACACGTTTCCGTACCCTCAGCTGTGCCCCAAACCTTGCCGTTGCCTATCCTTAACCTTAGCCCGGAACAGAAACCTACCATCAGCCCTACACCTTACCCTAAGCCGTACCCTAATCCTAATCCATACGTCAACACGTACCCTGACCCTAACACGTTTCCGTACCCTCACCTCTGCCATAAACCTTGCCGTTCCCTTACCTTAACCCTAGCCCGGAACGGAAAACTACCACCAACCCTACACCTTACCTTACGCCATACCCTAATCCTAATTCGTATGCTGACACTAACCTGTGCATCAACACGTACCCTGACCCTAACACGTTTCGTACCCTCACCTGTGCCCTAAACTTTGCCAGTCCCTAAACATAACCCTAGACTGGAACGGAAACCTACCACCAACCCTACACCTTACTCTATGCGGTACCCTAATCCTCATGCGTACGCTCACACTAACCCGTGAGTCAACACGTACCCTGAACCTAACACAATTCCGTACCATCACCTGTGCCCTATACCTTGCAATTCGCTATCCCTAACCCTACACCGGAATGTAAACCTACCGCCATCCGTACACCTTACTGTACGCCGTACCCTAATCCTAATGCGTACGATGACACTATTCCATGCATCAACATGCACCATGAACCTAACACGTTTCTGTACCCTCACCTGTGCCCTAAGCCTTGCCGTTCACTAACCCTAACCCTAGCCCTGAACTGAAACCCACCACCAGCCCTACACCATACCCTATGCCTTACCCTACTCCTGGCCTGTATGCTGGCACTGACCCGTGCGTCAGCACGTAGCCTGCCTCACCCAAGTTTCCGTACCCTCACCTGTGCCCTTAGCCTTGCCGTTCCCTAACCCTAACCCTAGCCCAGAACGGAAACCCACCACCAGCCCTACACCTTACCCTACGCCGTACCCTACTCCTGGCCCATACGCTGGCACTGACCCATGCGTCAGCAGGTAGCCTGACCCTCCCACGTTTCCGTACCCTCACCTGTGCCCTAAAACTTGACGTTCCCTAACCCTAATCAAACCCCGGAATGGACACCCACCACCAGTCTTACACCTTACCCTACGCCGTACCCTACTCCTGGTCCACACCCTGGCACTGACCCGTGCTTCAGCATGTAGCCTGACCCTCCCACGTTTCCGTACCCTCACCTGTGCCCTAAGCCTTGCCGTTCCCTAACCCTAACCCTACACTTTACCCTACGCCATACCCTATTCCTGGGCCGTACGCTGGCACTGACACTTGCGTCAGCACGTAGCCTGACCCTCCCACGTTTCTGTACCCTCACCTGTGCCCTAAGCCTTGCCATTCCCTAACCCTAACCCTAGCCGGAAACGGAAACCCACCACCAGCCCTACACCTTACCCTACGCCGTACCCTACTCCTGGGCCGTACACTGGAACTGACCCTTGTGTAAGCACGTAGCCTGCCACTCCCATGTTTCCATACCCTCACCTGTGCCCTATGCCTTGCCGATCCCTAACCCTAACCCTACCCTGGAACAGAAACCCACCACCAGCCCTACACCTTACCCTACGCCGTACCCTAATTCTGGCGCGTACGCTGGCACTGACCCGTGTGTCAGCACGTAGCGTGCCTCTCCCTCGTTTCAGTACCCTTACCTGTGCCCTAAGCCTTGCCGTTCCCTAACCCTAACCCGGAACAGAAACCCACCAACAGCCCTACACCTTACCCTACTCCGTACCCTAATCCTGGCCCGTACACTGGCACTGAAACGTGCGTCAGCACATAGCCTGACCCTCCCACGTTTCTGTACCCTCAGCTGTGCCCTAAGCCTTGCCGTTCCCTAACCCTAACCCTAGCGCGGAATGGAAACCCACAACTAGCCCTACACCATACTTTACTCCAGACCCGTACGCTGGCACTGACACGTTTGTCAGCACGTAGCCTGCCTCTCCCACGTGTCCCTATGCTCACCTGTTCCCTAAACCTTGCCGTTCCCTAACCCTAAACCTAGCCCGGAACGGAAACCCACCACCAGCCCTACACGTTACCCTATGATGTACCCTACTCCTGGCCCTTACGCTGGCACTGACACGTGCGTCAGCACACAGCCTGACCATCCCACGATCCTCCCAATACAGAAATGGGCAGAAGATCTCAAGAGACGTTTCTTCAAAGAAGACACAGAGATGGCCAAGGCGCACATGAGAAGCTGCTCAAGAGCACTAATTATTAGAGAAATGCAAATCAAAACTACAATGAGGTATCACCTCACACCTGTTAGAATCGGCATCATCAGAAAATCTACAAACAACAAATTCTGGGGAGGGTGTGGACAAAAGGAGCCCTCTTCCACTATTGGTGGGAATGTAAATTGATAGAGTCACTATGGAGAACACTATGGAGTTTCCTTAAAAAATCTAGAAATAGAATTACCATCTGATCCAGCAATTCCACTTCTGGGCATATACCCAAAGAAAACCATAAATCAAAAAGGCACATTCACCACAATGTTCATTGCAGCACTATTTACAATAGCCAGGTAATGGAAGCAAACTAAACGCCCAAAGACAGATGAATGGATAAAGATGGGGTACATATATAAAATGGAATATTACTCGGCCATAAAAAGGAATGAATCTGGGTCATTTGTAGAGACATCGATGGATCTAGAGACAGTCATAGAGAATGAAGTAAGTCAGAAAGGGGAAAACAAATATTGTATATTAATGCATATATGTGGAACCTAAAAAATGGTACAGATGAACTGGTTTGCAGGGAAGAAATAGAGACACAGAGGTAGAGAACAAACGTATGGACACCAAGTGTGGGAAGCCATGGGGTGGTGGTGGTGGGACGAGTTGGGAGATTGAGATTGACCTGTATACATGTATATGCATAAAATACATAACTAATAATAACCCGCTGTATAAAAAAGTAAATAAAATTAAATTTCAAAATGTTAAAATATAAAATTTAAAAATAAAACAGAAAAAAGCTCTTCCCTTCACACAGATGTATTTATAGGAATAAATTATTTCCATGCTTATATCTATAAATACATAAAAGAGGAATAAAAGCTAACTTGAACCATAAACGAAGAAAAACCTGAACCGACCAGTTATACAGAGAAAAACACTATCAGGGCACTTGCTCCAACGGTAAACAATATTGAAATTGTTCAGAGGTGGGGAATCATCTCCCGTACAGCCAGCAACCCACACCCCACACAAGGAGCTTCCTCATTGCAAAGCGGGGGGACCGAGCCGAGGCATCTCTGAACAAAGGTGAGCTGAGCCCCAGGCCAGCTGTTGCTGAACTGTTCCCACCCTTCCCAGGTAAAACACCTGAATATGTACAAGGGCTTGAAAGACTAGAGGAAGGGCCGTGGAGCCACAACAGCGAGAGAACGCAGGCCAACTTGGTGCCTCCAGGCCAGCCAGGGTGGTCCTGGCCCAGGGCACTCTTCCGGAAGCTTTCCATTGTCCTGCCAGAGATACCCCACCTGTCCCGGCCCCCACTGATTTTTTCCTTCCTCACCTCTGTCCGGAGAGAAATTCCAGCGGGAGGTATGGGTGACACATCCTCTTCTTTACAGGTGGCAGCTTGGCAACTCCTGCAGAAAGGCCAGCAGAACTCCACTCACACCGGGCCACCAACAAAGCTGTGGCCCCTCACTCCCTCCCACCAGCACAGCCCCGAGACTGCTCACGGGGCAAAGAATATGGAGGCAGGCACAGCTTCAGGGGCTATTGCTGCCTGGAGCGCTGTTTATATTGACCTCAACCAGGCACACCTGGGGAGGGCCGGCCGGCAAGATAAGGCTGCCCACGTCAGCTAATCCACAACCCTCAGGGAATCACAGTGTTGAAAATGGACCTCGCTAAAGCAGAATAGAAGCCAAGGAAAAAAAGGACACAATGCCATTTGCAGCACCGTAGATGAGCCTAGAGGTTATCACATGACTTGTAGTAAGTCAGAAAGTGAAAGACACATATCGTATCATATCACTTATAGGTGTTACCTAAAAATGGATACCAGGGCAGATATTTCCACGGAGAAGGGCAATCACAGATTCATTAAACAAACTTATGGTTCACCAATGGAAAGGTGTGAGGATGGGTTTCATTACGATATTGGGGTTAACAGACATATACAAACACAGGTGACATATATAATCACCTAAGACCTACGGAATACAAAGAGAGGACTACTCAACATTCTGTCTTAACGTACATGGGCAAAGGATCCCAGGAAGAACAGACATCTGTATATGTGTCAAAGAACCACATCTTCCACACCTACAACAAGCCAAGCATTGTAATCAAACTTGCTGTAATAAAAAATAAAAAATTAAATTAAAAACACGAACAAGAAGTAGTGAGACAAACTTGAGGGGCTTTCTCCTGGCACATTCCATTCTAAATTCCAATCTAGAACAAGACTTCCATTGAGGCTCTGTTGCACTAATAACCTGATTTGAAAGAGAGAACTGCTGCCACCTTGTGGCCGTTTCACACAACAGCAGCTTTAATCCCAGCGCTAAAGGTCAGTTGATATTCAAAATCATTGCAGGCCTGTAAATGACACCTGCCCTGAAAACAAATCCTGGGGTCACATATCGACCAAAAAATTCAAAGGACGTCCATATTTCAAAACGACCGTTTCAAAAGCCATATTTTACGCACATTAGTGTTCTGCTTCTTTGTCTTTCTTTCTTTTTTGGTTAAAAACACGGGAATGGAAAAAGGCATCCCTCAGAAGGGGCGAAAATAGTTGCAAACGAATCAATGGACAAAGGTTTAATCTCCAATATATATAAACAGCTCATGCAGCTTAATATTAAAAAAACAAACAACCCAATACAAACATGGGCAGAATATCTAAAGAGACGTTTCTTCAAAGAAGACACAGAGATGGCTAAGACGCACATGAAAAGCTGCTCAAGAGCACTAATTATTAGAGAAATGCAAATCAAAACTACAATGAGGTATCACCTCACACCTGTTAGAATCAGCATCATCAGAAAATCTACAGACAACAAATTCTGGGGAGGGTGTGGACAAAAGGAGCCCTCTTCCACTATTGTTGGGAATGTAAATTGATACAGTCACTATGGAGAACAGTATGGAGTTTCCTTAAAAAACCTACAAATAGAAACCTTGACTTTCCCTAACCCTAACCATAGGCTGGAACGGAAACCTACCACCAACCGTGCACCTTATCTACGCGGTACACTAATCCTAATCCGTACGCTGGCACTAACCGGTGAGTCAACATGTACCCTGACACTAACACGTTTCCGTACCCTCAGCTGTGCCCCAAACCTTGCCGTTGCCTATGCTTAACCTTAGCCCGGAACAGAAACCTACCATCAGCCCTACACCTTACCCTAAGCCGTACCCTAATCCTAATCCATACGTCAACACGTACCCTGACCCTAACACGTTTCCGTACCCTCACCTCTGCCATAAACCTTGCCGTTCCCTTACCTTAACCCTAGCCCGGAACGGAAAACTACCACCAACCCTACACCTTACCTTACGCCATACCCTAATCCTAATTCGTATGCTGACACTAACCTGTGCATCAACACGTACCCTGACCCTAACACGTTTCGTACCCTCACCTGTGCCCTAAACTTTGCCAGTCCCTAAACATAACCCTAGACTGGAACGGAAACCTACCACCAACCCTACACCTTACTCTATGCGGTACCCTAATCCTCATGCGTACGCTCACACTAACCCGTGAGTCAACACGTACCCTGAACCTAACACAATTCCGTACCATCACCTGTGCCCTATACCTTGCAATTCGCTATCCCTAACCCTACACCGGAATGTAAACCTACCGCCATCCGTACACCTTACTGTACGCCGTACCCTAATCCTAATGCGTACGATGACACTATTCCATGCATCAACATGCACCATGAACCTAACACGTTTCTGTACCCTCACCTGTGCCCTAAGCCTTGCCGTTCACTAACCCTAACCCTAGCCCTGAACTGAAACCCACCACCAGCCCTACACCATACCCTATGCCTTACCCTACTCCTGGCCTGTATGCTGGCACTGACCCGTGCGTCAGCACGTAGCCTGCCTCACCCAAGTTTCCGTACCCTCACCTGTGCCCTTAGCCTTGCCGTTCCCTAACCCTAACCCTAGCCCAGAACGGAAACCCACCACCAGCCCTACACCTTACCCTACGCCGTACCCTACTCCTGGCCCATACGCTGGCACTGACCCATGCGTCAGCAGGTAGCCTGACCCTCCCACGTTTCCGTACCCTCACCTGTGCCCTAAAACTTGACGTTCCCTAACCCTAATCAAACCCCGGAATGGACACCCACCACCAGTCTTACACCTTACCCTACGCCGTACCCTACTCCTGGTCCACACCCTGGCACTGACCCGTGCTTCAGCATGTAGCCTGACCCTCCCACGTTTCCGTACCCTCACCTGTGCCCTAAGCCTTGCCGTTCCCTAACCCTAACCCTACACTTTACCCTACGCCATACCCTATTCCTGGGCCGTACGCTGGCACTGACACTTGCGTCAGCACATAGCCTGACCCTCCCACGTTTCTGTACCCTCACCTGTGCCCTAAGCCTTGCCATTCCCTAACCCTAACCCTAGCCGGAAACGGAAACCCACCACCAGCCCTACACCTTACCCTACGCCGTACCCTACTCCTGGGCCGTACACTGGAACTGACCCTTGTGTAAGCACGTAGCCTGCCACTCCCATGTTTCCATACCCTCACCTGTGCCCTAAGCCTTGCCGATCCCTAACCCTAACCCTACCCTGGAACAGAAACCCACCACCAGCCCTACACCTTACCCTACGCCGTACCCTAATTCTGGCGCGTACGCTGGCACTGACCCGTGTGTCAGCACGTAGCGTGCCTCTCCCTCGTTTCAGTACCCTTACCTGTGCCCTAAGCCTTGCCGTTCCCTAACCCTAACCCGGAACAGAAACCCACCAACAGCCCTACACCTTACCCTACTCCGTACCCTAATCCTGGCCCGTACACTGGCACTGAAACGTGCGTCAGCACATAGCCTGACCCTCCCACGTTTCTGTACCCTCAGCTGTGCCCTAAGCCTTGCCGTTCCCTAACCCTAACCCTAGCGCGGAATGGAAACCCACAACTAGCCCTACACCATACTTTACTCCAGACCCGTACGCTGGCACTGACACGTTTGTCAGCACGTAGCCTGCCTCTCCCACGTGTCCCTATGCTCACCTGTTCCCTAAACCTTGCCGTTCCCTAACCCTAACCCTAGCCCGGAACGGAAACCCACCACCAGCCCTACACGTTACCCTATGATGTACCCTACTCCTGGCCCTTACGCTGGCACTGACACATGCGTCAGCACACAGCCTGACCATCCCACGATCCTCCCAATACAGAAATGGGCAGAAGATCTCAAGAGACGTTTCTTCAAAGAAGACACAGAGATGGCCAAGGCGCACATGAGAAGCTGCTCAAGAGCACTAATTATTAGAGAAATGCAAATCAAAACTACAATGAGGTATCACCTCACACCTGTTAGAATCGGCATCATCAGAAAATCTACAAACAACAAATTCTGGGGAGGGTGTGGACAAAAGGAGCCCTCTTCCACTATTGGTGGGAATGTAAATTGATAGAGTCACTATGGAGAACACTATGGAGTTTCCTTAAAAAATCTAGAAATAGAATTACCATCTGATCCAGCAATTCCACTTCTGGGCATATACCCAAAGAAAACCATAAATCAAAAAGGCACATTCACCACAATGTTCATTGCAGCACTATTTACAATAGCCAGGTAATGGAAGCAAACTAAACGCCCAAAGACAGATGAATGGATAAAGATGGGGTACATATATAAAATGGAATATTACTCGGCCATAAAAAGGAATGAATCTGGGTCATTTGTAGAGACATCGATGGATCTAGAGACAGTCATACAGAATGAAGTAAGTCAGAAAGGGGAAAACAAATATTGTATATTAATGCATATATGTGGAACCTAAAAAATGGTACAGATGAACTGGTTTACAGGGAAGAAATAGAGACACAGAGGTAGAGAACAAACGTATGGACACCAAGTGTGGGAAGCCAAGGGGTGGTGGTGGTGGGACGAGTTGGGAGATTGAGATTGACCTGTATACATGTATATGCATAAAATACATAACTAATAATAACCCGCTGCATAAAAAAGTAAATAAAATTAAATTTCAAAATGTTAAAATATAAAATTTAAAAATAAAACAGAAAAAAGCTCTTCCCTTCACACAGATGTATTTATAGGAATAAATTATTTCCATGATTATATCTATAAATACATAAAAGAGGTATAAAAGCTAACTTGAACCATAAACGAAGAAAAACCTGAACCGACCAGTTATACAGAGAAAAACACTATCAGGGCACTTGCTCCAACGGTAAACAATATTGAAATTGTTCAGAGGTGGGGAATCATCTCCCGTAAAGCCAGCAACCCACACCCCACACAAGGAGCTTCCTCATTGCAAAGCGGGGGGACCGAGCCGAGGCATCTCTGAACAAAGGTGAGCTGAGCCCCAGGCCAGCTGTTGCTGAACTGTTCCCACCCTTCCCAGGTAAAACACCTGAATATGTACAAGGGCTTGAAAGACTAGAGGAAGGGCCGTGGAGCCACAACAGCGAGAGAACGCAGGCCAACTTGGTGCCTCCAGGCCAGCCAGGGTGGTCCTGGCACAGGGCACTCTTCCGGAAGCTTTCCATTGTCCTGCCAGAGATACCCCACCTGTCCCGGCCCCCACTGATTTTTTCCTTCCTCACCTCTGTCCGGAGAGAAATTCCAGCGGGAGGTATGGGTGACACATCCTCTTCTTTACAGGTGGCAGCTTGGCAACTCCTGCAGAAAGGCCAGCAGAACTCCACTCACACCGGGCCACCAACAAAGCTGTGGCCCCTCACTCCCTCCCACCAGCACAGCCCCGAGACTGCTCACGGGGCAAAGAATATGGAGGCAGGCACAGCTTCAGGGGCTATTGCTGCCTGGAGCGCTGTTTATATTGACCTCAACCAGGCACACCTGGGGAGGGCCGGCCGGCAAGATAAGGCTGCCCACGTCAGCTAATCCACAACCCTCAGGGAATCACAGTGTTGAAAATGGACCTCGCTAAAGCAGAATAGAAGCCAAGGAAAAAAAGGACACAATGCCATTTGCAGCACCGTAGATGAGCCTAGAGGTTATCACATGACTTGTAGTAAGTCAGAAAGTGAAAGACACATATCGTATCATATCACTTATAGGTGTTACCTAAAAATGGATACCAGGGCAGATATTTCCACGGAGAAGGGCAATCACAGATTCATTAAACAAACTTATGGTTCACCAATGGAAAGGTGTGAGGATGGGTTTCATTACGATATTGGGGTTAACAGACATATACAAACACAGGTGACATATATAATCACCTAAGACCTACGGAATACAAAGAGAGGACTACTCAACATTCTGTCTTAACGTACATGGGCAAAGGATCCCAGGAAGAACAGACATCTGTATATGTGTCAAAGAACCACATCTTCCACACCTACAACAAGCCAAGCATTGTAATCAAACTTGCTGTAATAAAAAATAAAAAATTAAATTAAAAACACGAACAAGAAGTAGTGAGACAAACTTGAGGGGCTTTCTCCTGGCACATTCCATTCTAAATTCCAATCTAGAACAAGACTTCCATTGAGGCTCTGTTGCACTAATAACCTGATTTGAAAGAGAGAACTGCTGCCACCTTGTGGCCGTTTCACACAACAGCAGCTTTAATCCCAGCGCTAAAGGTCAGTTGATATTCAAAATCATTGCAGGCCTGTAAATGACACCTGCCCTGAAAACAAATCCTGGGGTCACATATCGACCAAAAAATTCAAAGGACGTCCATATTTCAAAACGACCGTTTCAAAAGCCATATTTTACGCACATTAGTGTTCTGCTTCTTTGTCTTTCTTTCTTTTTTGGTTAAAAACACGGGAATGGAAAAAGGCATCCCTCAGAAGGGGCGAAAATAGTTGCAAACGAATCAATGGACAAAGGTTTAATCTCCAATATATATAAACAGCTCATGCAGCTTAATATTAAAAAAACAAACAACCCAATACAAACATGGGCAGAATATCTAAAGAGACGTTTCTTCAAAGAAGACACAGAGATGGCTAAGACGCACATGAAAAGCTGCTCAAGAGCACTAATTATTAGAGAAATGCAAATCAAAACTACAATGAGGTATCACCTCACACCTGTTAGAATCAGCATCATCAGAAAATCTACAGACAACAAATTCTGGGGAGGGTGTGGACAAAAGGAGCCCTCTTCCACTATTGTTGGGAATGTAAATTGATACAGTCACTATGGAGAACAGTATGGAGTTTCCTTAAAAAACCTACAAATAGAAACCTTGACTTTCCCTAACCCTAACCATAGGCTGGAACGGAAACCTACCACCAACCGTGCACCTTATCTACGCGGTACACTAATCCTAATCCGTACGCTGGCACTAACCGGTGAGTCAACATGTACCCTGACACTAACACGTTTCCGTACCCTCAGCTGTGCCCCAAACCTTGCCGTTGCCTATGCTTAACCTTAGCCCGGAACAGAAACCTACCATCAGCCCTACACCTTACCCTAAGCCGTACCCTAATCCTAATCCATACGTCAACACGTACCCTGACCCTAACACGTTTCCGTACCCTCACCTCTGCCATAAACCTTGCCGTTCCCTTACCTTAACCCTAGCCCGGAACGGAAAACTACCACCAACCCTACACCTTACCTTACGCCATACCCTAATCCTAATTCGTATGCTGACACTAACCTGTGCATCAACACGTACCCTGACCCTAACACGTTTCGTACCCTCACCTGTGCCCTAAACTTTGCCAGTCCCTAAACATAACCCTAGACTGGAACGGAAACCTACCACCAACCCTACACCTTACTCTATGCGGTACCCTAATCCTCATGCGTACGCTCACACTAACCCGTGAGTCAACACGTACCCTGAACCTAACACAATTCCGTACCATCACCTGTGCCCTATACCTTGCAATTCGCTATCCCTAACCCTACACCGGAATGTAAACCTACCGCCATCCGTACACCTTACTGTACGCCGTACCCTAATCCTAATGCGTACGATGACACTATTCCATGCATCAACATGCACCATGAACCTAACACGTTTCTGTACCCTCACCTGTGCCCTAAGCCTTGCCGTTCACTAACCCTAACCCTAGCCCTGAACTGAAACCCACCACCAGCCCTACACCATACCCTATGCCTTACCCTACTCCTGGCCTGTATGCTGGCACTGACCCGTGCGTCAGCACGTAGCCTGCCTCACCCAAGTTTCCGTACCCTCACCTGTGCCCTTAGCCTTGCCGTTCCCTAACCCTAACCCTAGCCCAGAACGGAAACCCACCACCAGCCCTACACCTTACCCTACGCCGTACCCTACTCCTGGCCCATACGCTGGCACTGACCCATGCGTCAGCAGGTAGCCTGACCCTCCCACGTTTCCGTACCCTCACCTGTGCCCTAAAACTTGACGTTCCCTAACCCTAATCAAACCCCGGAATGGACACCCACCACCAGTCTTACACCTTACCCTACGCCGTACCCTACTCCTGGTCCACACCCTGGCACTGACCCGTGCTTCAGCATGTAGCCTGACCCTCCCACGTTTCCGTACCCTCACCTGTGCCCTAAGCCTTGCCGTTCCCTAACCCTAACCCTACACTTTACCCTACGCCATACCCTATTCCTGGGCCGTACGCTGGCACTGACACTTGCGTCAGCACATAGCCTGACCCTCCCACGTTTCTGTACCCTCACCTGTGCCCTAAGCCTTGCCATTCCCTAACCCTAACCCTAGCCGGAAACGGAAACCCACCACCAGCCCTACACCTTACCCTACGCCGTACCCTACTCCTGGGCCGTACACTGGAACTGACCCTTGTGTAAGCACGTAGCCTGCCACTCCCATGTTTCCATACCCTCACCTGTGCCCTAAGCCTTGCCGATCCCTAACCCTAACCCTACCCTGGAACAGAAACCCACCACCAGCCCTACACCTTACCCTACGCCGTACCCTAATTCTGGCGCGTACGCTGGCACTGACCCGTGTGTCAGCACGTAGCGTGCCTCTCCCTCGTTTCAGTACCCTTACCTGTGCCCTAAGCCTTGCCGTTCCCTAACCCTAACCCGGAACAGAAACCCACCAACAGCCCTACACCTTACCCTACTCCGTACCCTAATCCTGGCCCGTACACTGGCACTGAAACGTGCGTCAGCACATAGCCTGACCCTCCCACGTTTCTGTACCCTCAGCTGTGCCCTAAGCCTTGCCGTTCCCTAACCCTAACCCTAGCGCGGAATGGAAACCCACAACTAGCCCTACACCATACTTTACTCCAGACCCGTACGCTGGCACTGACACGTTTGTCAGCACGTAGCCTGCCTCTCCCACGTGTCCCTATGCTCACCTGTTCCCTAAACCTTGCCGTTCCCTAACCCTAACCCTAGCCCGGAACGGAAACCCACCACCAGCCCTACACGTTACCCTATGATGTACCCTACTCCTGGCCCTTACGCTGGCACTGACACATGCGTCAGCACACAGCCTGACCATCCCACGATCCTCCCAATACAGAAATGGGCAGAAGATCTCAAGAGACGTTTCTTCAAAGAAGACACAGAGATGGCCAAGGCGCACATGAGAAGCTGCTCAAGAGCACTAATTATTAGAGAAATGCAAATCAAAACTACAATGAGGTATCACCTCACACCTGTTAGAATCGGCATCATCAGAAAATCTACAAACAACAAATTCTGGGGAGGGTGTGGACAAAAGGAGCCCTCTTCCACTATTGGTGGGAATGTAAATTGATAGAGTCACTATGGAGAACACTATGGAGTTTCCTTAAAAAATCTAGAAATAGAATTACCATCTGATCCAGCAATTCCACTTCTGGGCATATACCCAAAGAAAACCATAAATCAAAAAGGCACATTCACCACAATGTTCATTGCAGCACTATTTACAATAGCCAGGTAATGGAAGCAAACTAAACGCCCAAAGACAGATGAATGGATAAAGATGGGGTACATATATAAAATGGAATATTACTCGGCCATAAAAAGGAATGAATCTGGGTCATTTGTAGAGACATCGATGGATCTAGAGACAGTCATACAGAATGAAGTAAGTCAGAAAGGGGAAAACAAATATTGTATATTAATGCATATATGTGGAACCTAAAAAATGGTACAGATGAACTGGTTTACAGGGAAGAAATAGAGACACAGAGGTAGAGAACAAACGTATGGACACCAAGTGTGGGAAGCCAAGGGGTGGTGGTGGTGGGACGAGTTGGGAGATTGAGATTGACCTGTATACATGTATATGCATAAAATACATAACTAATAATAACCCGCTGCATAAAAAAGTAAATAAAATTAAATTTCAAAATGTTAAAATATAAAATTTAAAAATAAAACAGAAAAAAGCTCTTCCCTTCACACAGATGTATTTATAGGAATAAATTATTTCCATGATTATATCTATAAATACATAAAAGAGGTATAAAAGCTAACTTGAACCATAAACGAAGAAAAACCTGAACCGACCAGTTATACAGAGAAAAACACTATCAGGGCACTTGCTCCAACGGTAAACAATATTGAAATTGTTCAGAGGTGGGGAATCATCTCCCGTAAAGCCAGCAACCCACACCCCACACAAGGAGCTTCCTCATTGCAAAGCGGGGGGACCGAGCCGAGGCATCTCTGAACAAAGGTGAGCTGAGCCCCAGGCCAGCTGTTGCTGAACTGTTCCCACCCTTCCCAGGTAAAACACCTGAATATGTACAAGGGCTTGAAAGACTAGAGGAAGGGCCGTGGAGCCACAACAGCGAGAGAACGCAGGCCAACTTGGTGCCTCCAGGCCAGCCAGGGTGGTCCTGGCACAGGGCACTCTTCCGGAAGCTTTCCATTGTCCTGCCAGAGATACCCCACCTGTCCCGGCCCCCACTGATTTTTTCCTTCCTCACCTCTGTCCGGAGAGAAATTCCAGCGGGAGGTATGGGTGACACATCCTCTTCTTTACAGGTGGCAGCTTGGCAACTCCTGCAGAAAGGCCAGCAGAACTCCACTCACACCGGGCCACCAACAAAGCTGTGGCCCCTCACTCCCTCCCACCAGCACAGCCCCGAGACTGCTCACGGGGCAAAGAATATGGAGGCAGGCACAGCTTCAGGGGCTATTGCTGCCTGGAGCGCTGTTTATATTGACCTCAACCAGGCACACCTGGGGAGGGCCGGCCGGCAGGATAAGGCTGCCCACGTCAGCTAATCCACAACCCTCAGGGAATCACAGTGTTGAAAATGGACCTCGCTAAAGCAGAATAGAAGCCAAGGAAAAAAAGGACACAATGCCATTTGCAGCACCGTAGATGAGCCTAGAGGTTATCACATGACTTGTAGTAAGTCAGAAAGTGAAAGACACATATCGTATCATATCACTTATAGGTGTTACCTAAAAATGGATACCAGGGCAGATATTTCCACGGAGAAGGGCAATCACAGATTCATTAAACAAACTTATGGTTCACCAATGGAAAGGTGTGAGGATGGGTTTCATTACGATATTGGGGTTAACAGACATATACAAACACAGGTGACATATATAATCACCTAAGACCTACGGAATACAAAGAGAGGACTACTCAACATTCTGTCTTAACGTACATGGGCAAAGGATCCCAGGAAGAACAGACATCTGTATATGTGTCAAAGAACCACATCTTCCACACCTACAACAAGCCAAGCATTGTAATCAAACTTGCTGTAATAAAAAATAAAAAATTAAATTAAAAACACGAACAAGAAGTAGTGAGACAAACTTGAGGGGCTTTCTCCTGGCACATTCCATTCTAAATTCCAATCTAGAACAAGACTTCCATTGAGGCTCTGTTGCACTAATAACCTGATTTGAAAGAGAGAACTGCTGCCACCTTGTGGCCGTTTCACACAACAGCAGCTTTAATCCCAGCGCTAAAGGTCAGTTGATATTCAAAATCATTGCAGGCCTGTAAATGACACCTGCCCTGAAAACAAATCCTGGGGTCACATATCGACCAAAAAATTCAAAGGACGTCCATATTTCAAAACGACCGTTTCAAAAGCCATATTTTACGCACATTAGTGTTCTGCTTCTTTGTCTTTCTTTCTTTTTTGGTTAAAAACACGGGAATGGAAAAATGCATCCCTCAGAAAGGGCGAAAATCGTTGCAAACGAATCAATGGACAAAGGTTTACTCTCCAATATATATAAACAGCTCATGCGGTTTAATATTAAAAAAAACAAACAACCCAATACAAACATGGGCAGAAGATCTAAAGAGACGTTTCTTCATAGAAGACACAGAGATGGCCAAGACGCACGTGAAAAGCTGCTCAAGAGCACTAATTATTACAGAAATGAAAATCAAAACTACAATGAGGTATCACCTCACACCTGTTAGAATCGGCATCATCAGAAAATCTACAAACAACAAATTCTGGGGAGGGTGGGGACAAAAGGATCCCTCTTCCACTATTGGTGGGAATGTAAATTGATACAGTCACTATGGAGAACACTATGGAGTTTCCTTAAAAAAACTAGAAATAGAATTACCATCTGATCCAGCAATCCCACTTCTGAGCATATACCCAGAGAAAACCATAAATCAAAAAGACACATTCACCACAATGTTCATTGCAGCACTATTTACAATAGCCAGGTAATGGAAGGAACCTAAATGCCCACAGACAGATGAATGGATAAAGATGTGGTACATGTATAAAATGGAATATTACTCAGCCATAAAAAGGAATGAAACTGAGTCATTTGTAAAGACATCGATGGATCTAGAGACTGTCATACAGAATGAAGTAAGTCAGAAAGAGGACAAATATTGTATATTAATGCATATATGTGGAACCTAAAAACTGGTACAGATGAACTGGTTTGCAGGGAAGAAATAGAGACAGAGGTAGAGAACAAACGTATAGACACCAAGTGTGGGAAGCCATGGTGTGGTGGTGGTGGGATGAGTGGGGAGATTGGGATTGACCTGCATACATGTATATGCATAAAATACATAACTGATAATAACCTGCTGTATAAAACAGTAAATAAAATTAAATTTCAAAATTTTCAAAAATAAAATTTAAAAATAATACAGTATAAAGTTCTTCCCTTCACACAGATGTATTTATAGGAATGAATTATTTCCATGCTTATATCTATAAATACATAAAAGAGGAATAAAATCTAACTTGAACCATAAACGAAAAAAAACCCTGAACCCACCAGTTATACAGAGGAAAACCCTATCAGGGCACTTGCTCCAGCGGTAAACAATTCTGAAATTGGTCAGAGGTGGGGAATCATCTCCCATACAGCCAGCAACCCACCCCCCATGCAAGGAGCGTCTTCATTGCAAAGCTGGGGGACCGTGCCGAGGCATCTCTGAATAAAGGTGAGCTGAGCCCCAGGCCAGCTGCTGCTGAACTGTTCCCACCCTTCCCAGGTAAAACACCTGAATAAGTACAAAGGCTTGAAAGCCTAGAGGAAGGGCCGTGGAGCCACACCAGCGACAGCACACAGGCCAACTTGGTGACTGCACGCCAGCCAGGGTGATCCTGGCCCTGGGCATTCTTCCGGAAGCTTTCCATTGTCCTGCCTGAGATACCCCTCTTGTCCCGGCACCCACTGCTTTTTTCCTTCCTCACCTCTGTCCGGAGAGAAATTCCAGCGGAAGGTATGGGTGACACATCCTCTTCTTTACAGGTGGCAGCCTGGCAACTCCTGAAGAAAGGCCAGCAGAACACCACTCACACCGGGCCACCAACAAAGCTGTGGCCCCTCACTCCCTCCCACCAGCACAGCCCCGAGACTGCTGACGGGGCAGAGAATATGGAGTCAGGCACAGCTTCAGGGGCTATTGCTGCCTGGAGCGCTGTTTATATTGACCTCAAAGAGGCAGACCTGGGGAGGGCCGGTCGGCAGGGTAAGGCTGCCCAGGTCAGCTAATCCACAAACCTCAGGGAATCACATTGTTGAAAATGGACCTCGCTAAGGCAGAATAGAAGCCAAGGAAAATAAGGACACAATGCCATTTGC
This sequence comes from Mesoplodon bidens, assembly GCF_964165515.1. NCBI lineage: Eukaryota > Metazoa > Chordata > Mammalia > Artiodactyla > Ziphiidae > Mesoplodon > Mesoplodon bidens. The sequence continues at coordinate 234,162 of NW_027672163.1, read as the reverse complement.
AGCACCGTAGATGAATCTAGAGGTAATTACGTGACTTGGAGTAAGTGAGAAAGTGAAAGACACATATCATTTCATATCACTTATAGATGTTACCTAAAATAGAAACCAGGGCAGTCATTTCCACTGAGAAGTGCAATCATAGATTCATTAAACAAACTTATGGTTCACCAATGGAAAGGTGTGAGGATTGGTTTCATTACGATATCGGGGTTAACAGACATATACAAACACAGGTGACATATATAATCACCAAAGACATACGGAATACCAACAGAAGACTACTCAACATTCTGTCATAACGTACATGGGAAAAGGATCCCAGGAAGAACAGACATCTGTATATGTGTAAAAGAACCACATCTTCCACACCTCCAACAAGCCAAACATTGTAATCAAACTTGCTATAATAAAAAATAAAAAAAAATTAAATTAAAAATACGAGCAAGAAGTATGGAGTCAAACTTGAGGGGCTTTCTCCTGGCACATTCCATTCTAAATTCCAATCTAGAACATGACTTCCATTGAGGCTCTGTTGCCCTAGTAACCAGAAGTGTTAAGGGAGAACTGCTGCCACCTAGTGGCCGTTTCACACAACAGCAGCTTTAATCCCAGTGCTAATGGTCAGTTGATATTCAAAATCATTGCAGGCCTGTAAATGACACCTGCCCTGAAAACAAATCCTGGGGTCACATATCGACCAAAAAATTTAAAGGACCTCCATATTTCAAAACGACCGTTTCAAAAGGCATATTTAATGCACATTAGTGTTCTGCTTCTTTTTCTTTCTTTCTTTTTTGGTTAAAAACACGGGAATGGAAAAAGGCATCCCTCAGAAGGGGCGAAAATTGTTGCAAACGAATCAATGGACAAAGGTTTAATCTCCAATATAAATAAACAGCTCATGCAGCTTATTAAAAAACAAACAACCCAATACAAAAATGGGCAGAAGATCTAAAGAGACGTTTCTTCAAAGAAGACACAGAGATGGCCAAGACGCACATGAAAAGCTGCTCAAGAGCACTAATTATTAGAGAGATGCAAATCAAAACTACAATGAGGTATCACCTCATACCTGTTAGAATCGGCATCATCAGAATATCTACAGACAACAAATTATGGGGAGGGTGTGGACAAAAGGAGCCCTCTTCCACTATTGGTGGGAATGTAAATTGATACAGTCACTATGGAGAACAGTATGGAGTTTCCTTTAAAAAACTAGAAATAGAATTACAATCTGACCCAGCAATCCCACTTTTGGGCATATACCCAGAGACAACCATAAATCAAAAAGGCACATTCACCACAAGGTTCATTGCAGCACTATTTACAATAGCCAGGTAATGGAAGCAACCTAAATGCCCACAGACAGATGAATGGATAAAGATGGGGTACATATATAAAATGGAATGTTACTCGGCCATAAAAAGGAATGAACCTGGGTCATTTGTAGAGACATCGATGGATGTAGATACTGTCATACAAAATGAAGTTAGTCAGAAAGAGGAAAACAAATATTGTAAATTAATGCATATATGTGGAACCTAAAAAATGGTACAGATGAACTGGGTTGCAGGGAAGAAATAGAGACACAGAGGTAGAGAACAAACGTATGGACACCAAGTGTGGGAAGCCATGGTGTGGTGGTGGTGGGATGAGTTGGGAGTTTGAGATTGACCTGTATACATGTATATGCATAAAATACATAACTAATAATAACCCGCTGTATAAAAAAGTAAATAAAATTAAATTTCAAAATTTTAAAATATAAAATTTAAAAATAAAACAGAAAAAAGTTCTTCCTTTCACACAGATGTATTTATAGGAATGAATTATTTCCATGATTATATCTATAAATACATAAAAGAGGAATAAAATCTAACTTGAACCATAAACAAAAAAAAAACCCTGAACCCACCAGTTATACAGAGGAAAACCCTATCAGGGCACTTGCTCCAGCGGTAAACAATTCTGAAATTGTTCAGAGGTGGGGAATCATCTCCCATACAGCCAGCAACCCACCCCCCATGCAAGGAGCGTCCTCATTGCAAATCTGGGGGACCGTGCCGAGGCATCTCTGAATAAAGGTGAGCTGAGCCCCAGGCCAGCTGCTGCTGAACTGTTCCCACCCTTCCCAGGTAAAACACCTGAATATGTACAAAGGCTTGAAAGCCTAGAGGAAGGGCCGTGGAGCCACACCAGCGACAGCACGCAGGCCAACTTGGTGACTGCAGGCCAGCCAGGGTGATCCTGGCCCCGGGCGCTCTTCCGGAAGCTTTCCATTGTCCTGCCTGAGATACCCGTCTTGTCACGGCCCCCACTGCTTTTTTCCTTCCTCACCTCTGTCCGGAGAGAAATTCCAGCGGAAGGTATGGGTGACACATCCTCTTCTTTACAGGTGGCAGCCTGGCAACTCCTGCAGAAAGGCCAGCAGAACCCCACTCACACCGGGCCACAATCAAAGCTGTGGCCCCTCACTCCCTCCCACCAGCACAGCTCCGAGACTGCTGACGGGGCAGAGAATATGGAGTCAGGCACAGCTTCAGGGGCTATTGCTGCCTGGAGCGCTGTTTATATTGACCTCAACCAGGCACACCTGGGGAGGGCCGGGAGGCAGGTTAAGGCTGCCCAGGTCAGCTAATCCACAACACTCAGGGAATCACATTGCTGAAAATGGACCTCGCTAAGGCAGAAGAGAAGCCAAGGAAAAAAAGCACACAATGCCATTTGCACCACCGTAGATGAGTCTAGAGGTAATCACGTGACTTATAGTAAGTGAGAAAGTGAAAGACACATACCATATCATATCACTTATAGGTGTTACCTAAAAATGGATACCAGGGCAGATATTTGCACCGAGAAGGGCAATCAGAGATTCATTAAACAAACTTATTGTTCACCAATGGAAAGGTGTGAGGATGGGTTTCATTTCGATATCGGGGTTAACAGACTTATACAAACACAGGTGACATATATAATCACCAAAGACCTACGGAATACCAAAAGACTACTCATCATTCTGTCATAACGTACATGGGGAAAGGATCCCAGGAAAAACAGACATGTGTATATGTGTAAAAGAACCTCATCTTCCACACCTCCAACAAGCCAAACATTGTAATCAAACTTGCTGTAATAAAAAATAAAAATTAAATTAAAAACACGAACAAGAAGTAGGGAGACAAACTTGAGGGGCTTTCTCCTGGCACATTCCATTCTAAATTCCAATCTAGAACACGACTTCCATTGAGGCTCTGTTGCCCTAGTAACCAGAATTGGTAAGGGAGAACTGCTGCCACCTTGTGGTCGTTTCACACAACAGCAGCTTTAATCCCAGCGCTAATGGTCAGTTGATATTCAAAATCATTGCAGGCCTGTAAATGACACCTGCCCTGAAAACAAATCCTGGGGTCACATATCGACCAAAAAATTTAAAGGACGTCCATATTTCAAAACGACCGTTTCAAAAGGCATATTTTATGCACATTAGTGTTCTGCTTCTTTTTCTTTCTTTCTTTTTTGGTTAAAAAAACGGGAATGGAAAAAGGCATCCCTCAGAAGGGGCGAAAATAGTTGCAAACGAATCAATGAACAAAGGTTTAATGTCCAATATATACAAACAGCTCATGCAGCTTTATATTAAAAAAACAACCCAATGCAAAAATGGGCAGAAGATCTAAAGATACGTTTCTTCAAAGAAGACACAGAGAAGGCCAAGACGCACATGAAAAGCTGCTCAACAGCACTAATTATTAGAGAAATGCAAATCAAAACTACAATGAGTTATCACTTCACACTGTTAGAATCGGCATCATCAGAAAATCTACAAACAAGAAATTCTGGGGAGGGTGTGGACAAAAGGAGCCCTCTTCCACTATTGGTGGGAATGTAAATTGATACAGTCACTATGGAGAACAGTATGGAGTTTCGTTAAAAAATACTAGAAATAGAATTACCATCTGATCCAGCAATCCCACTTCTGGGCATATACCCAAAGAAAACCATAAATCAAAAAGGCACATTCACCACAATGTTCATTGCAGCACTATTTACAATAGCCAGGTAATGGAAGCAACCTAAATGCCCACAGACAGATGAATGGGTAAAGATGGAGTACATATATAAAATGGAATATTACTCGGCCATAAAAAGGAATGAAATTGGGTCATTTGTAGAGACATCGATGGATGTAGAGAGTGTCATACAGAATGAAGTAAGTCAGAAAGAGGAAAACAAATATTGTATATTAAGGCATATATGTGGAACCTAAAAACTGGTACAGATGAACTGGTTTGCAGGGAAGAAATAGAGACACAGAGGTAGAGAACAAACGTATGGACACCAAGTGTGGGAAGCCATGGTGTGGTGGTGGTGGGATGAGTTGGGAGATTGGGATTGACCTGTATACATGTATATGCATAAAATACATAACTAATAATTACACGCTGTATAAAAAAGTAAATAAAATTAAATTTCAAAATTTTAAAATATAAAATTTAAAAATAAAACAGAAAAAAGTTCTTCCCTTCACACAGATGTATTTATAGGAATGAATTATTTCCATGCTTATATCTATAAATACATAAAAGAGGAATAAAATCTAACTTGAACCATAAACGAAAAAAAACCCTGAACCCACCAGTTATACAGAGGAAAACCCTATCAGGGCTCTTGCTCCAGCAGTAAACAATTCTGAAATTGGTCAGAGGTGGGGAATCATCTCACATACAGCCAGCAACCCACCCCCCATGCAAGGAGCGTCCTCATTGCAAAGCTGGGGAACCATGCCGAGGCATCTCTGAATAAAGGTGAGCTGAGCCCCAGGCCAGCTGCTGCTGAACTGTTCCCACCCTTCCCAGGTAAAACACCTGAATATGTACAAAGGCTTGAAAGCCTAGAGGAAGGGCCGTGGAGCCACACCAGCGACAGCACGCAGGCCAACTTGGTGACTGCAGGCCAGCCAGGGTGATCCTGGCCCCGGGCGCTCTTCTGGAAGCTTTCCATTGTCCTGCCTGAGATACCCCTCTGTCCCGGCCCCCACTGATTTTTTCCTTCCTCACCTCTGTCCGGAGAGAAATTCCAGCGGAAGGTATGGGTGACACATCCTCTTCTTTACAGGAGGCAGCCTGGCAAATCCTGCAGAAAGGCCAGCAGAACCCCACTGACACCGGGCCACCCACAAAGCAGTGGCCCCTCACTCCCTCCCACCACACAGCCCCGAGACTGCTGACGGGGCAGAGAATATGGAGTCAGGCACAGCTTCAGGGGCTATTGCAGCCTGGAGCGCTGTATATATTGACCTCAAGCAGGCACAACTGTGGTGGGCCGGCCGGCAGGGTAAGGCTGCCCACGTCAGCTAATCCACAACCCTCAGGGAATCACATTCTTGAAAATGGACCTCGCTAAGGCAGAATAGAATCCAAGGAAAAAAAGGACACTGTGCCATTTGCAGCACCGTACATGAGTCTAGAGGTAATCACGTGACTTGTAGTACGTCAGAAAGTGAAAGACACATATCATATCATATCACTTATAGGTGTTACCTTAAAATGGATACCAGGGCAGATATTTCCACCGAGAAGGGCAATCACAGATTCATTAAACAAACTTAAGGTTCACCAATGGAAAGGTGTGAGGATTGGTTTCATTACGATATTGGGGTTAACAGACATATACAAACACAGGTGACATATATAATTACCAAAGACCTACGGAGTACCAAAAGACTACTCAACATTATCTCATAACGCACATGGGAAAAGGATCCCAGGAAGAACAGACATCTGTATATGTGTAAAAGAACCACATCTTCCACACCTACAACAAGCCAAACATTGTAATCAAACTTGCTGTAATAAAAAATAAAAAATTAAATTAAAAACACGAACAAGAAGTAGGGAGACAAACTTGAGGGGCTTTCTCCTGGCACATTCCATTCTAAATTCCAATCTAGAACACGACTTCCATTGAGGCTCTGTTGCCCTAGTTACCAGAAATGGTAAGAGAGAACTGCTGCCACCTTGTGGCCGTTTCACACAACAGCAGCTTTAATCCCAGCGCTCATGGTCTGTTGATATTCAAATTCATTGCAGGCCTGTAAATGACACCTGCCCTGAAAACAAATCCTGGGGTCACATATCGACCAAAAAATTCGTCCATATTTCAAAACGACCATTTCAAAAGGCATATTTTATGCACATTAGTGTTCTGCTTCTTTTTCTTTCTTTCTTTTTTGGCTAAAAACACGGGAATGGAAAAAGGCATCCCTCAGAAGGGGCGAAAATAGTTGCAAACGAATCAATGGACAAAGGTTTAATCTCCAATATATATAAACAGCTCATTCAGCTTATTAAAAAAACAAACAACCCAATACAAAAATGGGCAGAAGATCTAAAGAGACGTTTCTTCAAAGGAGACACAGAGATGGCCAAGACGCACATGAAAAGCTGCTCAAGAGCACTAATTATTAGAGAAATGCAAATCAAAACTACAATGAGGTATCACCTCACACCTGTTAGAATCGGCATCATCAGAAAATCTACAAACAAATTCTGGGGAGGGTGTGGACAAAAGGAGCCCTCTTCCACTATGGTGGGAATGTAAATTCATACAGTCACTATGGAGAACAGTATGGAGTTTCCTTAAAAGAACTAGAAATAGAAACCTTGACTTTCCCTAACCCTAACCATAGCCCGGAACGGAATCCTACCACCAACCCTACACCTTATCTATACCGTACACTAATCCTATTCCGTACGCTGGCACTAACCAGTGAGTCAACACGTACCCTGACACTAAAACGTTTCCATACCCTCAGCTGTGCCCTAAAACTTGTCGTTGCCTATCCTTAACATTAACCCGGAACGGAAACCTACCATCAGCCCTACACCTTACCCTAAGCTGTACCCTAATCCTAATTCATACATCAACACGTACCCTGACCGTAACACGTTTCAGTACCCTCACCTCTGCCATAAACCTTGCCGTTCCCTAACCCTAACCCTAGCCCGGAACAGAAACCTACCACCAACCCTACACCTTACCTTACGCCGTACCCTAATCCTAATTAGTATGCTGACACTAACCTGTGCATCAACACATACCCTGACCCTAACACGTTTCGTACCCTCACCTGTGCCCTAAACTTTGCCGGTCCCTAAACATAACCCTAGACTGGAACGGAAACGTACCACCAACCCTACACCTTACTCTATGCGGTACCCTAATCCTCATGCGTATGCTGACACTAACCCGTGAGTCAACACGTACCCTGAACCTAACACATTTCTGTACCATCACCTGTGCCCAAAACCTTGCAATTCGCTAACCCTAACCCTACAACGGAATGGAAACCTACCGCCCTCCGTACACCTTACCCTACGCCGTACCCTAATCCTAATGCGTATGATGACACTATTCCATGTATCAACATGTATCATGACCCTAACACGTTTCTGTACCGTCACCTGTACCCTAAACCTTGCCGTACCCTAACACTAACCCTAGCCCTGAATGGAAAACTACCACAAACCGGACAGCATACCCTACACGGTACCCTAATCCTAATCCGTACACTGACACTAACCCGTGCGTCAACACGTACACTGACCCTAACACTTTTCCGTTCCCTCACCTGTGCCCTAAACCGTGCCACTGCTTAACCCTAACCCTAGCCCAAAACGGAAACCTACCACCAACCCTACACGTTACTCTACGCCATACCCTAATCATAATCCGAGCGTCAACACGTACCCTGACCCTAACACATTTCCGTACCCTCACCTATGCCCTAAACCTTGCCGTTCCATAACACTAACCCTAGCCTGGAACGGAAACCTACCACCAACCCTAGACCTTAACCTACGAAGGACCATAAACCTACTCCGTACGCTGACACTAACACATGCGTCAACACTTACCCTGACCCTAACACGTTTCCGTACCTTCACCTGTGACCTAAACCTTGCCATTCCCTAACCCTAACCCTAGACCACAATGGAAACCTACCACCAAGCCTACACCTTACCCTAAGCCGTACCCTCATGCTAATCCATATGTCAACACGTACCCTGACACTAACACGTTTCCATACCCTCATCTGTGCCCAAAACCTTGCCGTTCCCTAACACTAACCCTAGCCTGAAACGGAAACCTATCACCAACCATACACTTTACCCTATGCCGCACCATAATCCTCATCTGTACGTTCACACTAACCCGTGCGTCAACACGTACCCTGAGCCTAACACGTTTCGATACCCTCACGTGTGCCCTAAACCTTGCCGTTCCCTAACCCTAACCCTAGCCCAGAACGGAAACCCACCACCAGCCCTACACCTTACCCTACGACGTACACTACTCCTGGCCCGTACGCTGGCACTGACCCGTGCGTCAGCACATAGCCTGACTCTCCCACGTTTCCGTACCCGCACCTGTGCCCTAAGACTTGCCGTTCCCTAACCCTAACCCTAGCCCGGAAAGGAAGCCCACCACCAGCCCTACACCTTTCCCTACGCCGTAGCCTACGACTGGCCCATACGCTGGCACTGACACGTGTGTCAGCACGTAGCATGACCCTCCCACGTTTCCATACCCTCACCTGTGCCCTAAGCCTTGCCGTGCCATAACCCTAACCATAACCCCAAACGGAAACCCACCACCAGCCCTAAACCTTACCCTACGCCGTACCCTACACCTGGCCCGTACGCTGGCACTGATCCATGCGTGCTCATGTAGCCTAACCCTCACACTTTTCTTTACCCTCACCTGTTCCCTAAGCCTTGCCGATCCCTAACTCTAACCCTAGACCGGAACGGAAACCCACCACCAGCCCTACACCCTACCCTACGTCGTAGCCTACTGCTGTCCCGTAAGATGGCACTCTCCCATGTGTCAGCCCGTAGCCTGCCTCTCCCACGTTTCCGTACCCTCACCTGTGCCCTAAGCCTTGCAGTTCCCTACCTCTAACCCTAGCCCGGAACGGAAACCACCACCAGCCCTACACATTACGCTATGCCGTACCCTACTCCTGGCCCGTACGCTGGCACTGACCCATTCTTCAGCACGTATCCTGACCCTCCCACGTTTCCGTACCCTCACCTGTGTCCTAAGCCTTAACGTTCCCTAACCCTAACCCTAGACCGGAATGGACACCCACCACCGCCCTTACACCATACCCAACGCCGTACCCTACTCCTGGTCCACACTCTGGCACTGACCCGTTCTTCAGCATGTAGCCTGACCCTCCCACGTTTCCGTACCCTCACCTGTGCCCTAAGCCTTGCCGCTCCCTAACCCTATCACTAGCCCGGAATGGACACCCACCACCATCCTTACACTTTACCCTACGCCGTACCCTACTCCTGGTCCATACCCTGGCATTGAACCGTGCTTCAGCATGTAGCCTAACCCTCCCACGTTTCCGTACCCTCACCTGTGCCCTAAGCCTTGCCTTTCCCTATCCCTAACCCTAGCCCGGAACGGAAACCCACCACAAAACCTAAACCTTAACGTACGCCGTAGACTACTCCTGACCCGTACGCTGGCAGTGACCCTTGCGTCAGCACATAGCCTGCCTCTGCCACGTTTCCATACCCTCACCTGTGCACTAAGCCTTGCCGTTCCCTAACTCTAACCTGGAACGGAAACCCACAACCAGCCCTACACCTTACCCAATGCCGTACCCGAATCCTGGCGCGTACGCTGGCAAAGACCCATGCGTCATCACGTAGCCTGACCCTCCCACGTTTCCGTACCCTCACCTGTGCCCTAAGCCTTGCCGTTCCCTAACCCTAACCCTACACCTAACCCTACGCCATACCCTACACTTGGCCCATACGCTGGCACTGACCCGTGCGTCAGCACGTAGCCTGACCCTCCCACTTTTCCGTACCATCTTCTGTGCCCTAAGCTTTGCCGTTCCCTAACCCTAAACCTAGCCTGGAACGGAAACCCACCACCAGCCCTAAACCTTACCCTACGCCGTACCCTAATCCTGCCCCGTACACTGGCACTGACCCGTGCGTCAGCACGTAGCCTGCCACTCCTACGTTTCCGTACCCTCACCTGTGCCCTAAGCCTTGCCGTTCCCTAACCCTAACCCTAACCCGGAACATAAACCCACCACCAGCCCTAAACCTTACCCTACGCTGTACCATACTCCTGGCCCCTACGCTGGCACTGACCTGTGCGTCAGCACGTAGCCTGCCTCTCCCACGTTTCCATACGCTCACCTGTGTCCTAAGCCTTGCCGTTCCCTAACCCTAACCCTAGCCTGGAACGGAAACTCACCACCAGCCCTAAACCTTACACTACGACGTACCCTAATCCTGGCCCGTACGCTGGCACAGACCCGTGCATCAACACGTAGCCTGCCACTCCCACATTTCCGTACGTTCACCTGTGCCCTAAGCCTTGCTGTTCCCTCACCCTAACCCTAGCCCGGAACGGAAACCCACCACCAGCCCTAAACCTTACCCTACGCCATACCCTACTCCTGGCCCGTACGCTGGCACTGACCCGTGCGTCAGCACATAGCCTGACCCTCCCACGTTTCCTTATGTTCACCTGTGCCCTAAGCCTTGCCGTTCCCTAACCCTAACCCTAGCCCGGAACGGTATCTCACAACCAGCCCTACTCTTACCCTACGCCGTTCCTTATTCCTGGCCTGTACGCTGGCACTGACCTGTGCATCAGCACATAGCCGGAACCTCCCACGTTTCCGTACCCTCACCTGTGCCCTAAGCCTTGTCATTCCCTAACCCTAACCCTAGCACGGAACGGAAACCCACCACCAGCCCTACACATTAGCCTACGCCGTAGCCTATTCCTGGCCCGTACATTGGCACTGACCCATGCGTAAGAACGTAGCCTGACCATCCCACGTTTCCGTACCCTCACCTGGGCCCTAAGCCTTGCCGTTCCCAAACCCTAAACCTAGCCCGGAACGGAAACCACCACCAGACCTACACCTTACCCTACGTAGTACCCTACTCCTGGCCCTTACGCTGGCACTGAAACGTGCGTGAGCACATAGCCTTACCCTCCAACCACCCTCCCAATACAGAAATGGTCAGAAGATCTCATGAGACGATCCTTCAAAGAAGACACAGACATGGCCAAGACGCAGATGAAAAGCTGCTCAACATCACTAATTATTAGAGAAATGCAAATCAAAACTACAATGAGGGGGCTTCCCTGGTGGCGCAGTGGTTGAGAGTCCGCCTGCCGATGCAGGGGACACGGGTTCGTGCCCCGGTCCGGGAAGATCCCACATGTCGCGGAGCAGCTGGGCCCGTGAGCCATGGCCACTGAGCCTGCGCGTCCGGAGCCTGTGCTCCGCAACGGGAGAGGCCACAACAGTGAGTGGCCCGTGTACAACAAAAAAAATAAAAAATAAAATAAATAAAAAACACTACAATGAGGTATCATCTCACACATGTTAGAATCGGCATCATCAGAAAACCTACAAACAACAAATTCTGGGGAGGGTGTGGACAAAAGGAGCCCTCTTCCACTATTGGTGGGAATGTAAATTGATACAGTCACTATGGAGAACAGTGTGGAGTTTCCTTAAAAAAACTAGTAATAGAATTACCATCTGATCCAGCAATCGCACTTCTGGGCATATACCCAGAGGAAACCATAAATCAAAAAGGCACTTTCACCACAATGTTCATTGCAGCACTATTTACAATAGCCAGGTAAGGGCGCAAACTAAATACCCACAAACAGATGAATGGGTAAAGATGTGGTACATATATAAAATGGAATATTACTCGGCCATAAAAAGGAATGAAACTGGGTCATTTGTAGAGACATCGATGGATCTAGAGACTGTCGTACAGAATGAAGTAAGTCAGAAAGAGGAAAACAAATATTGTATATTAATGCATATATGTGGAACCTAAAAAGTGGTACAGATGAACTGGTTTGCAGGGAAGAAATAGAGACACAGGTAGAGAACAAACTTATGGACACCAAGTGTGGGAAGCCATGGGGTGGTAGAGGTGGGATGAGTTGGGAGATTGGGATTGGCCTGCATACATGCATATGCATAAAATACATAACTAATAATAAACTGCTGTATAAAAAAATAAAACTAAATTTCAAAATTTTAAAAAATAAAATTTAAAAATAAAAGAGAAAAAAGTTCTTCCCTTCACACAGATGTATTTATAGGAATGTATTATTTCCATGCTTATATCTATAAATACATAAAAGAGTTATAAAATCTAACTTGAACCATAAACGAAAAAAAACCTGAACCCACCAGTTATACAGAGGAAAGCCCTATCAGGGAACTTGCTCCAGCGGTAAACATTTCTGAAATTGGTCAGAGGTGGGGAATCATCTCCCATACAGCCAGCAACCCACCCGGCATGCAAGGAGCGTCCTCATTGCAAAGCTGGGGGACCGTGCCGAGGCATCTCTGAATAAAGGTGAGCTGAGCCCCAGGGCAGCTGCAGCTGAACTGTTCCCATCCTTCCCAGGTAAAACACCTGAATATGTACAAGGGCATGAAATCCTAGAGGAAGGGCCGTGGAGCCACACCAGCGACAGCACACAGGACAACTTGGTGCCTGCAGGCGAGGCAGGATGGTCCTGACCCCGGGCGCTCTTCCGGAAGCTTTCCATTTCCCTGCCTGAGATACCCCTCCTGTCCCGGACGCCACCCCTTTTTTTCCTTCCTTACCTCAGCCCGGAGAGAAATTCCAGTGGAACTTATGGGTGACACATCCTCTTCTTTACAGGTGGCAGCCTGGCAACTCCTGCACAAAGTCCAGCAGAGCCCCACACACACCGGGCCACCCACAAAGCCGTGGCCCCTCACACGCTCCCACCAGCAGAGCCCCGAGACTGCTGACGGGGCAGAGAATATGGAGTCAGGCACAGCTTCAGGGGCTATTGCGGCCTGGAGCGCTGTTTATATTGACCTCAACCAGGCACACCTGGGGAGGGCCGGCCGGCACGGTAAGGCTGCCCAGGTCAGCTAATCCACAACCCTCAGGGAATCACATTGTTGAAAATGGACCTCGCTAAGGCAGAATAGAAGCCAAGGAAAATAAGGACACAATGCCATTTGCAGCACCGTAGATGAGTCTAGAGGTAATCATGTGACATGTAGTAAGTCAGAAAGTGAAAGGCACATATCGTATCATATCACTTATAGGTGTTACCTAAAAATGGATACCAGGGCAGATATTTCCACGGAGAAGGGCAATCACATATTCATTAAACAAACTTATGGTTCACCAATGGAAAGGTGTGAGGATTGGTTTCATTACGATATTGGGGTTAACAGACATACAAACACAGGTGATATATATAATAACCAAAGAGCTACGGAATACAAAGAGAGGAGTACACAACATTCTGTCATAACGTACATGGGAAAAGGATCCCAGGAAGAACAGACATCTGTATATGTGTAAAAGAACCACATCTACCATACCTACAACAAGCCAAACATTGTAATCAAACTTGCTGTAATAAAAAATAAAAAATTAAATTAAAAACACGAACAAGAAGTAGTGAGACAAACTTGAGGGGCTTTTTCCTGTCACATTCTGTTCTAAATTCCAATCTAGAAGGTGACTTCCATTGAGGCTCTGTTGCCCTAGTAACCAGATATGAAAGAGAGAACTGCTGCCACCTTGTGGCCGTTTCACACAACAGCAGCTTTAATCCCAGCGCTAATGGTCAGTTGATATTCAAAATCATTGCAGGCCTGTAAATGACACCTGCCCTGAAAACAAATCCTGGGGTCACATATCGACCAAAAAATTTAAAGGACGTCCATATTTCCAAACGACCGTTTCAAAAGGCATATTTTATGCACATTAATGTTCTGCTTCTTTTTCTTTCTTTCTTTTTTGGTTAAAAACAAGGGAATGGAAAAAGGCAACCCTCAGAAGGGGCGAAAATAGTTGCAAACGAATCAATGGACAAAGGTTTAATCTCCAATATATATAAACAGCTCATGCAGCTTATTAAAAAAACAAACAACCCAATACAAAAATGGGCAGAAGATCTAAAGAGACGTTTCTTCAAAGAAGACACAGAGATGGCCAAGACGCACATGAAAAGATGCTCAAGAGCACTAATTATTAGAGAAATGCAAATCAAAACTACAATGAGGTATCACCTCACACCTGTTAGAATCGGCATCATCAGAAAATCTACCATCAACAAATTCTGGGGAGGGTGTGGACAAAAGGAGCCCTCTTCCACTATTGGTGGGAATGTAATTTGATACAGTCTCTATGGAGAACAGTATGGAGTTTCCTTTAAAAAACTAGAAATAGAATTACCATCTGACCCAGCAATCCCACTGTTGGGCATATACCCAGAGACAACCATAAATCAAAAAGGCACATTCACCACAAGGTTCATTGCAGCACTATTTACAATAGCCAGGTAATGGAAGCAAACTAAATGCCCACAGACAGATGAATGGATAAAGATGGGGTACATATATAAAATGGAATATTACTCGGCCATAAAAAGGAATGAAACTGGGTCATTTGTAGAGACATCGATGGATCTAGAGACTGTCATACAGAATGAAGTAAGTCAGAAAGAGGAAAACAAATATTGTATATTAATGCATATATGTGGAACCTAAAAAATGGTACAGATGAACTGGTTTGCAGGGAAGAAATAGAGACACAGAGGTAGAGAACAAACGTATGGACACCAAGTGTGGGAAGCCATGGCGTGGTGGTGGTGGGATGAGTTGGGAGTTTGAGATTGACCTGTATACATGTATATGCATAAAATACATAACTAATAATATCCCGCTGTATAAAAAAGTAAATAAAATTAAATTTCAAAATTTTAAAATATAAAATTTAAAAATAAAACAGAAAAAAGTTCTTCCCTTCACACAGATGTATTTATAGGAATGAATTATTTCCATGCTTATATCTATAAATACATAAAAGAGGAATAAAATCTAACTTGAACCATAAACGAAAAAAAAACCTGAACCCACCAGTTATATAGAGGAAAACCCTATCAGGGCACTTGCTCCAGCGGAAAACAATTCTGAAATTGGTCAGAGGTGGGGAATCATCTCCCATACAGCCAGCAACCCACACCCCATGCAAGGAGCATCCTCATTGCAAAGCTGGGGGACCGTGCCGGGGCATCTCTGAATAAAGGTGAGCTGAGCCCCAGGCCAGCTGCTGCTGAACTGTTCCCACCCTTCCCAGGTCAAACACCTGAATATGTACAAAGGCTTGAAAGCCAAGAGGAAGGGCCGTGGAGCCACACCAGCGACAGCACGCAGGCCATCTTGGTGACTGCAGGCCAGCCAGGGTGATCCTGGCCCCGGGCGCTCTTCCGGAAGCTTTCCATTGTCCTGTCTGAGATACCCCATTTGTCCCGGCCCCCACTGCTTTTTTCCTTCCTCACCTCTGTCCGGAGAGAAATTCCAGCGGAAGTTATGTGTGACACATCCTCTTCTTTACAGGTGGCAGCCTGGCAACTCCTGCAGAAAGGCCAGCAGAACCCCACTCACACAGGGCCACCAACAAAGCTGTGGCCCCTCACTCCCTCACACCAGCACAGCCCCGAGACTGCTGACGGGGCAGAGAATATGGAGTCAGGAACAGCTTCAGGGGCTATTGCGGCCTGGAGCGCTGTTTATATTGACCTCAACCAGGCAGACCTGGGGAGGGCCGGCCGGCACGGTAAGGCTGCCCAGGTCAGCTAATCCACAACCCTCAGGGAATCACATTGTTGAAAATGGACCTCGCTAAGGCAGAATAGAAGCCAAGGAAAATAAGGACACAATGCCATTTGCAGCACCGTAGATGAGTCTAGAGGTAATCATGTGACATGTAGTAAGTCAGAAAGTGAAAGGCACATATCGTATCATATCACTTATAGGTGTTACCTAAAAATGGATACCAGGGCAGATATTTCCACGGAGAAGGGCAATCACATATTCATTAAACAAACTTATGGTTCACCAATGGAAAGGTGTGAGGATTGGTTTCATTACGATATTGGGGTTAACAGACATACAAACACAGGTGATATATATAATAACCAAAGAGCTACGGAATACAAAGAGAGGAGTACACAACATTCTGTCATAACGTACATGGGAAAAGGATCCCAGGAAGAACAGACATCTGTATATGTGTAAAAGAACCACATCTACCATACCTACAACAAGCCAAACATTGTAATCAAACTTGCTGTAATAAAAAATAAAAAATTAAATTAAAAACACGAACAAGAAGTAGTGAGACAAACTTGAGGGGCTTTTTCCTGTCACATTCTGTTCTAAATTCCAATCTAGAAGGCGACTTCCATTGAGTCTCTGTTGCCCTAGTAACCAGATATGAAAGAGAGAACTGCTGCCACCTTGTGGCCGTTTCACACAACAGCAGCTTTAATCCCAGCGCTAATGGTCAGTTGATATTCAAAATCATTGCAGGCCTGTAAATGACACCTGCCCTGAAAACAAATCCTGGGGTCACATATCGACCAAAAAATTTAAAGGACGTCCATATTTCCAAACGACCGTTTCAAAAGGCATATTTTATGCACATTAATGTTCTGCTTCTTTTTCTTTCTTTCTTTTTTGGTTAAAAACACGGGAATGGAAAAAGGCAACCCTCAGAAGTGGCGAAAATAGTTGCAAACGAATCAATGGACAAAGGTTTAATCTCCAATATATATAAACAGCTCATGCAGCTTATTAAAAAAACAAACAACCCAATACAAAAATGGGCAGAAGATCTAAAGATACGTTTCTTCAAAGAAGACACAGAGATGGCCAAGACGCACATGAAAAGATGCTCAAGAGCACTAATTATTAGAGAAATGCAAATCAAAACTACAATGAGGTATCACCTCACACCTGTTAGAATCGGCATCATCAGAAAATCTACAAACAACAAATTATGGGGAGGGTGTGGACAAAAGGAGCCCTCTTCCACTATTGGTGGGAATGTAATTTGATACAGTCACTATGGAGAACAGTATGGAGTTTCCTTTAAAAAACTAGAAATAGAATTACCATCTGACCCAGCAATCCCACTGTTGGGCATATACCCAGAGACAACCATAAATCAAAAAGGCACATTCACCACAAGGTTCATTGCAGCACTATTTACAATAACCAGGTAATGGAAGCAACCTAAATGCCCACAGACAGATGAATGGATAAAGATGGGTACATATATAAAATGGAATATTACTCGGCCATAAAAGGAATGAAACTGGGTCATTTGTAGAGACATCGATGGATCTAGAGACTGTCATACAGAATGAAGTAAGTCAGAAAGAGGAAAACAAATATTGTATATTAATGCATATATGTGGAACCTAAAAAATGGTACAGATGAACTGGTTTGCAGGGAAGAAATAGAGACACAGAGGTAGAGAACAAACGTATGGACACCAAGTGTGGGAAGCCATGGCGTGGTGGTGGTGGGATGAGTTGGGAGTTTGAGATTGACCTGTATACATGTATATGCATAAAATACATAACTAATAATATCCCGCTGTATAAAAAAGTAAATAAAATTAAATTTCAAAATTTTAAAATATAAAATTTAAAAATAAAACAGAAAAAAGTTCTTCCCTTCACACAGATGTATTTATAGGAATGAATTATTTCCATGCTTATATCTATAAATACATAAAAGAGGAGTAAAATCTAACTTGAACCATAAACGAAAAAAAAACCTGAACCCACCAGTTATACAGAGGAAAACCCTATCAGGGCACTTGCTCCAGCGGTAAACAATTCTGAAATTGGTCAGAGGTGGGGAATCATCTCCCATACAGCCAGCAACCCACACCCCATGCAAGGAGCATCCTCATTGCAAAGCTGGGGGACCGTGCCGGGGCATCTCTGAATAAAGGTGAGCTGAGCCCCAGGCCAGCTGCTGCTGAACTGTTCCCACCCTTCCCAGGTCAAACACCTGAATATGTACAAAGGCTTGAAAGCCAAGAGGAAGGGCCGTGGAGCCACACCGGCGACAGCACGCAGGCCATCTTGGTGACTGCAGGCCAGCCAGGGTGATCCTGGCCCCGGGCGCTCTTCCGGAAACTTTCCATTGTCCTGCCTGAGATACCCCATTTGTCCTGGCCCCCACTGCTTTTTTCCTTCCTCACCTCTGTCCGGAGAGAAATTCCAGCGGAAGTTATGGGTGACACATCCTCTTCTTTACAGGTGGCAGCCTGGCAACTCCTGCAGAAAGGCCAGCAGAACCCCACTCACACAGGGCCACCAACAAAGCTGTGGCCCCTCACTCCCTCCCACCAGCACAGCCCCGAGACTGCTGACGGGGCAGAGAATATGGAGTCAGGAACAGCTTCAGGGGCTATTGCGGCCTGGAGCGCTGTTTATATTGACCTCAACCAGGCAGACCTGGGGAGGGCCGGCCGGCACGGTAAGGCTGCCCAGGTCAGCTAATCCACAACCCTCAGGGAATCACATTGTTGAAAATGGACCTCGCTAAGGCAGAATAGAAGCCAAGGAAAATAAGGACACAATGCCATTTGCAGCACTGTAGATGAGTCTAGAGGTAATCACGTGACTTGTAGTAAGTCAGAAAGTGAAAGACACATATCATTTCATATCACTTATAGGTGTTACCTAAAATCGAAACCAGGGCAGTCATTTCCACTGAGAAGTGCAATCATAGATACATTAAACAAACTTATGGTTCACCAATGGAAAGGTGTGAGGATTGGTTTCATTACGATATCGGGGTTAACAGACATATACAAACAGAGGTGACATATATAATCACCAAAGACCTACGGAATACCAAGAGAAGACTACTCAACATTCTGTCATAACGTACATGGGAAAAGGATCCCAGGAAGTACAGACATCTGTATATGTGTAAAAGAACCACATCTTCCACACCTACAACAAGCCAAACATTGTAATCAAACTTGCTATAATAAAAAAAAAATTAAATTATAAATACGAACAAGAAGTAGGGATTCAAACATGAGGGGCTTTCTCCTGGCACATTCCATTCTAAATTCCAATGTAGAACACGAAGACGTCCATTGAGGCTCTGTTGCCCTAGTAACCAGAGGTGTTAAGGGAGAACTGCTGCCACCTAGTGGCCGTTTCACACAACAGCAGCTTTAATCCCAGTGCTAATGGTCAGTTGATATTCAAAATCCTTGCAGGCCTGTAAATGACACCTGCCCTGAAAACAAATCCTGGGGTCACATATCGACCAAAAAATTTAAAGGACGTCCATATTTCAAAACGACCGTTTCAAAAGGCATATTTTATGCACATTAGTGTTCTGCTTCTTTTTCTTTCTTTCTTTTTTGGTTAAAAACACGGGAATGGAAAAAGGCATCCCTCAGAAGGGGCGAAAATAGTTGCAAACGAATCAATGGACAAAGGTTTAATCTCCAATATATATAAACAGCTTATGCAGCTTAATATTAAAAAAACAAACAACCCAATAGAAACATGGGCAGAATATCTCAAGAGACGTTTCTTCAAAGAAGACACAGAGATGGCCAAGGCGCACATGAGAAGCTACTCAAGAGCACTAATTATTAGAGAAATGCAAATCAAAACTACAATGAGGTATCACCTCACACCTGTTAGAATCGGCATCATCAGAAAATCTACAGACAACAAATTCTGGGGAGGGTGTGGACAAAAGGAGCCCTCTTCCACTATTGTTGGGAATGTAAATTGATACAGTCACTATGGAGAACAGTATGGAGTTTCCTTAAAAAACCTACAAATAGAAACCTTGACTTTCCCTAACCCTAACCATAGCCTGAAACGGAAACCTACCACCAACCGTGCACCTTATCTACGCGGTACACTAATCCTAATCCGTACGCTGGCACTAACCGGTGAGTCAACATGTACCCTGACACTAACACGTTTCCGTACCCTCAGCTGTGCCCCAAACCTTGCCGTTGCCTATCCTTAACCTTAGCCCAGAACAGAAACCTACCATCAGCCCTACACCTTACCCTAAGCCGTACCCTAATCCTAATCCATACGTCAACACGTACCCTGACCCTAACACGTTTCCGTACCCTCACCTCTGCCATAAACCTTGCCGTTCCCTTACCTTAACCCTAGCCCGGAACGGAAAACTACCACCAACCCTACACCTTACCTTACTCCATACCCTAATCCTAATTCGTATGCTGACACTAACCTGTGCATCAACACGTACCCTGACCCTAACACGTTTCGTACCCTCACCTGTGCCCTAAACTTTGCCAGTCCCTAAACATAACCCTAGACTGGAACGGAAACCTACCACCAACCCTACACCTTACTCTATGCGGTACCCTAATCCTCATGCGTACGCTCACACTAACCCGTGAGTCAACACGTACCCTGAACCTAACACATTTCCGTACCATCACCTGTGCCCTATACCTTGCAATTCGCTATCCCTAACCCTACACCGGAATGTAAACCTACCGCCATCTGTACACCTTACTCTACGCCGTACCCTAATACTAATGCGTACGATGACACTATTCCATGCATCAACATGCACCATGAACCTAACACGTTTCTGTACCCTCACCTGTGCCCTAAGCCTTGCCGTTCACTAACCCTAACCCTAGCCCTGAACTGAAACCCACCACCAGCCCTACACCATACCCTATGCCGTACCCTACTCCTTGCCTGTATGCTGGCACTGACCCGTGCGTCAGCACGTAGCCTGCCTCTCCCAAGTTTCCGTACCCTCACCTGTGCCCTTAGCCTTGCCGTTCCCTAACCCTAACCCTAGCCCAGAACGGAAACCCACCACCAGCCCTACACCTTACCCTACGCCGTACCCTACTCCTGGCCCATACGCTGGCACTGACCCATGCGTCAGCAGGTAGCCTGACCCTCCCACGTTTCCGTACCCTCACCTGTGCCCTAAAACTTGACGTTCCCTAACCCTAATCAAACCCCGGAATGGACACCCACCACCAGTCTTACACCTTACCCTACGCCGTACCCTACTCCTGGTCCACACCCTGGCACTGACCCATGCTTCAGCATGTAGCCTGACCCTCCCACGTTTCCGTAGCCTCACCTGTGCCCTAAGCCTTGCCGTTCCCTAACCCTAACCCTACACTTTACCCTACGCCATACCCTATTCCTGGGCCGTACGCTGGCACTGACACTTGCGTCAGCACGTAGCCTGACCCTCCCACGTTTCTGTACCCTCACCTGTTCCCTAAGCCTTGCCATTCCCTAACCCTAACCCTAGCCGGGAACGGAAACCCACCACCAGCCCTACACCTTACCCTACGCCGTACCCTAATCCTGGGCCGTACACTGGAAATGACCCTTGTGTAAGCACGTAGCCTGCCACTCCCATGTTTCCATACCCTCACCAGTGCCCTAAGCCTTGCCGATCCCTAACACTAACCCTACCCTGGAACAGAAACCCACCACCAGCCCTACACCTTACCCTACGCCGTACCCTAATTCTGGCGCGTACGCTGGCACTGACCCGTGTGTCAGCACGTAGCGTGCCTCTCCCTCGTTTCCGTACCCTTACCTGTGCCCTAAGCCTTGCCGTTCCCTAACCCTAACCCGGAACAGAAACCCACCAACAGCCCTACACCTTACCCTACTCCGTACCCTAATCCTGGCCCGTACACGGGCACTGAACCGTGCGCCAGCACATAGCCTGACCCTCCCACGTTTCTGTACCCTCAGCTGTGCCCTAAGCCTTGCCGTTCCCTAACCCTAACCCTAGCGCGGAATGGAAACCCACAACCAGCCCTACACCATACGTTACTCCTGACCCGTACGCTGGCACTGACGCGTTTGTCAGCACGGAGTCTGCCTCTCCCACGTGTCGCTATGCTCACCTGTTCCCTAAACCTTGCCGTTCCCTAACCCTAACCCTAGCCCGGAACAGAAACCCACCACCAGCCCTACACGTTACCCTATGCTGTACCCTACTCCTGGCCCTTACGCTGGCACTGACACGTGCGTCAGCACACAGCCTGACCATCCCACGACCCTCCCAATACAGAAATGGGCAGAAGATCTCAAGAGACGTTTCTTCAAAGAAGACACAGAGATGGCCAGGACGCACAAGAGAAGCTGCTCAAGAGCACTAATTATTAGAGAAATGCAAATCAAAACTACAATGAGGTATCACCTCACACCTGTTAGAATCGGCATCATCAGAAAATCTACAAACAACAATTCAGGGGAGGGTGTGGACAGAAAGAGCCCTCTTCCACTATTGGTGGGAATGTAAATTGATAGAGTCACTATGGAGAACACTATGGAGTTTCCTTAAAAAATGTAGAAATAGAATTACCATCTGATCCAGCAATTCCACTTCTGGGCATATACCCAAAGAAAACCATAAATCAAAAAGACGCATTCACCACAATGTTCATTGCAGCACTATTTACAATAGCCAGGTAATGGAAGCAACCTAAACGCCGAAAGACACATGAATGGATAAAGATGGGGTACATATATAAAATGGAATATTACTCGGCCATAAAAAGGAATGAATCTGGGTCATTTGTAGAGATATCGATGTATCTAGAGACTGTCATACAGAATGAAGTAAGTCAGAAAGGGGAAAACAAATATTGTATATTAATGCATATATGTGGAACCTAAAAAATGGTACAGATGAACGGGTTTGCAGGGAAGAAATAGAGACACAGAGGTAGAGAACAAACGTATGGACACCAAGTGTGGGAAGCCATGGGGTGGTGGTGGTGGGATGAGTTGGGAGATTGAGATTGACCTGCATACATGTATATGCATAAAACACATAACTAATAATAACCAGCTGTATAAAAAAGTAAATAAAATTAAATTTCAAAATTATAAAAAATAAAATTTAAAAATAAAACAGAAAAAAGTTCTTCCCTTCACACATATGTATTTATAGGAATGAATTATTTCCATGCTTATATCTATAAATACATAAAAGAGGAATAAAATCTAACTTGAACCATAAACGAAAAAAAAACCTGAACCCACCAGTTATACAGAGGAAAACCTTTTCAGGGCACTTGCTCCATCGGTAAACAATTCTGAAATTGGTCAGAGGTGGGGAATCATCTCCCATACAGCCAGCAACCCACACCCCATGCAAGGAGCATCCTCATTGCAAAGTTGGGGGACCGTGACGGGGCATCTCTGAATAAAGGTGAGCTGAGCCCCAGGCCAGCTGCTGCTGAACTGTTCCCACCCTTCCCAGGTCAAACACCTGAATATGTACAAAGGTTTGAAAGCCTAGAGGAAGGGCCGTGGAGCCACACCAGCGACAGCACGCAGGCCAACTTGGTGACTGCAGGCCAGCCAGGGTGATCCTGGCCCCGGGCGCTCTTCCGGAAGCTTTCCATTGTTCTGCCTGAGATACCCCATTTGTCCCAGCCCCCACTGCTTTTTTCCTTCCTCACCTCTGTCCGGAGAGAAATTCCAGCGGAAGGTATGGGTGACATATCCTCTTCTTTACAGGTGGCAGCCTGGCAACTCCTGCAGAAAGGCCAGCAGAACCCCACTCACACAGGCCCACCAACAAAGCTGTGGCCCCTCACTCCCTCCCACCAGCACAGCCCCGAGACTGCTGACGGGGCAGAGAATATGGAGTCAGGAACAGCTTCAGGGGCTATTGCTGCCTGGAGCGCTGTTTATATTGACCTCAACCAGGCAGACCTGGGGAGGGCCGGCCGGCAGTGTAAGGCTGCCCAGGTCAGCTAATCCACAACCCTCAGGGAATCACATTGTTGAAAATGGACCTCGCTAAGGCAGAATAGAAGCCAAGGAAAATAAGGACACAATGCCATTTGCAGCACTGTAGATGAGTCTAGAGGTAATCACGTGACTTGTAGTAAGTCAGAAAGTGAAAGACCCATATCATTTCATATCACTTATAGGTGTTACCTAAAATAGAAACCAGGGCAGTCATTTCCACTGAGAAGTGCAATCATAGATTCATTAAACAAACTTATGGTTCACCAATGGAAAGGTGTGAGGATTGGTTTCATTACGATATCGGGGTTAAGAGACTTATACAAACACAGGTGACATATATAATCACCAAAGACCTACGGAATACCAAAAGACTACTCAACATTCTGTCATAACGTACATGGGAAAAGGATCCCAGGAAAAACAGACATGTGTATATGTGTAAAAGAACCACATCTTCCACACCTCCAACAAGCCAAACATTGTAATCAAACTTGCTGTAATAAAAAATAAAAATTAAATTAAAAACACGAACAAGAAGCAGGGAGACAAACTTGTGGGGATTTCTCCTGGCACATTCCATTCTAAATTCCAATCTAGAACACGACTTCCATTGAGGCTCTGTTGCCCTAGTAACCAGAATTGGTAAGGGAGCACTGCTGCCACCTTGTGGCCGTTTCACACAACAGCAGCTTTAATCCTAGCGCTAATGGTCAGTTGATATTCAAAATCATTGCAGGCCTGTAAATGACACCTGCCCTGAAAACAAATCCTGGGGTCACATATCGACCAAAAAATTCAAAGGACGTCCATATTTCAAAACGACCGTTTCAAAAGGCATATTTTATGCACATTAGTTTTCTGCTTCTTTTTCTTTCTTTCTTTTTTGGTTAAAAAAACGGGAATGGAAAAAGGCATCCCTCAGAAGGGGCGAAAATAGTTGCAAACGAATCAATTGACAAAGGTTTAATCTCCAATATATATAAACAGCTCATGCAGCTTAATATTAAAAAACAAACAACCCAATACAAAAATGGGCAGAAGATCTAAAGATACGTTTCTTCAAAGAAGACACAGAGATGGCCAAGACGCACATGAAAAGCTGCTCAACAGCACTAATTATTAGAGAAATGCAAATCAAAACTACAATGAGGTATCACTTCACACTGTTAGAATCGGCATCATCAGAAAATCTACAAACAACAAATTCTGGGGAGGGTGTGGACAAAAGGAGCCCTCTTCCACTATTGGTGGGAATGTAAATTGATACAGTCACTATGGAGAACAGTATGGAGTTTCGTTAAAAAAAACCAGAAATAGAATTACCATCTGATCCAGCAATCCCACTTCTGGGCATATACCGAAAGAAAACCATAAATCAAAAAGGCACATTCACCACAATGTTCATTGCAGCACTATTTACAATAGCCAGGTAATGGAAGCAACCTAAATGCCCAAAGACAGAAGAATGGATAAAGATGTGGTACCTGTATAAAATGGAATATTACTCAGCCATAAAACGGAATGAAACTGGGTCATTTGTAGCGACATCGATCGATCTAGAGACTGTCATACAGAATGAAGTAAGTCAGAAAGAGGAAAACAAATATTGTATATTAATGCATATATGTGGAACCTAAAAACTGGTACAGATGAACTGGTTTGCAGGGAAGAAATAGAGACAGAGGTAGAGAACAAACGTATGGACACCAAGTGTGGGAAGCCATGGTGTGGTGGTGGTGGGATGAGTTGGGAGATTGGGATTGACCTGCATACATGTATATGCATAAAATACATAACTAATAATAACCTGCTGTATAAAAAAATAAATAAAATTAAATTTCAAAATTTTAAAAAAGAAAATATAAAAATAATACAGAAAAAAGTTCTTCCCTTCACACAGATGTATTTATAGGAATGAATTATTTCCATGCTTATATCTATAAATACATAAAAGAGGAATAAAATCTAACTTGAAACATAAAAGAAAAAAAAACCTGAACCCACCAGTTATACAGCGGAAAACCCTATCAGGGCCCTTGCTCCAGCGGTAAACAATTCTGAAATTGGTCAGAGGTGGGGAATCATCTCCCATACAGCCAGCAACCCACACCCCACGCAAGGAGCGTCCTCATTGCAAAGCTGGGGGATCGTGCAGAGGCATCTCTGAATAAAGGTGAGCTGAGCCCCAGGCCAGCTGCTGCTGAACTGTTCCCACCCTTCCCAGGTAAAACACCTGAATATGTACAAGGGCTTGAAAGACTAGAGGAAGGGCTGTGGAGCCACACCAGCAACAGCACGCAGGCCAACTTGGTTCCTGTAGGCCAGCCAGGGTGGTCCTGCCCCCGGGCACTCTTCCGGAAGCTTTCCATTGTCCTGCCTGAGATACCCCACCTGTCCCGGCCCCCACTGCTTTTTTCCTTCCTCACCTCTGTCCGGAGAGAAATTCCAGCGGAAGGTATGGGTGACACATCCTCTTCTTTACAGGTGGCAGCCTGGCAACTCCTGCAGAAAGGCCAGCAGAACCCCACTCACACCGGGCCACCAACAAAGCTGTGGCCCCTCATTCCCTCCCACCAGCACAGCCCCGAGACTGCTGACGGGGCAGAGAATATGGAGTCAGGAACAGCTTCAGTGGCTATTGCTGCCTGGAGCACTGTTTATATTGACCTCAACCAGGCACACCTGGGGATGGCCGGGCGGCATGGTAAGGCTGCCCAGGTCAGCTAATCCACAACCCTCAGGGAATCACATTGTTGAAAATGGACCTCGCTAAGGCAGAAGAGAAGCCAAGGAAAAAAAGAACACAATGCCATTTGCACCACCGTAGATGACTCTAGAGGTAATCACGTGACTTGTAGTAAGTCAGAAAGTGAAAGACACATATCATATCATATCACTTATAGGCGTTACCTAAAAATGGATACCAGGGCAGATATTTCCACCGAGAAGGGCAATCAGAGATTCATTAAACAAACTTATGGTTCACCAATGGAAAGGTGTGAGGATTGGTTTCATTACGATATCGGGGTTAAGAGACTTATACAAACACAGGTGACATATATAATCACCAAAGACCTACGGAATACCAAAAGACTACTCAACATTCTGTCATAACGTACATGGGAAAAGGATCCCAGGAAAAACAGACATGTGTATATGTGTAAAAAAACCACATCTTCCACACCTCCAACAAGCCAAACATTGTAATCAAACTTGCTGTAATAAAAAATAAAAATTAAATTAAAAACACGAACAAGAAGTAGGGAGACAAACTTGAGGGGCTTTCTCCTGGCACATTCCATTCTAAATTCCAATCTAGAACACGACTTCCATTGAGGCTCTGTTGCCCTAGTAACCAGAATTGGTAAGGGAGAACTGCTGCCACCTTGTGGCCGTTTCACACAACAGCAGCTTTAATCCCAGTGCTAAATGTCAGTTGATATTCAAAATCATTGCAGGCCTGTAAATGATACCTGCCCTGAAAACAAATCCTGGGGTCACATATCGACCAAAAAATTCAAAGGACGTCCATATTTCAAAACGACCATTTCAAAAGGCATATTTTATGCACATTAGTTTTCTGCTTCTTTTTCTTTCTTTCTTTTTTGGTTAAAAAAACGGGAATGGAAAAAGGCATCCCTCAGAAGGGGCGAAAATAGTTGCAAACGAATCAATGGACAACGGTTTAATCTCCAATATATATAAACAGCTCATGCAGCTTAATATTAAAAAAACAAACAACCCAATACAAAAATGGGCAGAAGATCTAAAGATACGTTTCTTCAAAGAAGACACAGAGATGGCCAAGACGCACATGAAAAGCTGCTCAACAGCACTAATTATTAGAGAAATGCAAATCAAAACTACAATGAGGTATCACTTCACACTGTTAGAATCGGCATCATCAGAAAATCTACAAACAACAAATTCTGGGGAGGGTGTGGACAAAAGGAGCCCTCTTCCACTATTGGTGGGAATGTAAATTGATACAGTCACTATGGAGAACAGTATGGAGTTTCGTTAAAAAAAAAACTAGAAATAGAATTACCATCTGATCCAGCAATCTCACTTCTGGGCATATACCCAAAGAAAACCATAAATCAAAAAGGCACATTCACCACAATGTTCACTGCAGCACTATTTACAATAGCCAGGTAATGGAAGCAACCTAAATGCCCAAAGACAGAAGAATGGATAAAGAGTGGTATATGTATAAAATGGAATATTACTCGGCCATAAAACGGAATGAAACTGGGTCATTTGTAGCGACATCGATGGATCTAGAGACTGTCATACAGAATGAAGTAAGTCAGAAAGAGGAAAACAAATATTGTATATTAATGCATATATGTGGAACCTAAAAACTGGTACAGATGAACTGGTTTGCAGGGAAGAAATAGAGACAGAGGTAGAGAACAAACGTATGGACACCAAGTGTGGGAAGCCATGGTGTGGTGATGGTGGGATGAGTTGGGAGATTGGGATTGACCTGCATATATGTATATTCATAAAATACATAACTAATAATAACCTGCTGTATAAAAAAATAAATAAAATTAAATTTCAAAATAAAAAAAAGAAAATATAAAAATAATACAGAAAAATGTTCTTCCCTTCACACAGATGTATTTATAGGAATGAATTATTTCCATGCTTATATCTATAAATACATAAAAGAGGAATAAAATCTAACTTGAACCCTAAAAGAAAAAAAAACCTGAACCCACCAGTTATACAGAGGAAAACCCTATCAGGGCACTTGCTCCAGCGGTAAACAATTCTGAAATTGGTCAGAGGTGGGGAATCATCTCCCATACAGCCAGCAACCCACACCCCACGCAAGGAGCGTCCTCATTGCAAAGCTGTGGGATCGTGCAGAGGCATCTCTGAATAAAGGTGAGCTGAGCCCCAGGCCAGCTGCTGCTGAACTGTTCCCACCCTTCCCAGGTAAAACACCTGAATATGTACAAGGGCTTGAAAGACTAGAGGAAGGGCTGTGGAGCCACACCAGCAACAGCACGCAGGCCAACTTGGTGCCTGCAGGCCAGCCAGGGTGGTCCTGCCCCCGGGCGCTCTTCCGGAAGCTTTCCATTGTCCTGCCTGAGATACCCCACCTGTCCCGGCCCCCACTGCTTTTTTCCTTCCTCACCTCTGTCCGGAGAGAAATTCCAGCGGAAGGTATGGGTAACACATCCTCTTCTTTACAGGTGGCAGCCTGGCAACTCCTGCAGAAAGGCCAGCAGAACCCCACTCACACCGGGCCACCAACAAAGCTGTGGCCCCTCATTCCCTCCCACCAGCACAGCCCCAAGACTGCTGACGGGGCAGAGAATATGGAGTCAGGAACAGCTTCAGGGGCTATTGCTGCCTGGAGCGCTATTTATATTGACCTCAACCAGGCACACCTGGGGAGGGCCGGGCGGCAGGGTTAGGCTGCCCAGGTCAGCTAATCCACAACACTCAGGGAATCACATTGTTGAAAATGGACCTCGCTAAGGCAGAAGAGAAGCCAAGGAAAAAAAGAACACAATGCCATTTGCACCACCGTAGATGAGTCTAGAGGTAATCACGTGACTTGTAGTAAGTCAGAAAGTGAAAGACACATATCATATCATATCACTTATAGGCGTTACCTAAAAATGGATACCAGGGCAGATATTTCCACCGAGAAGGGCAATCAGAGATTCATTAAACAAACTTATGGTTCACCAATGGAAAGGTGTGAGGATTGGTTTCATTACGATATCGGGGTTAAGAGACTTATACAAACACAGGTGACATATATAATCACCAAAGACCTACGGAATACCAAAAGACTACTAAACATTCTGTCATAACGTACATGGGAAAAGGATCCCAGGAAAAAGAGACATGTGTATATGTGTAAAAGATCCACATCTTCCACACCTCCAACAAGCCAAACATTGTAATCAAACTTGCTGTAATAAAAAATAAAAATTAAATTAAAAACACGAAAAAGAAGTAGGGAGACAAACTTGAGGGGCTTTCTCCTGGCACATTCCATTCTAAATTCCAATCTAGAACACGACTTCCATTGAGTCTCTGTTGCCCTAGTAACCAGAATTGGTAAGGGAGAACTGCTGCCACCTTGTGGCCGTTTCACACAACAGCAGCTTTAATCCCAGCGCTAATGGTCAGTTGATATTCAAAATCATTGCAGGCCTGTAAATGACACCTGTCCTGAAAACAAATCCTGGGGTCACATATCGACCAAAAAATTCAAAGGACGTCCATATTTCAAAACGACCATTTCAAAAGGCATATTTTATGCACATTAGTTTTCTGCTTCTTTTTCTTTCTTTCTTTTTTGGTTAAAAAAACGGGAATGGAAAAAGGCATCCCTCAGAAGGGGCGAAAATAGTTGCAAACGAATCTATGGACAACGGTTCAATCTCCAATATATATAAACAGCTCATGCAGCTTAATATTAAAAAAACAAACAACCCAATACAAAAATGGGCAGAAGATCTAAAGATACGTTTCTTCAAAGAAGACACAGAGATGGCCAAGACGCACATGAAAAGCTGCTCAACAGCACTAATTATTAGAGAAATGCAAATCAAAACTACAATGAGGTATCACTTCACACTGTTAGAATCGGCATCATCAGAAAATCTACAAACAACAAATTCTGGGGAGGGTGTGGACAAAAGGAGCCCTCTTCCACTATTGGTGGGAATGTAAATTGATACAGTCACTATGGAGAACAGTATGGAGTTTCGTTAAAAAAAACTAGAAATAGAATTACCATCTGATCCAGCAATCCCACTTCTGGGCATATACACAAAGAAAACCATAAATCAAAAAGGCACATTCACCACAATGTTCACTGCAGCACTATTTACAATAGCCAGTTAATGGAAGCAACCTAAATGCCCAAAGACAGAAGAATGGATAAAGATGTGGTACATGTATAAAATGGAATATTACTCAGCCATAAAACGGAATGAAACTGGGTCATTTGTAGCGACATCGATGGATCTAGAGACTGTCATACAGAATGAAGTAAGTCAGAAAGAGGAAAACAAATATTGTATATTAATGCATATATGTGGAACCTAAAAAGTGGTACAGATGAACTGGTTTGCAGGGAAGAAATAGAGACAGAGGTAGAGAACAAACGTATGGACACCAAGTGTGGGAAGCCATGGTGTGGTGTTGGTGGGATGAGTTGGGAGATTGGGATTGACCTGCATACATGTATATTCATAAAATACATAACTAATAATGACCTGCTGTATAAAAAAATAAACAAAATTAAATTTCAAAATTATCAAAAATAAAATTTAAAAATAATACAGAAAAAAGTTCTTCCCTTCACACAGATGTATTTATAGGAATGAATTATTTCCATGCTTATATCTATAAATACATAAAAGATGAATAAAATCTAACTTGAACCATAAAAGAAAAAAAAAACCTGAACCCACCAGTTATACAGAGGAAAACCCTATCAGGGCACTTGCTCCAGTGGTAAACAATTCTGAAATTGGTCAGAGGTGGGGAATCATCTCCCATACAGCCAGCAACCCACACCCCACGCAAGGAGCGTCCTCATTGCAAAGCTGGGGGATCGTGCAGAGGCATCTCTGAATAAAGGTGAGCTGAGCCCCAGGCCACCTGCTGCTGAACTGTTCCCACCCTTCCCAGGTAAAACACCTGAATATGTACAAGGGCTTGAAAGACTAGAGGAAGGGCTTTGGAGCCACACCAGCAACAGCACGCAGGCCAACTTGGTGCCTGCAGGCCAGCCAGGGTGGTCCTGCCCCCGGGCGCTCTTCCGGAAGCTTTCCATTGTCCTGCCTGAGATACCCCACCTGTCCGGGCCCCCACTGCTTTTTTCCTTCCTCATCTCTGTCCGGAGAGAAATTCCAGTGGAAGGTATGGGTGACACATCCTCTTCTTTACAGGTGGCAGCCTGGCAACTCCTGCAGAAAGGCCAGCAGAACCCCACTCACACCGGGCCACCAACAAAGCTGTGGCCCCACAATCCCTCCCACCAGCACAGCCCCGAGACTGTTGACGGGGCAGAGAATATGGAGTCAGGAACAGCTTCAGGGGCTATTGCTGCCTGCAGCACGGTTTATATTGACCTCAACCAGGCACACCTGGGGAGGCCCGGGCGGCAGGGTAAGGCTGCCCACGTCAGCTAATCCACAACACTCGGGGAATCACATTGTTGAAAATGGACCTCGCTAAGGCAGAATAGAAGCCAAGGAAAAAAAGAACACAATGCCATTTGCACCACCGTAGATGAGTCTAGAGGTAATCACGTGACTTGTAGTAAGTCAGAAAGTGAAAGACACATATCATATCATATCACTTATAGGTGTTACCTAAAAATGGATACCATGGCAGATATTTCCACCGAGAAGGGCAATCAGAGATTCATTAAACAAACTTATGGTTCACCAATGGAAAGGTGTGAGGATTGGTTTCATTACGATATCGGGGTTAAGAGACTTATACAAACACAGGTGACATATATAATCACCAAAGACCTACGGAATACCAAAAGACTACTCAACATTCTGTCATAACGTACATGGGAAAAGGATCCCAGGAAAAAGACATGTGTATATGTGTAAAAGAACCACATCTTCCACACCTCCAACAAGCCAAACATTGTAATCAAACTTGCTGTAATAAAAAATAAAAATTAAATTAAAAACACGAACAAGAAGTAGGGAGACAAACTTGAGGGGCTTTCTCCTGGCACATTCCATTCTAAATTCCAATCTAGAACACGACTTCCATTGAGGCTCTGTTGCCCTAGTAACCAGAATTGGTAAGGGAGAACTGCTGCCACCTTGTGGCCGTTTCACACAACAGCAGCTTTAATCCCAGCGCTAAAGGTCAGTTGATATTCAAAATCATTGCAGGCCTGTAAATGACACCTGCCCTGAAAACAAATCCTGGGGTCACATATCGACCAAAAAATTCAAAGGACGTCCATATTTCAAAACGACCATTTCAAAAGGCATATTTTATGCACATTAGTTTTCTGCTTCTTTTTCTTTCTTTCTTTTTTGGTTAAAAAAACGGGAATGGAAAAA
Source organism: Mesoplodon bidens (assembly GCF_964165515.1). Taxonomy (NCBI): domain Eukaryota; kingdom Metazoa; phylum Chordata; class Mammalia; order Artiodactyla; family Ziphiidae; genus Mesoplodon; species Mesoplodon bidens. The sequence goes on along the minus strand of NW_027672163.1, from coordinate 201,378 downwards.
GGCATCCCTCAGAAGGGGCGAAAATAGTTGCAAACGAATAAATGGACAAAGGTTTAATCTCCAATATATATAAACAGCTCATGCAGCTTAATATTAAAAAAACAAACAACCCAATACAAAAATGGGCAGAAGATCTAAAGATACGTTTCTTCAAAGAAGACACAGAGATGGCCAAGACGCACATGAAAAGCTGCTCAACAGCACTAATTATTAGAGAAATGCAAATCAAAACTACAATGAGGTATCACTTCACACTGTTAGAATCGGCATCATCAGAAAATCTACAAACAACAAATTCTGGGGAGGGTGTGGACAAAAGGAGCCCTCTTCCAATATTGGTGGGAATGTAAATTGATACAGTCACTATGGAGAACAGTATGGAGTTTCGTTAAAAAAACTAGAAATAGAATTACCATCTGATCCAGCAATCCCACTTCTGGGCATATACCCAAAGAAAACCATAAATCAAAAAGGCACATTCACCACAATGTTCACTGCAGCACTATTTACAATAGCCAGGTAATGGAAGCCACCTAAATGCCCACAGACAGATGAATGGATAAAGATGTGGTATATGTATAAAATGGAATATTACTCGGCCATAAAAAGGAATGAAACTGGGTCATTTGTAGAGACATCGATGGATCTAGAGACTGTCATACAGAATGAAGTAAGTCAGAAAGAGGAAAACAAATATTGTATATTAATGCATATATGTGGAACCTAAAAACTGGTACAGATGAACTGGTTTGCAGGGAAGAAATAGAGACAGAGGTAGAGAACAAACGTATGGACACTAAGTGTGGAAAGCCATGGTGTGGTGGTGGTGGGATGAGTTGGGAGATTGGGATTGACCTGCATACATGTATATGCATAAAATACATAACTAATAATAACCTGCTGTATAAAAAAATAAATAAAATTAAATTTCAAAATTTAAAAAAAGAAAATTTAAAAATAATACAGAAAAAAGTTCTTCCCTTCACACAGATGTATTTATAGGAATGAAATATTTCCATGCTTATATCTATAAATACATAAAAGAGGAATAAAATCTAACTTGAACCATAAAAGAAAAAAAAACCTGAACCCACCAGTTATACAGAGGAAAACCCTATCAGGGCACTTGCTCCAGCGGTAAACAATTCTGAAATTGGTCAGAGGTGGGGAATCATCTCACATACAGCCAGCAACCCACACCCCAGGCAAGGAGCGTCCTCATTGCTACGCTTGGGGATCGTGCAGAGGCATCTCTGAATAAAGGTGAGCTGAACCCCAGGCCAGCTGCTGCTGAACTGTTCCCACCCTTCCCAGGTAAAACACCTGAATATGTACAAGGGATTGAAAGACTAGAGGAAGGGCCGTGGAGCCACCGCAGCAACAGCACGGAGGCCAACTTGTGCCTGCTGTCCAGCCAGGGTGGTCCTGCCCCCGGGCGCTCTTCCGGAAGCTTTCCATTGTCCTGCCTGAGATACCCCACCTGTCCCGGGCCCCAATGCTTTCTTCCTTCCTCACCTCTGTCCGGAGAGAAATTCCAGCGGAAGGTATGGGTGACACATCCTCTTCTTTACAGGTGGCAGCCTGGCAACTCCTGCAGAAAGGCCAGCAGAACCCCACTCACACCGGGCCACCAACAAAGCTGTGGCCCCTCATTCCCTCCACCAGCATAGCCCCGAGACTGCTGACGGGGCAGAGAATATGGAGTCAGGAACAGCTTCAGGGGCTATTGCTGCCTGGAGCGCTGTTTATATTGACCTCAACCAGGCAGACCTGGGGAGGGCCGGCCGGCAGGGTAAGGCTGCCCAGGTCAGCTAATCCACAACACTCAGGGAATCACATTGTTGAAAATGGACCTCGCTAAGGCAGAAGAGAAGCCAAGGAAAAAAAGAACACAATGCCATTTGCACCACCGTAGATGAGTCTAGAGGTAATCACGTGACTTGTAGTAAGTCAGAAAGTGAAAGACGCATATCATATCATATCACTTATAGGAGTTACCTAAAAATGGATACCAGGGCAGATATTTCCACCGAGAAGGGCAGTCAGAGATTCATTAAACAAACTTATGGTTCACCAATGGAAAGGTGTGAGGATTGGTTTCATTACGATATCGGGGTTAACAGACTTATACAAACACAGGTGACATATATAATCACCAAAGACCTACGGAATACCAAAAGACTACTAAGCATTCTGTCATAACGTACATGGGAAAAGGATCCCAGGAAAAACAGACATGTGTATATGTGTAAAAGAACCACATCTTCCACACCTCCAACAAGCCAAACATTGTAATCAAACTTGCTGTAATAAAAAATAAAAATTAAATTAAAAACACGAACAAGAAGTAGGGAGACAAACTTGAGGGGCTTTCTCCTGGCACATTCCATTCTAAATTCCAATCTAGAACACGACTTCCATTGAGGCTCTGTTGCCCTAGTAACCAGAATTGGTAAGGGAGCACTGCTGCCACCTTGTGGCCGTTTCACACAACAGCAGCTTTAATCCCAGTGCTAATGGTCAGTTGATATTCAAAATCATTGCAGGCCTGTAAATGACACCTGCCCTGAAAACAAATCCTGGGGTCACATATCGACCAAAAAATTCAAAGGACGTCCATATTTCAAAACGACCATTTCAAAAGGCATATTTTATGCACATTAGTTTTCCGCTTATTTTTCTTTCTTTCTTTTTTGGTTAAAAAAACGGGAATGGAAAAAGGCATCCCTCAGAAGGGGCGAATATTGTTGCAAACGAATCAATGGACAAAGGTTTAATCTCCAATATATATAAACAGCTCATGCAGCTTAATATTAAAAAAACAAACAACCCAATACAAAAATGGGCAGAAGATCTAAAGATACGTTTCTTCAAAGAAGACACAGAAATGGCCAAGACGCACATGAAAAGCTGCTCAAGAGCACTAATTATTAGAGAAATGCAAATCAAAACTACAATGAGGTATCACCTAACACTGTTAGACTCGGCATCATCAGAAAATCTACAAACAACAAATTCTGGGGAGGGTGTGGACAAAAGGAGCCCTCTTCCACTATTGGTGGGAATGTAAATTGATACAGTCACTATGGAGAACAGTATGGAGTTTCGTTAAAAAAAAAAAAACTAGAAATAGAATTACCATCTGATCCAGCAATCCCACTTCTGGGCATATAGCCAAAGAAAACCATAAATCAAAAAGGCACATTCACCACAATGTTCATTGCAGCACTATTTAGAATAGCCAGGTAATGGAAGCAACCTAAATGCCCACAGACAGATGAATGGATAAAGATGGGGTACATATATAAAATGGAATATTACTCGGCCATAAAAAGGAATGAAACTGGGTCATTTGTAGAGACATCGATGGATCTAGAGACTGTCATACAGAATGAAGTAAGTCAGAAAGAGGAAAACAAATATTGTATATTAATGCATATATGTGGAACCTAAAAACTGGTACAGATGAACTGGTTTGCAGGGAAGAAATAGAGACAGAGGTAGAGAACAAACGTATGGACACCAAGTGTGGGAAGCCATGGTGTGGTGGTGGTGGGATGAGTTGGGAGATTTGGATTGACCTGCATACATGTATATGCATAAAATACATCACTAATAATAACCTGCTGTATAAAAAAATAAATAAAATTAAATTTCAAAATTAAAAAAAATAATATTTAAAAATAATACAGAAAAAAGTTCTTCCCTTCACACAGATGTATTTACAGGAATGAATTATTTCCATGCTTATATCTATAAATACATAAAAGAGGAATAAAATCTAACTTGAACCCTAAAAGAAAAAAAAAACTAGAACCCACCAGTTATACAGAGGAAAAACCTTTCAGGGCACTTGTTCCAGCGGTAAACAATTCTGAAATGGGTCTGAGGTGGGGAATCATCTCCCATACAGCCAGCAATCCACACCCCACGCAAGGAGCGTCCTCATTGCAAAGCTGGGGGACCGTGCCGAGGCATCTCTGAATAAAGGTGAGCTGAGCCCCAGGCCAGCTGCTGCTGAACTGTTCCCACCCTTCCCACGTAAAACACCTGAATATGTACAAAGGCTTGACAGCCTAGAGGAAGGGCCGTGGAGCCACACCAGCGATAGCACGCAGGCCAACTTAGTGACTGCAGGCCAGCCAGGGTGATCCTGGCCGCGGGCGCTCTTCCGGAAGCTTTCCATTGTCCTGCCTGAGATACCCCTCTTGTCCCGGCCCCCACTGCTTTTTTCCTTCCTCACCTCTGTCCGGAGAGAAATTCCAGCGGAAGGTATGGGTGACACATCCTCTTCTTTACAGGTGGCATCCTGGCAACTCCTGCAGAAAGGCCAGCAGAACCCCACTCACACCGGGCCACCAACAAAGCTGTGGCCCCTCACTCCCTCCCACCATCACAGCCCCGAGACTGCTGACGGGGCAAAGAATATGGAGTGAGACACAGCTTCATGGGCTATTGCTGCCTGGAGCGCTGTTTATATTGACCTCAACCAGGCAGACCTGGGGAGGGCCGGCCGGCAGGGTAAGGCTGCCCAGGTCAGCTAATCCACAACCCTCAGGGAATCACATTGTTGAAAATGGACCTCGCTAAGGCAGAATAGAAGCCAAGGAAAATAAGGACACAATGCCATTTGCAGCACCGTAGATGAGTCTAGAGGTAATCACGTGACGTGGAGTAAGTCAGAAAGTGAAAGACACATATCATTTCATATCACTTATAGGTGTTACCTAAAATAGAAACCAGGGCAGTCATTTCCACTGAGAAGTGCAATCATAGATTCATTAAACAAACTTATGGTTCACCAATGGAAAGTTGTGAGGATTGGTTTCATTACGATATCAGGGTTAACAGACATATACAAACAGAGGTGACATATATAATCACCAAAGACCTACGGAATACCAAGAGAAGACTACTCAACATTCTGTCATAACGTACATGGGAAAAGGATCCCAGGAAGAACAGACATATGTATATGTGTAAAAGAACCACATCTTCCACACCTACAACAAGCCAAACATTGTAATCAAACTTGCTGTAATAAAAAATAAAAAATTAAATTAAAAACACGAACAAGAAGTAGGGAGACAAACTTGAGGGGCTTTCTCCTGGCACATTCCATTCTAAATTCCAATCTAGAACACGACTTCCATTGAGGCTTTGTTGCCCTAGTAACCAGAATTGGTAAGGGAGAACTGCTGCCACCTTGTGGCCGTTTCACACAACAGCAGGTTTAATCCCAGTGCTCATGGTCAGTTGATAGTCAAAATCATTGCAGGCCTGTAAATGACACCTGCCCTGAAAACAAATCCTGGGGTCACATATCGACCAAAAAATTTAAAGGACGTCCATATTTCAAAACGACCGTTTCAAAAGGCATATTTTATGCACATTAATGTTCTGCTTCTTTTTCTTTCTTTCTTTTTTGGTTAAAAACACGGGAATGGAACAAGGCATCCCTCAGAAGGGGCGAAAATAGTTGCAAACGAATCAATGGACAAAGGTTTAATCTCCAATATATATAAACAGCTCATGCAGCTTATTAAAAAAACAAACAACCCAATACAAAAATGGGCAGAAAATCTAAAGAGACGTTTCTTCAAAGAAGACACAGAGATGGCCAAGACGCACATGAAAAGCTGCTCAAGAGCACTAATTATTAGAGAAATGCAAATCAAAACTACAATGAGGTATCACCTCACACCTGTTAGAATCGGCATCATCAGAAAATCTACAAACAAATTCTGGGGAGGGTGTGGACAAAAGGAGCCCTCTTCCACTATGGTGGGAATGTAAATTGATACAGTCACTATGGAGAACAGTATGGAGTTTCCTTAAAAGAACTAGAAATAGAAACCTTGACTTTCCCTAACCCTAACCATAGCCCGGAACGGAATCCTACCACCAACCCTACACCTTATCTATGCCGTACACTAATCCTAATCCGTACGCTGGCACTAACCAGTGAGTCAACACGTACCCTGACCCTAACACGTGTCCATACCCTCAGCTGTGCCCTAAAACTTGTCGTTGCCTATCCTTAACCTTAGCCCGGAACGGAAACCTACCATCAGCCCTACACCTTACCCTAAGCTGTACCCTAATCCTAATTCATACATCAACACGTACCCTGACCCTAACACGTTTCCGTACCCTCACCTCTGCCATAAACCTTGCCGTTCCCTAACCCTAACCCTAGCCCGGAACGGAAACCTACCACCAACCCTACACCTTTCCTTACGCCGTACCCTAATCCTAATTCGTATGCTGACACTAACCTGTGCATCAACACATACCCTGACCCTAACACGTTTCGTACCCTCACCTGTGCCCTAAACTTTGCCGGTCCCTAAACATAACCCTAGACTGGAACGGAAACGTACCACCAACCCTACACCTTACTCTATGCGGTACCCTAATCCTCATGCGTATGCTGACACTAACCCGTGAGTCAACACGTACCCTGAACCTAACACATTTCTGTACCATCACCTGTGCCCAAAACCTTGCAATTCGCTAACCCTAACCCTACAACGGAATGGAAACCTACCGCCCTCCGTACACCTTACCCTACGCCGTACCCTAATCCTAATGCGTATGATGACACTATTCCATGTATCAACATGTATCATGACCCTAACACGTTTGTGTACCGTCACCTGTACCCTAAACCTTGACGTACCCTAACACTAACCCTAGCCCAGAAAGGAAAACTACCACAAACCGTACAGCATACCCTACACGGTACCCTAATCCTAATCCGTACACTGACACTAACCCGTGCGTCAACACGTACACTGACCCTAACACTTTTCCGTTCCCTCACCAGTGCCCTAAACCGTGCCATTGCCTAACCCTAACCCTAGCCCAAAACGGAAACCTACCACCAACCCTACACATTACTCTACGCCATACCCTAATCATAATCCGAGGGTCAACACGTACCCTGACCCTAACACATTTCCGTACCCTCACCTATGCCCTAAACCTTGCCGTTCCATAACACTAACCCTAGCCTGGAACGGAAACCTACCACCAACCCTAGACCTTAACCTACGAAGGACCATAAACCTACTCCGTACGCTGACACTAACACATGCGTCAACACTTACCCTGACCCTAACACGTTTCCGTACCTTCACCTGTGACCTAAACCTTGCCATTCCCTAACCCTAACCCTAGACCACAATGGAAACCTACCACCAAGCCTACACCTTACCCTAAGCCGTACCCTCATGCTAATCCAAATGTCAACACGTACCCTGACACTAACACGTTTCCCTACCCTCATCTGTGCCCAAAACCTTGCCGTTCCCTTACACTAACCCTAGCCTGAAACGGAAACCTACCACCAACCATACACTTTACCCTATGCCGCACCATAATCCTCATCTGTACGTTCACACTAACCCGTGCGTCAACACGTACCCTGAGCCTAACACGTTTCGATACCCTCACGTGTGCCCTAAACCTTGCCGTTCCCTAACCCTAACCCTAGCCCAGAACGGAAACCCACCACCAGCCCTACACCCTACCCTACGTCGTAGCCTACTGCTGGCCTGTAAGCTGGCACTCTCCCGTGTGTCAGCCCGTAGCCTGCCTCTCCCACGTTTCCGTACCCTCACCTGTGCCCTAAGCCTTGTCGTTCCCTAACCCTAACCCGGAACATAAACCCACCACCAGCCCTAAACCTTACCCTACGCTGTACCCTACTCCTGGCCCCTACGCTGGCACTGACCTGTGCGTCAGCACGTAGCCTGCCCCTCCCACGTTTCCATACCCTCACCTGTGTCCTAAGCCTTGCCGTTCCCTAACCCTTACCCTAGCCTGGAACGGAAACCCACCACCAGCCCTAAACCTTACGCTATGACGTACCCTAATCCTGGACTGTACGCTGGCACAGACCCGTGCATCAACACGTAGCCTGCCACTCCCACGTTTCCGTATGTTCACCTGTGCCCTAAGCCTTGCTGTTCCCTCACCCTAACCCTAGCCCGGAACGGAAACCCACCACCAGCCCTAAACCTTACCCTACGCCATACCCTACTCCTGGCCCGTACGCTGGCACTGACCCGTGCGTCAGCACGTAGCCTGACCCTCCCACGTTTCCTTACGTTCACCTGTGCCCTAAGCCTTGCCATTCCCTAACCCTAACCCTAGCCCGGAACAGTATCTCACAACCAGCCCTACTCCTTACCCTACGCCGTTCCCTATACCTGGCCCGTACGCTGGCACTGACCCGTGCGTTAGCACATAGCCGGACCCTCCCACGTTTCCGTACCCTCACCTGTGCCCTAAGCCTTGTCATTCCCTAACCCTAACCCTAGCACGGAACGGAAACCCACCACCAGACCTACACATTAGCCTACGCCGTAGCCTATTCCTGGCCCGTACATTGGCACTGACCCATGCGTAAGAACGTAGCCTGACCATCCCACGTTTCCGTACCCTCACCTGGGCCCTAAGCCTTGCCGTTCCAGAACCCTAAACCTAGCCCGGAACGGAAACCACCACCAGTCCTACACCTTACCCTACGCAGTACCCTACTCCTGGCCCTTACGCTGGCACTGACACGTGCGTGAGCACATAGCCTTACCCTCCAAATACCCTCCCAATACAGAAATGGTCAGAAGATCTCATGAGACGATCCTTCAAAGAAGACACAGACATGGCCAAGACGCAGATGAAAAACTGCTCAACATCACTAATTATTAGAGAAATGCAAATCAAAACTACAATGAGGGGGCTTCCCTGGTGGCGCAGTGGTTGAGAGTCCGCCTGCCGATGCAGGGGACACGGGTTCATGCCCCGGTCCGGGAAGATCCCACATGTCGCGGAGCAGCTGGACCCGTGAGCCATGACCACTAATTTTGCGCGTCCGGAGCCGGTGCTCCGCAACGGGACAGGCCACAACAGTGAGAGGCCCGCGTACAACAAAAAAAATAAAAATAAAATAAAAAAAAAAAAACTACAATGAGGTATCACCTCACACATGTTAGAATCAGCATCATCAGAAAACCTACAAACAACAAATTCTGGGGAGGGTGTGGACAAAAGGAGCCCTCTTCCACTATTGGTGGGAATGTAAATTGATACAGTCACTATGGAGAACTGTGTGGAGTCTCCTTAAAAAAACTAGAAATAGAATTACCATCTGATCCAGCAATCGCACTTCTAGGCATATACCCAGAGAAAACCATAAATAAAAAAGGCACATTCACCACAATGTTCATTGCAGCACTATTTACAATAGCCAGGTAAGGGAGCAAACTAAATACCCACAAACAGATGAATGGGTAAAGATGTGGTACATATATAAAATGGAATATTACTCGGCCATAAAAAGGAATGAAACTGGGTCATTTGTAGAGACATCGATGGATCTAGAGACTGTCGTACAGAATGAAGTAAGTCAGAAAGAGGAAAACAAATATTGTATATTAATGCATATATGTGGAACCTAAAAAGTGGTACAGATGAACTGGTTTGCAGGGAAGAAATAGAGACACAGGTAGAGAACAAACTTATGGACACCAAGTGTGGGAAGCCATGGGGTGGTAGAGGTGGGATGAGTTGGGAGATTGGGATTGGCCTGCATACATGCATATGCATAAAATACATAACTAATAATAAACTGCTGTATAAAAAAATAAAACTAAATTTCAAAATTTTAAAAAATAAAATTTAAAAATAAAAGAGAAAAAAGTTCTTCCCTTCACACAGATGTATTTATAGGAATGTATTATTTCCATGCTTATATCTATAAATACATAAAAGAGTTATAAAATCTAACTTGAACCATAAACGAAAAAAAACCTGAACCCACCAGTTATACAGAGGAAAGCCCTATCAGGGAACTTGCTCCAGCGGTAAACATTTCTGAAATTGGTCAGAGGTGGGGAATCATCTCCCATACAGCCAGCAACCCACCCCGCATGCAAGGAGCGTCCTCATTGCAAAGCTGGGGGACCGTGCCGAGGCATCTCTGAATAAAGGTGAGCTGAGCCCCAGGGCAGCTGCAGCTGAACTGTTCCCATCCTTCCCAGGTAAAACACCTGAATATGTACAAGGGCATGAAATCCTAGAGGAAGGGCCGTGGAGCCACACCAGCGACAGCACACAGGACAACTTGGTGCCTGCAGGCGAGGCAGGATGGTCCTGACCCCGGGCGCTCTTCTGGAAGCTTTCCATTTCCCTGCCTGAGATACCCCTCCTGTCCCGGACGCCACCCCTTTTTTTCCTTCCTTACCTCAGCCCGGAGAGAAATTCCAGTGGAACTTATGGGTGACACATCCTCTTCTTTACAGGTGGCAGCCTGGCAACTCCTGCACAAAGTCCAGCAGAGCCCCACACACACCGGGCCACCCACAAAGCCGTGGCCCCTCACACGCTCCCACCAGCAGAGCCCCGAGACTGCTGACGGGGCAGAGAATATGGAGTCAGGCACAGCTTCAGGGGCTATTGCGGCCTGGAGCGCTGTTTATATTGACCTCAACCAGGCACACCTGGGGAGGGCCGGCCGGCACGGTAAGGCTGCCCAGGTCAGCTAATCCACAACCCTCAGGGAATCACATTGTTGAAAATGGACCTCGCTAAGGCAGAATAGAAGCCAAGGAAAATAAGGACACAATGCCATTTGCAGCACCGTAGATGAGTCTAGAGGTAATCATGTGACATGTAGTAAGTCAGAAAGTGAAAGGCACATATCGTATCATATCACTTATAGGTGTTACCTAAAAATGGATACCAGGGCAGATATTTCCACGGAGAAGGGCAATCACATATTCATTAAACAAACTTATGGTTCACCAATGGAAAGGTGTGAGGATTGGTTTCATTACGATATTGGGGTTAACAGACATACAAACACAGGTGATATATATAATAACCAAAGAGCTACGGAATACAAAGAGAGGAGTACACAACATTCTGTCATAACGTACATGGGAAAAGGATCCCAGGAAGAACAGACATCTGTATATGTGTAAAAGAACCACATCTACCATACCTACAACAAGCCAAACATTGTAATCAAACTTGCTGTAATAAAAAATAAAAAATTAAATTAAAAACACGAACAAGAAGTAGTGAGACAAACTTGAGGGGCTTTTTCCTGTCACATTCTGTTCTAAATTCCAATCTAGAAGGCGACTTCCATTGAGGCTCTGTTGCCCTAGTAACCAGATATGAAAGAGAGAACTGCTGCCACCTTGTGGCCGTTTCACACAACAGCAGCTTTAATCCCAGCGCTAATGGTCAGTTGATATTCAAAATCATTGCAGGCCTGTAAATGACACCTGCCCTGAAAACAAATCCTGGGGTCACATATCGACCAAGAAATTTAAAGGAAGTCCATATTTCCAAACGACCGTTTCAAAAGGCATATTTTATGCACATTAATGTTCTGCTTCTTTTTCTTTCTTTCTTTTTTGGTTAAAAACACGGGAATGGAAAAAGGCAACCCTCAGAAGGGGCGAAAATAGTTGCAAACGAATCAATGGACAAAGGTTTAATCTCCAATATATATAAACAGCTCATGCAGCTTATTAAAAAAACAAACAACCCAATACAAAAATGGGCAGAAGATCTAAAGAGACGTTTCTTCAAAGAAGACACAGAGATGGCCAAGACGCACATGAAAAGATGCTCAAGAGCACTAATTATTAGAGAAATGCAAATCAAAACTACAATGAGGTATCACCTCACACCTGTTAGAATCGGCATCATCAGAAAATCTACAAACAACAAATTCTGGGGAGGGTGGGGACAAAAGGAGCCCTCTTCCACTATTGGTGGGAATGTAATTTGATACAGTCTCTATGGAGAACAGTATGGAGTTTCCTTTAAAAAACTAGAAATAGAATTACCATCTGACCCAGCAATCCCACTGTTGGGCATATACCCAGAGACAACCATAAATCAAAAAGGCACATTCACCACAAGGTTCATTGCAGCACTATTTACAATAGCCAGGTAATAGAAGCAACCTAAATGCCCACAGACAGATGAATGGATAAAGATGGGGTACATATATAAAATGGAATATTACTCGGCCATAAAAAGGAATGAAACTGGGTCATTTGTAGAGACATCGATGGATCTAGAGACTGTCATACAGAATGAAGTAAGTCAGAAAGAGGAAAACAAATATTGTATATTAATGCATATATGTGGAACCTAAAAAATGGTACAGATGAACTGGTTTGCAGGGAAGAAATAGAGACACAGAGGTAGAGAACAAACGTATGGACACCAAGTGTGGGAAGCCATGGCGTGGTGGTGGTGGGATGAGTTGGGAGTTTGAGATTGACCTGTATACATGTATATGCATAAAATACATAACTAATAATATCCCGCTGTATAAAAAAGTAAATAAAATTAAATTTCAAAATTTTAAAATATAAAATTTAAAAATAAAACAGAAAAAAGTTCTTCCCTTCACACAGATGTATTTATAGGAATGAATTATTTCCATGCTTATATCTATAAATACATAAAAGAGGAGTAAAATCTAACTTGAACCATAAACGAAAAAAAAACCTGAACCCACCAGTTATACAGAGGAAAACCCTATCAGGGCACTTGCTCCAGCGGTAAACAATTCTGAAATTGGTCAGAGGTGGGGAATCATCTCCCATACAGCCAGCAACCCACACCCCATGCAAGGAGCATCCTCATTGCAAAGCTGGGGGACAGTGCCGGGGCATCTCTGAATAAAGGTGAGCTGAGCCCCAGGCCAGCTGCTGCTGAACTGTTCCCACCCTTCCCAGGTCAAACACCTGAATATGTACAAAGGCTTGAAAGCCAAGAGGAAGGGCCGTGGAGCCACACCAGCGACAGCACGCAGGCCATCTTGGTGACTGCAGGCCAGCCAGGGTGATCCTGGCCCCGGGCGCTCTTCCGGAAGCTTTCCATTGTCCTGCCTGAGATACCCCATTTGTCCCGGCCCCCACTGCTTTTTTCCTTCCTCACCTCTGTCCGGAGAGAAATTCCAGCGGAAGTTATGTGTGACACATCCTCTTCTTTACAGGTGGCAGCCTGGCAACTCCTGCAGGAAGGACAGCAGAACCCCACTCACACAGGGCCACCAACAAAGCTGTGGCCCCTCACTCCCTCCCACCAGCACAGCCCCGAGACTGCTGACGGGGCAGAGAATATGGAGTCAGGAACAGCTTCAGGGGCTATTGCGTCCTGGAGCGCTGTTTATATTGACCTCAACCAGGCAGACCTGGGGAGGGCCGGCCGGCACGGTAAGGCTGCCCAGGTCAGCTAATCCACAACCCTCAGGGAATCACATTGTTGAAAATGGACCTCGCTAAGGCAGAATAGAAGCCAAGGAAAATAAGGACACAATGCCATTTTCAGCACCGTAGATGAGTCTAGAGGTAATCACGTGACTTGGAGTAAGTCAGAAAGTGAAAGACACATATCATTTCATATCACTTATAGGTGTTACCTAAAATCGAAACCAGGGCAGGCATTTCCACTGAGAAGTGCAATCATAGATACATTAAACAAACTTATGGTTCACCAATGGAAAGGTGTGAGGATTGGTTTCATTACGATATCTGGGTTAACAGACATATACAAACAGAGGTGACATATATAATCACCAAAGACCTACGGAATACCAAGAGAAGACTACTCAACATTCTGTCATAACGTACATGGGAAAAGGATCCCAGGAAGTACAGACATCTGTATATGTGTAAAAGAACCACATCTTCCACACCTACAACAAGCCAAACATTGTAATCAAACTTGCTATAATAAAAAAAAAATTAAATTATAAATACGAACAAGAAGTAGGGATTCAAACATGAGGGGCTTTCTCCTGGCACATTCCATTCTAAATTCCAATGTAGAACACGAAGACGTCCATTGAGGCTCTGTTGCCCTAGTAACCAGAGGTGTTAAGGGAGAACTGCTGCCACCTAGTGGCCGTTTCACAAAACAGCAGCTTTAATCCCAGTGCTAATGGTCAGTTGATATTCAAAATCCTTGCAGGCCTGTAAATGACACCTGCCCTGAAAACAAATCCTGGGGTCACATATCGACCAAAAAATTTAAAGGACGTCCATATTTCAAAACGACCGTTTCAAAAGGCATATTTTATGCACATTAGTGTTCTGCTTCTTTTTCTTTCTTTCTTTTTTGGTTAAAAACACGGGAATGGAAAAAGGCATCCCTCAGAAGGGGCGAAAATAGTTGCAAACGAATCAATGGACAAAGGTTTAATCTCCAATATATATAAACAGCTTATGCAGCTTAATATTAAAAAAACAAACACCCCAATACAAACATGGGCAGAATATCTAAAGAGACGTTTCTTCAAAGAAGACACAGAGATGACTAAGACGCACATGAAAAGCTGCTCAAGAGCACTAATTATTAGAGAAATGCAAATCAAAACTACAATGAGGTATCACCTCACACCTGTTAGAATCGGCATCATCAGAAAATCTACAAACAACAAATTCTGGGGAGGGTGTGGACAAAAGGAGCCCTCTTCCACTATTGGTGGGAATGTAATTTGATACAGTCACTATGGAGAACAGTATGGAGTTTCCTTTAAAAAACTAGAAATAGAATTACCATCTGACCCAGCAATCCCTCTGTTGGGCATATACCCAGAGACAACCATAAATCAAAAAGGCACATTCACCACAAGTTTCATTGCAGCACTATTTACAATAGCCAGGTAATGGAAGCAACCTAAATGCCCTCACACAGATGAATGGATAAAGATGGGGTACATATATAAAATGGAATATTACTCGGCCATAAAAAGGAATGAAACTGGGTCATTTGTAGAGACATCGATGGATCTAGAGACTGTCATACAGAATGAAGTAAGTCAGAAAGAGGAAAACAAATATTGTATATTAATGCATATATGTGGAACCTAAAAACTGGTACAGATGAACTGGTTTGCAGGGAAGAAATAGAGACAGAGGTAGAGAACAAACGTATGGACACCAAGTGTGGGAAGCCATGGTGTGGTGATGATGGGATGAGTTGGGAGATTGGGATTGACCTGCATATATGTATATTCATAAAATACATAACTAATAATAACCTGCTGTATAAAAAAATAAACAAAATTAAATTTCAAAATTAAAAAAAAGAAAATATAAAAATAATACAGAAAAATGTTCTTCCCTTCACACAGATGTATTTATAGGAATGAATTATTTCCATGCTTATATCTATAAATACATAAAAGAGGAATAAAATCTAACTTGAACAATAAAAGAAAAAAAATACCTGAACCCACCAGTTATACAGAGGAAAACCCTATCAGGGCACTTGCTCCAGCGGTAAACAATTCTGAAATTGGTCAGAGGTGGGGAATCTTCTCCCATACAGCCAGCAACCCACACCCCACGCAAGGAGCGTCCTCATTGCAAAGCTGGGTGATCGTGCAGAGGCATCTCTGAATAAAGGTGAGCTGAGCCCCAGGCCAGCTGCTGCTGAACTGTTCGCACCCTTCCCAGGTAAAACACCTGAATATGTACAAGGGCTTGAAAGACTAGAGGAAGGGCTGTGGAGCCACACCAGCAACAGCACGCAGGCCAACTTGGTGCCTGCAGGCCAGCCAGGGTGGTCCTGCCCCCGGGCGCTCTTCCGGAAGCTTTCCATTGTCCTGCCTGAGATACCCCACCTGTCCCGGCCCCCACTGCTTTTTTCCTTCCTCACCTCTGTCCGGAGAGAAATTCCAGTGGAAGGTATGGGTGACACATCCTCTTCTTTACAGGTGGCAGCCTAGCAACTCCTGCAGAAAGGCCAGCAGAACCCCACTCACACCCGGCCACCAACAAAGCTGTGGCCCCTCATTCCCTCCCACCAGCACAGCCCCGAGACTGCTGACGGGGCAGAGAATATGGAGTCAGGAACAGCTTCAGGGGCTATTGCTGCCTGGAGCGCTGTTTATATTGACCTCAACCAGGCACACCTGGGGAGGGCCGGGCGGCAGGGTAAGGTTGCCCAGGTCAGCTAATCCACAACACTCAGGGAATCACATTGTTGAAAATGGACCTCGCTAAGGCAGAAGAGAAGCCAAGGAAAAAAAGAACACAATGCCATTTGCACCACCGTAGATGAGTCTAGAGGTAATCACGTGACTTGTAGTAAGTCAGAAAGTGAAAGACACATATCATATCATATCACTTATAGGCGTTACCTAAAAATGGATACCAGGGCAGATATTTCCACCGAGAAGGGCAATCAGAGATTCATTAAACAAACTTATGGTTCACCAATGGAAAGGTGTGAGGATTGGTTTCATTACGATATCGGGGTTAAGAGACTTATACAAACACAGGTGACGTATATAATCACCAAAGACCTACGGAATACCAAAAGACTACTCAACATTCTGTCATAACGTACATGGGAAAAGGATCCCAGGAAAAACAGACATGTGTATATGTGTAAAAGAACCATATCTTCCACACCTCCAACAAGCCAAACATTGTAATCAAACTTCCTGTAATAAAAAATAAAAATTAAATTAAAAACACGAACAAGAAGTAGGGAGACAAACTTGAGGGGCTTTCTCCTGGCACATTCCATTCTAAATTCCAATCTAGAACAGTACTTCCACTGAGGCTCTGTTGCCGTAGTAACCATAATTGGTAAGGGAGAACTGCTGCCACCTTGTGGCCGTTTCACACAACAGCAGCTTTAATCCCACTGCTAAAGGTCAGTTGATATTCAAAATCATTGCAGGCCTGTAAATGATACCTGCCCTGAAAACAAATCCTGGGGTCACATATCGACCAAAAAATTAAAAGGACGTCCATATTTCAAAACGACCATTTCAAAAGGCATATTTTATGCACATTAGTTTTCTGCTTCTTTTTCTTTCTTTCTTTTTTGGTTAAAAAAACGGGAATGGAAAAAGGCATCCCTCAGAAGGGGCGAAAATAGTTGCAAACGAATCAATGGACAACAGTTTAATCTCCAATATATATAAACAGCTCATGCAGCTTAATATTACAAAAACAAAAAACCCAATACAAAAATGGGCAGAAGATCTAAAGATACGTTTCTTCAAAGAAGACACAGAGATGGCCAAGACGCACATGAAAAGCTGCTCAACAGCACTAATTATTAGAGAAATGCAAATCAAAACTACAATGAGGTATCACTTCACACTGTTAGAATCGGCATCATCAGAAAATCTACAAACAACAAATTCTGGGGAGGGTGTGGACAAAAGGAGCCCTCTTCCACTATTGGTGGGAATGTAAATTGATACAGTCACTATGGAGAACAGTATGGAGTTTCGTTAAAAAAAACTAGAAATAGAATTACCATCTGATCCAGCAATCCCACTTCTGGGCATATACCCAAAGAAAACCATAAATCAAAAAGGCACATTCAACACAATGTTCACTGCAGCACTATTTACAATAGCCAGGTAATGGAAGCAACCTAAATGCCCAAAGACAGAAGAATGGATAAAGATGTGGTACATGTATAAAATGGAATATTACTCAGCCATAAAACGGAATGAAACTGGGTCATTTGTAGCGACATCGATGGTTCTAGAGACTGTCATACAGAATGAAGTAAGTCAGAAAGAGGAAAACAAATATTGTATATTAATGCATATATGTGGAACCTAAAAAGTGGTACAGATGAACTGGTTTGCAGGGAAGAAATAGAGACAGAGGTAGAGAACAAACGTATGGACACCAAGTGTGGGAAGCCATGGTGTGGTGGTGGTGGGATGAGTTGGGAGATTGGGATTGACCTGCATACATGTATATTCATAAAATACATAACTAATAATGACCTGCTGTATAAAAAAATAAACAAAATTAAATTTCAAAATTATCAAAAATGAAATTTAAAAATAATACAGAAAAAAGTTCTTCCCTTCACACAGATGTATTTATAGGAATGAATTATTTCCATGCTTATATCTATAAATACATAAAAGACGAATAAAATCTAACTTGAACCATAAAAGAAAAAAAAACCTGAACCCACCAGTTATACAGAGGAAAACCCTATCAGGGCACTTGCTCCAGTGGTAAACAATTCTGAAATTGGTCAGAGGTGGGGAATCATCTCCCATACAGCCAGCAACCCACACCCCACGCAAGGAGCGTCCTCATTGCAAAGCTGGGGCATCGTGCAGAGGCATCTCTGAATAAAGGTGAGCTGAGCCCCAGGCCAGCTGCTGCTGAACTGTTCCCACCCTTCACAGGTAAAACACCTGAATATGTACAAGGGCTTGAAAGACTAGAGGAAGGGCTTTGGAGCCACACCAGCAACAGCACGCAGGCCAACTTGGTGCCTGCAGGCCAGCCAGGGTGGTCCTGCCCCCGGGCGCTCTTCCGGAAGCTTTCCATTGTCCTGCCTGAGATACCCCACCTGTCCGGGCCCCCACTGCTTTTTTCCTTCCTCATCTCTGTCCGGAGAGAAATTCCAGTGGAAGGTATGGGTGACACATCCTCTTCTTTACAGGTGGCAGCCTGGCAACTCCTGCAGAAAGGCCAGCAGAACCCCACTCACACCGGGCCACCAACAAAGCTGTGGCCCCTCATTCCCTCCCACCAGCACAGCCCCGAGACTGCTGACGGGGCAGAGAATATGGAGTCAGGAACAGCTTCAGGGGCTATTGCTGCCTGCAGCACGGTTTATATTGACCTCAACCAGGCACACCTGGGGAGGGCCGGGCGGCAGGGTAAGGCTGCCCAGGTCAGCTAATCCACAACACTCGGGGAATCACATTGTTGAAAATGGACCTCGCTAAGGCAGAATAGAAGCCAAGGAAAAAAAGAACACAATGCCATTTGCACCACCGTAGATGAGTCTAGAGGTAATCACGTGACTTGTAGTAAGTCAGAAAGTGAAAGACACATATCATATCATATCACTTATAGGTGTTACCTAAAAATGTATACCAGGGCAGATATTTCCACCGAGAAGGGCAATCAGAGATTCATTAAACAAACTTATGGTTCACCAATGGAAAGGTGTGAGGATTGGTTTCATTACGATATCGGGGTTAAGAGACTTATACAAACACAGGTGACATATATAATCACCAAAGACCTACGGAATACCAAAAGACTACTCAACATTCTGTCATAACGTACATGGGAAAAGGATCCCAGGAAAAAGACATGTGTATATGTGTAAAAGAACCACATCTTCCACACCTCCAACAAGCCAAACATTGTAATCAAACTTGCTGCAATAAAAAATAAAAATTAAATTAAAAACACGAACAAGAAGTAGGGAGACAAACTTGAGGGGCTTTCTCCTGGCACATTCCATTCTAAATTCCAATCTAGAACACGACTTCCATTGAGGCTCTGTTGCCCTAGTAACCAGAATTGGTAAGGGAGAACTGCTGCCACCTTGTGGCCGTTTCACACAACAGCAGCTTTAATCCCAGCGCTAAAGGTCAGTTGATATTCAAAATCATTGCAGGCCTGTAAATGACACCTGCCCTGAAAACAAATCCTGGGGTCACATATCGACCAAAAAATTCAAAGGACGTCCATATTTCAAAACGACCATTTCAAAAGGTATATTTTATGCACATTAGTTTTCTGCTTCTTTTTCTTTCTTTCTTTTTTGGTTAAAAAAACGGGAATGGAAAAAGGCATCCCTCAGAAGGGGCGAAAATAGTTGCAAACGAATAAATGGACAAAGGTTTAATCTCCAATATATATAAACAGCTCATGCAGCTTAATATTAAAAAAACAAACAACCCAATACAAAAATGGGCAGAAAATCTAAAGATACGTTTCTTCAAAGAAGACACAGAGATGGCCAAGACGCACATGAAAAGCTGCTCAACAGCACTAATTATTAGAGAAATGCAAATCAAAACTACAGTGAGGTATCACTTCACACTGTTAGAATCGGCATCATCAGAAAATCTACAAACAACAAATTCTGGGGAGGGTTTGGACAAAAGGAGCCCTCTTCCAATATTGGTGGGAATGTAAATCGATACAGTCACTATGGAGAACAGTATGGAGTTTCGTTAAAAAAACTAGAAATAGAATTACCATCTGATCCAGCAATCCCACTTCTGGGCATATACCCAAAGAAAACCATAAATCAAAAAGGCTCATTCATCACAATGTTCACTGCAGCACTATTTACAATAGCCAGGTAATGGAAGCAACCTAAATGCCCACAGACAGATGAATGGATAAAGATGTGGTACATGTATAAAATGGAATATTACTCAGCCATAAAAAGGAATGAAACTGGGTCATTTGTAGAGACATCGATGGATCTAGAGACTGTCATACAGAATGAAGTAAGGCAGAAAGAGGAAAACAAATATTGTATATTAATGCATATATGTGGAACCTAAAAACTGGTACAGATGAACTGGTTTGCAGGGAAGAAATAGAGACAGAGGTAGAGAACAAACGTATGGACACCAAGTGTGGAGAGCCATGGTGTGGTGGTGGTGGGATGAGTTGGGAGATTGGGATTGACCTGCATACATGTATATGCATAAAATACATAACTAATAATAACCTGCTGTATAAAAAAATAAATAAAATTAAATTTCAAAATTTAAAAAAAGAAAATTTAAAAATAATACAGAAAAAAGTTCTTCCCTTCACACAGATGTATTTATAGGAATGAATTATTTCCATGCTTATATCTATAAATACATAAAAGAGGAATAAAATCTAACTTGAACCATAAAAGAAAAAAAAACCTGAACCCACCAGTTATACAGAGGAAAACCCTATCAGGGCACTTGCTCCAGCGGTAAACAATTCTGAAATTGGTCAGAGGTGGGGAATCATCTCACATACAGCCAGCAACCCACACCCCAGGCAAGGAGCGTCCTCATTGCAACGCTTGGGGATCATGCAGAGGCATCTCTGAATAAAGGTGAGCTGAGCCCCAGGCCAGCTGCTGCTGAACTGTTCCCACCCTTCCCAGGTAAAACACCTGAATATGTACAAGGGATTGAAAGACTAGAGGAAGGGCCGTGGAGCCACCCCAGCAACAGCACGGAGGCCAACTTGTGCCTGCTGTCCAGCCAGGGTAGTCCTGCCCCCGGGCGCTCTTCCGGAAGCTTTCCATTGTCCTGCCTGAGATACCCCACATGTCCCGGGCCCCAATGCTTTCTTCCTTCCTCACCTCTGTCCGGAGAGAAATTCCAGCGGAAGTTATGGGTGACACATCCTCTTCTTTACAGGTGGCAGCCTGGCAACTCCTGCAGAAAGGCCAGCAGAACCCCACTCACACCGGGCCACCAACAAAGCTGTGGCCCCTCATTCCCTCCACCAGCATAGCCCCGAGACTGCTGACGGGGCAGAGAATATGGAGTCAGGAACAGCTTCAGGGGCTATTGCTGCCTGGAGCGCTGTTTATATTGACCTCAACCAGGCACACCTGGGGAGGGCCGGGCGGCAGGGTAAGCCTGCCCAGGTCAGCTAATCCACAACACTCAGGGAATCACATTGTTGAAAATGGACCTCGCTAAGGCAGAAGAGAAGCCAAGGAAAAAAAGAACACAATGCCATTTGCACCACCGTAGATGAGTCTAGAGGTAATCACGTGACTTGTAGTAAGTCAGAAAGTGAAAGACACATATCATATCATATCACTTATAGGAGTTACCTAAAAATGGATACCAGGGCAGATATTTCCACCGAGAAGGGCAGTCAGAGATTCATTAAACAAACTTATGGTTCACCAATGGAAAGGTGTGAGGATTGGTTTCATTACGATATCGGGGTTAACAGACTTATACAAACACAGGTGACATATATAATCACCAAAGACCTATGGAATACCAAAAGACTACTAAACATTCTGTCATAACGTACATGGGAAAAGGATCCCAGGAAAAACAGACATGTGTATATGTGTAAAAGAACCACATCTTCCACACCTCCAACAAGCCAAACATTGTAATCAAACATGCTGTAATAAAAAATAAAAATTAAATTTAAAACACGAACAAGAAGTAAGGAGACAAACTTGAGGGGCTTTCTCCTGGCACATTCCATTCTAAATTCCAATCTAGAACACGACTTCCATTGAGGCTCTGTTGCCCTAGTAACCAGAATTGGTAAGGGAGCACTGCTGCCACCTTGTGGCCGTTTCACACAACAGCAGCTTTAATCCCAGTGCTAATGGTCAGTTGATATTCAAAATCATTGCAGGCCTGTAAATGACACCTGCCCTGAAAACAAATCCTGGGGTCACATATCGAACAAAAAATTCAAAGGACGTCCATATTTCAAAACGACCATTTCAAAAGGCATATTTTATGCACATTAGTTTTCCGCTTATTTTTCTTTCTTTCTTTTTTGGTTAAAAAAACGGGAATGGAAAAAGGCATCCCTCAGAAGGGGCGAATATAGTTGCAAACGAATCAATGGACAAAGGTTTAATCTCCAATATATATAAACAGCTCATGCAGCTTAATATTAAAAAAACAAACAACCCAATACAAAAATGGGCAGAAGATCTAAAGATACGTTTCTTCAAAGAAGACACAGAGATGGCCAAGACGCACATGAAAAGTTGCTCAACAGCACTAATTATTAGAGAAATGCAAATCAAAACTACAATGAGGTATCACTTCACACTGTTAGAATCGGCATCATCAGAAAATCTACAAACAACAAATTCTGGGGAGGGTGTGGACAAAAGGAGCCCTCTTCCACTATTGGTGGGAATGTAAATTGATACAGTCACTATGGAGAACAGTATGGAGTTTCGTTAAAAAAAACTAGAAATAGAATTACCATCTGATCCAGCAATCCCACTTCTGGGCATATACCCAAAGAAAACCATAAATCAAAAAGGCACATTCAACACAATGTTCACTGCAGCACTATTTACAATAGCCAGGTAATGGAAGCAAACTAAATGCCCAAAGACAGAAGAATGGATAAAGATGTGGTACATGTATAAAATGGAATATTACTCAGCCATAAAACGGAATGAAACTGGGTCATTTGTAGCGACATCGATGGATCTAGAGACTGTCATACAGAATGAAGTAAGTCAGAAAGAGGAAAACAAATATTGTATATTAATGCATATATGTGGAACCTAAAAAGTGGTACAGATGAACTGGTTTGCAGGGAAGAAATAGAGACAGAGGTAGAGAACAAACGTATGGACACCAAGTGTGGGAAGCCATGGTGTGGTGGTGGTGGGATGAGTTGGGAGATTGGGATTGACCTGCATACATGTATATTCATAAAATACATAACTAATAATGACCTCCTGTATAAAAAAATAAACAAAATTAAATTTCAAAATTAACAAAAATAAAATTTAAAAATAATACAGAAAAAAGTTCTTCCCTTCACACAGATGTATTTATAGGAATGAATTATTTCCATGCTTATATCTATAAATACATAAAAGAGGAATAAAATCTAACTTGAACCATAAAAGAAAAAAAAACCTGAACCCACCAGTTATACACAGGAAAACCCTATCAGGGCACTTGCTCCAGTGGTAAACAATTCTGAAATTGGTCAGAGGTGGGGAATCATCTCCCATACAGCCAGCAACCCACACCCCACGCAAGGAGCGTCCTCATTGCAAAGCTGGGGGATCGTGCAGAGGCATCTCTGAATAAAGGTGAGCTGAGCCCCAGGCCAGCTGCTGCTGAACTGTTCCCACCCTTCCCAGGTAAAACACCTGAATATGTACAAGGGCTTGAAAGACTAGAGGAAGGGCTTTGGAGCCACACCAGCAACAGCACGCAGGCCAACTTGGTGCCTGCAGGCCAGCCAGGGTGGTCCTGCCCCCGTGCGCTCTTCCGGAAGCTTTCCATTGGCCTGCCTGAGATACCCCACCTGTCCGGACCCCCACTGCTTTTTTCCTTCCTCATCTCTGTCCGGAGAGAAATTCCAGTGGAAGGTATGGGTGACACATCCTCTTCTTTACAGGTGGCAGCCTGGCAACTCCTGCAGAAAGGCCAGCAGAACCCCACTCACACCGGGCCACCAACAAAGCTGTGGCCCCTCATTCCCTCCCACCAGCACAGCCCCGAGACTGCTGACGGGGCAGAGAATATGGAGTCAGGAACAGCTTCAGGGGCTATTGCTGCCTGCAGCACTGTTTATATTGACCTCAACCAGGCACACTTTGGGAGGGCCGGGTGGCAGGGTAAGGCTGCCCAGGTCAGCTAATCCACAACACTCAGGGAATCACATTGTTGAAAATGGACCTCGCTAAGGCAGAAGAGAAGCCAAGGAAAAAAAGAACACAATGCCATTTGCACCACCGTAGATGAGTCTAGAGGTAATCACGTGACTTGTAGTAAGTCAGAAAGTGAAAGACACATATCATGTCATATCACTTATAGGTGTTACCTAAAAATGGATACCAGGGCAGATATTTCCACCGAGAAGGGCAATCAGAGATTCATTAAACAAACTTATGGTTCACCAATGGAAAGGTGTGAGGATTGGTTTCATTACGATATCGGGGTTAAGAGACTTATACAAACACAGGTGACATATATAATCACCAAAGACCTACGGAATACCAAAAGACTACTCAACATTCTGTCATAACGTACATGGGAAAAGGATCCCAGGAAAAAGACATGTGTATATGTGTAAAAGAACCACATCTTCCACACCTCCAACAAGCCAAACATTGTAATCAAACTTGCTGTAATAAAAAATAAAAATTAAATTAAAAACACGAACAAGAAGTAGGGAGACAAACTTGAGGGGCTTTCTCCTGGCACATTCCATTCTAAATTCCAATCTAGAACACGACTTCCATTGAGGCTCTGTTGCCCTAGTAACCAGAATTGGTAAGGGAGAACTGCTGCCACCTTGTGGCCGTTTCACACAACAGCAGCTTTAATCCCAGCGCTAAAGGTCAGTTGATATTCAAAATCATTGCAGGCCTGTAAATGACACCTGCCCTGAAAACAAATCCTGGGGTCACATATCGACCAAAAAATTCAAAGGACGTCCATATTTCAAAACGACCATTTCAAAAGGTATATTTTATGCACATTAGTTTTCTGCTTCTTTTTCTTTCTTTCTTTTTTGGTTAAAAAAACGGGAATGGAAAAAGGCATCCCTCAGAAGGGGCGAAAATAGTTGCAAACGAATAAATGGACAAAGGTTTAATCTCCAATATATATAAACAGCTCATGCAGCTTAATATTAAAAAAACAAACAACCCAATACAAAAATGGGCAGAAGATCTAAAGATACGTTTCTTCAAAGAAGACACAGAGATGGCCAAGACGCATATGAAAAGCTGCTCAACAGCACTAATTATTAGAGAAATGCAAATCAAAACTACAATGAGGTATCACTTCACACTGTTAGAATCGGCATCATCAGAAAATCTACAAACAACAAATTCTGGGGAGGGTGTGGACAAAAGGAGCCCTCTTCCACTATTGGTGGGAATGTAAATTGATACAGTCACTATGGAGAACAGTATGGAGTTTCGTTAAAAAAATCTAGAAATAGAATTACCATCTGATCCAGCAATCCCACTTTTGGGCATATACCCAAAGAAAACCATAAATCAAAAAGGCACATTCACCACAATGTTCACTGCAGCACTATTTACAATAGCCAGGTAATGGAAGCAACCTAAATGCCCAAAGACAGAAGAATGGATAAAGATGTGGTACATGTATAAAATGGAATATTACTCAGCCATAAAACGGAATGAAACTGGGTCATTTGTAGCGACATCGATGGTTCTAGAGACTGTCATACAGAATGAAGTAAGTCACAAAGAGGAAAACAAATATTGTATATTAATGCATATATGTGGAACCTAAAAACTGGTACAGATGAACTGGTTTGCAGGGAAGAAATAGAGACAGAGGTAGAGAACAAACGTATGGACACCAAGTGTGGGAAGCCATGGTGTGGTGGTGGTGGGATGAGTTGGGAGATTGGGATTGACCTGCATACATGTATATTCATAAAATACATAACTAATAATGACCTGCTGTATAAAAAAATAAACAAAATTAAATTTCAAAATTATCAAAAATAAAATTTAAAAATAATACAGAAAAAAGTTCTTCCCTTCACACAGATGTATTTATAGGAATGAATTATTTCCATGCTTATATCTATAAATACATAAAAGAGGAATAAAATCTAACTTGAACCATAAAAGAAAAAAAAACCTGAACCCACCAGTTATACAGAGGAAAACCCTATCAGGGCACTTGCTCCAGTCGTAAACAATTCTGAAATTGGTCAGAGGTGGGGAATCATCTCCCATACAGCCAGCAACCCACACCCCACGCAAGGAGCGTCCTCATTGCAAAGCTGGGGCATCGTGCAGAGGCATCTCTGAATAAAGGTGAGCTGAGCCCCAGGCCAGCTGCTGCTGAACTGTTCCCACCCTTCCCAGGTAAAACACCTGAATATGTACAAGGGCTTGAAAGACTAGAGGAAGGGCTTTGGAGCCACACCAGCAACAGCACGCAGGCCAACTTGGTGCCTGCAGGCCAGCCAGGGTGGTCCTGCCCCCGTGCGCTCTTCCGGAAGCTTTCCATTGTCCTGCCTGAGATACCCCACCTGTCCGGGCCTCCACTGCTTTTTTCCTTCCTCATCTCTGTCCGGAGAGAAATTCCAGTGGAAGGTATGGGTGACACATCCTCTTCTTTACAGGTGGCAGCCTGGCAACTCCTGCACAAAGTCCAGCAGAGCCCCACACACACCGGGCCACCCACAAAGCCGTGGCCCCTCACACGCTCCCACCAGCAGAGCCCCGAGACTGCTGACGGGGCAGAGAATATGGAGTCAGGCACAGCTTCAGGGGCTATTGCTGCCTGGAGCGCTGTTTATATTGACCTCAACCAGGCACACCTGGGGAGGGCCGGCCGGCAGGGTAAGGCTGCCCAGGTCAGCTAATCCACAACCCTCAGGGAATCACATTGTTGAAAATGGACCTCGCTAAGGCAGAATAGAAGCCAAGGAAAATAAGGACACAATGCCATTTGCAGCACCGTAGATGAGTCTAGAGGTAATCATGTGACATGTAGTAAGTCAGAAAGTGAAAGGCACATATCGTATCATATCACTTATAGGTGTTACCTATAAATGGATACCAGGGCAGATATTTCCACGGAGAAGGGCAATCACATATTCATTAAACAAACTTATGGTTCACCAATGGAAAGGTGTGAGGATTGGTTTCATTACGATATTGGGGTTAACAGACATACAAACACAGGTGATATATATAATAACCAAAGAGCTACGGAATACAAAGAGAGGAGTACACAACATTCTGTCATAACGTACATGGGAAAAGGATCCCAGGAAGAACAGACATCTGTATATGTGTAAAAGAACCACATCTACCATACCTACAACAAGCCAAACATTGTAATCCAACTTGCTGTAATAAAAAATAAAAAATTAAATTAAAAACACGAACAAGAAGTAGTGAGACAAACTTGAGGGGCTTTTTCCTGTCACATTCTGTTCTAAATTCCAAACTAGAAGGCGACTTCCATTGAGGCTCTGTTGCCCTAGTAACCAGATATGAAAGAGAGAACTGCTGCCACCTTGTGGCCGTTTCACACAACAGCAGCTTTATCCCAGCGCTAATGGTCAGTTGATATTCAAAATCATTGCAGGCCTGTAAATGACACCTGCCCTGAAAACAAATCCTGGGGTCACATATCGACCAAAAAATTCAAAGGACGTCCATATTTCAAAACGACCTTTTCAAAAGGCATATTTTATGCACATTAATATTCCGCTTCTTTTTCTTTCTTTCTTTTTTGGTTAAAAACACGGGAATGGAAAAAGGCAACCCTCAGAAGGGGCGAAAATAGTTGCAAACGAATCAATGGACAAAGGTTTAATCTCCAATATATATAAACAGCTCATGCAGCTTAATATTAAAAAAACAAACAACCCAATACAAAAATGGGCAGTAGATCTAAAGAGACGTTTCTTCAAAGAAGACACAGAGATGGCCAAGACGCACATGAAAAGCTGCTCAAGAGCACTAATTATTAGAGAAATGCAAATCAAACCTACAATGAGGTATCACCTCACACCTGTTAAAATCGGCATCATCAGAAAATCTACAAACAACAAATTCTGGGGAGGGTGTGGACAAAAGGAGCCCTCTTCCACTATTGGTGGGAATGTAATTTGATACAGTCACTATGGAGAACAGTATGGGGTTTCCTTAAAAAACCTACAAATAGAAACCTTGACTTTCCCTAACCCTAACCATAGCCTGGAACGGAAACCTACCACCAACCGTGCACCTTATCTACGCGGTACACTAATCCTAATCCGTACGCTGGCACTAACCGGTGAGTCAACATGTACCCTGACACTAACACGTTTCCGAACCCTCAGCTGTGCCCCAAACCTAGCCGTTGCCTATCCTTAACCTTAGCCCGGAACAGAAACCTACCATCAGCCCTACACCTTACCCTAAGCCGTACCCTAATCCTAATCCATACGTCAACACGTACCCTGACCCTAACACGTTTCCGTACCCTCACCTCTGCCATAAACCTTGCCGTTCCCTTACCTTAACCCTATCCCGGAACGGAAAACTACCACCAACCCTACACCTTACCTTACGCCATACCCTAATCCTAATTCGTATGCTGACACTAACCTGTGCATCAACACGTACCCTGACCCTAACAAGTTTCGTACCCTCACCTGTGCCCTAAACTTTGCCAGTCCCTAAACATAACCCTAGACTGGAACGGAAACCTACCACCAACCCTACACCTTACTCTATGCGGTACCCTAATCCTCATGCGTACGCTCACACTAACCCGTGATACAACACGTACCCTGAACCTAACACATTTCCGTACCATCACCTGTGCCCTATACCTTGCAATTCGCTATCCCTAACCCTACACCGGAATGTAAACCTACCGCCATCCGTACACCTTACTCTACGCCGTACCCTAATCCTAATGCGTATGATGACACTATTCCATGCATCAACATGCACCATGAACCTAACACGTTTCTGTACCCTCACCTGTGCCCTAAGCCTTGCCGTTCACTAACCCTAACCCTAGCCCTGAACTGAAACCCACCACCAGCCCTAGTCCATACACTATGCCGTACCCTACTCCTTGCCTGTATGCTGGCACTGACCCGTGCGTCAGCACGTAGCCTGCCTCTCCCAAGTTTCCGTACCCTCACCTGTGCCCTTAGCCTTGCCGTTCCCTAACCCTAACCCTAGCCCAGAACGGAAACCCACCACCAGCCCTACACCTTACCCTACGCCGTACCCTACTCCTGGCCCATACGCTGGCACTGACCCATGCGTCAGCAGGTAGCCTGACCCTCCCACGTTTCCGTACCCTCACCTGTGCCCTAAAACATGACGTTCCCTAACCCTAATCAAACCCCTGAATGGACACCCACCACCAGTCTTACACCTTACCCTACGCCGTACCCTACTCCTTGTCCACACCCTGGCACTGACCCGTGCTTCAGCATGTAGCCTGACCCTCCCACGTTTCTGTACCCTCAGCTGTGCCCTAAGCCTTGCCGATCCCTAACACTAACCCTAGCGCGGAATGGAAACCCACAACCAGCCCTACACCATACTTTACTCCTCACCCGTACGCTGGCACTGACACGTTTGTCAGCACGTAGCCTGCCTCTCCCACGTGTCCCTATGCTCACCTGTTCCCTAAAACTTGCCGTTCCCTAACCCTAACCCTAACCCGGAATGGAAACCCACCAACAGCCCTACACGTTACCCTATGCTGTACCCTACTCCTGGCCCTTACCCTGGCCCTGACACGTGCGTCAGCACACAGCCTGAACATCCCACGACCCTCCCAATACAGAAAAGGGCAGAAGATCTCAAGAGACGTTTCTTCAAAGAAGACACAGAGATGGCCAAGACGCACATGAGAAGCTGCTCAAGAGCACTAATTATTAGAGAAATGCAAATCAAAACTACAATGAGGTATCACCTCACACCTGTTAGAATTGGCATCATCAGAAAATCTACAAACAACAAATTCTGGGGAGGGTGTGGACAAAAGGAGCCCTCTTCCACTATTGGTGGGAATGTAAATTGATAGAGACACTATGGAGAACACTATGGAGTTTCCTTAAAAAATCTAGAAATAGAATTACCATCTGATCCAGCAATTCCACTTCTGGGCATATACCCAAAGAAAACCATAAATCAAAAAGGCACATTCACCACAATGTTCATTGCAGCACTATTTACAATAGCCAGGTAATGGAAGCAACCTAAACGCCCAAAGACAGATGAATGGATAAAGATGGGGTACATACATAAAATGGAATATTACTCGGCCATAAAAAGGAATGAATCTGGGTCATTTGTAGAGACATCGATGGATCTAGAGACTGTCATACAGAATGAAGTAAGTCAGAAAGGGGAAAACAAATATTGTATATTAATGCATATATGTGGAACCTAAAAAATGGTACAGATGAACTGGTTTGCAGGGAAGAAATAGAGATACAGAGGTAGGGAACAAACGTATGGACACCAAGTGTGGGAAGCCATTGGGTGGTGGTGGTGGGATGAGTTGGGAGATTGAGATTGACCTGTATACATGTATATGCATAAAACACATAACTAATAATAACCAGCTGTATAAAAAAGTAAATAAAATTAAATTTCAAAATTATAAAAAATAAAATTTAAAAATAAAACAGAAAAAAGTTCTTCCTTTCACACAGATGTATTTCTAGGAATGAATTATTTCCATGCTTATATCTATAAATACATAAAAGAGGAATAAAAACTAACTTGAACCATAAACGAAGAAAAACCTGAACCGACCAGTTATACAGAGAAAAACACTATCAGGGCACTTGCTCCAACGGTAAACAATATTGAAATTGGTCAGAGGTGGGGAATCATCTCCCATACAGCCAGCAACCCACACCCCACACAAGGAGCTTCCTAATTGCAAAGCGGGGGGACCGAGCCAAGGCATTTCAGAACAAAGGTGAGCTGAGCCCCAGGCCAGCTGTTGCTGAACTGTTCCCACCCTTCCCAGGTAAAACACCTGAATATGTACAAGGGCTTGAAAGACTAGAGGAAGGGCCGTGGAGCCACACCAGCGACAGCACGCAGGCCAACTTGGTGCCTGCAGGCCAGCCAGGGTGGTCCTGGCCCCGGGCGCTCTTCCGGAAGCTTTCCATTGTACTGCCTGAGATACCCCACTTGTCCCGGCCCCCACTGCTTTTTTCCTTCCTCACCTCTGTCCGGAGAGAAATTCCAGGGGAAGGTACGGGTGACACATCCTCTTCTTTACAGGTGGCAGCCTGGCAACTCCTGCAGAAAGGCCATCAGAACCCCACTCACACCGGGCCACCAACAAAGCTGTGGCCCCTCACTCCCTCCCACCAGCACCGCCCCGAGACTGCTCACGGGGCAGAGAATATGGAGGCAGGCACAGATTCAGGGGCTATTGCTGCATGGAGCGCTGTTTATATTGACCTCAACCAGGCACACCTGGGGAGGGCCGGCCGGCAGGATAAGGCTGCCCACGTCAGCTAATCCACAACCCGCAGGGAAGCACATTGTTGAAAAGGGACCTCGCTAAGTCAGAATAGAAGGCAAGGAAAAAAAGGACACAATTCCTTTTGCAGCACCGTAGATGACTCTAGAGGTAATCACGTGACATGTAGTAAGTCAGAAAGTGAAAGACACATATCATATCATATCACTTATAGGTGTTACCTAAAAATGGATACCAGGGCAGATATTTCCACCGAGAAGGGCAATCAGAGATTCATTAAACAAACTTATGGTTCACCAATGGAAAGTTGTGAGGATGGGTTACATTACGATATCGGGGTTAACAGACTTATACAAACACAGGTGACATATATAATCACCAAAGACCTACGGAATACCAAAAGACTACTCAACATTCTGTCATAAGGTACATGGGAAAAGGATCCCAGGAAAAACCGACATCTGTATATGTGTAAAAGAACCACATCTTCCACACCTACAACAAGCCAAACATTGTAATCAAACTTGCTGTAATAAAAAATAAAAATTAAATTAAAAACACGAACAAGAAGTAGGGAGACAAATTTGAGGGATTTTCTCCTGGCACATTCCATTCTAAATTCCAATCTAGAACACGACTTCCATTTAGGCTCTGTTGCCCTAGTAACCAGAATTGGTAAGGGAGAACTGCTGTCACCTTGTGGCCGTTTCACACAACAGCAGCTTTAATCCCAGCGCTAATGGTCAGTTGATATTCAAAATCATTGAAGGCCTGTAAATGACACCTGCCCTGAAAATAATTTCTGGTGTCACATATCGACCAAAAAATTCAAAGGACGTCCATATTTCAAAACGACCGTTTCAAAAGGCATATTTTACGCACATTAGTTTTCTACTTCTTTTTCGTTTCTTCTTTTTTGTTTAAAAAACGGGAAAGGAAAAAGACATCCCTCAAAAGGGGCGAAAATAGTTGCAAACGAATCAATGGACAAAGGTTTAATCTCCATTATATATAAACAGCTCATGCAGCTTAATATTAAAAAAACAAACAACCCAATACTAACATGGGCAGATCTAAAGAGTCGTTTCTTCAAATAAGACACAGAGATGGCCAAGACGCACATGAAAATCTGTTCAACAGCACTAATTATTAGAGAAATGCAAATCAAAACTACAATGAGGTATCACCTCACACCTGTTAGAATCGGCATCATCAGAAAATCTACAAACAACAAATTCTGGGGAGGGTGTGGACAAAAGGAGACCTCTTCCACTATTGGTGGGAATGTAAATTGATACACTCACTATGGAGAACACTACGGAGTTTCCTTAAAAAAACTAGAAATAGAATTACCATCTGATCCAGCAATCCCAATTCTGCTCATATACCCAAAGAAACTCGTAAATTAGAAAGGCACATTCACCACAATGTTCATTGCAGCACTATTTACAAAGGCCAGGTTTATGGAAGCAACGTAAATGCCCACACACAGATGAATGGATAAAGATGTGCTACATGTATAAAATGGAATATTACTCAGCCATATAAAGGAATGAAACCGGGTCATTTGTAGAGACAGCGATGGATCTAGAGACTGTCATACAGTATGAAGTAAGTCAGAAAGAGGAAAACAAATATTGTATATTAATGCATATATGTGGAACCTACGAAATTTTACAGAGGAACTGGTTTGCAGGGAAGAAATAGAGACACAGATGTAGAGAACAAACGTATGGACACCAAGTGTGGAAAGCCATGGGGTGGTGGTGGTGGGATGACTTGGGAGATTGGGATTGACCTGCATACATGTATATGCATAAAATACATAACTAATAATAACCTGCTGTATAAAAAAATAAATAAAATTAAATTTCAAAATTTTAAAAAATAAAATTTAAAAATAATACAGAAAAAAGTTCTTCCCTTCACACAGATGTATTTATAGGAAAGTATTATTTCCATGCTTATATCTATAAATACATAAAAGAGGAATAAAAGCTAACGTGAACCATAAAAGAAGAAAAACCTGAACCCACCAGTTATACAGAGGAAAACCCTATCAGGGCACTTGTTCCAACGGTAAACAATATTGAAATTGGTCAGAGGTGGGGAATCATCTCCCATACAGCCATCAACACACACCCCACAAAAGGAGCGTCCTCATTGCAAAGCTGGGTGACCGAGCAGAGGGATCTCTGAATAAAGGTGAGCTGATCCCCAGGTCAGCTGCTGCTGAACTGTTCCCACCCTTCCCAGGTTAAACACCTGAATATGTACATGGGCTTGAAAGACTAGAGGAAGGGCCATGGAGCCATACCAGCGACAGCACGCAGGCCAACTTGGTGCCTGCAGGCCAGCCAGGGTGGTCCTGGCCACGGGCGCTCTTCCAGAAGCTTTCCATTGTCCTGCCTGAGATACCCACCCTGTCCCGGCCCCCACTGCTTTTTTCCTTCGTCACCTCAGTCCGGAGAGAAATTCCAGCGAAAGGTATGGGTGACACATCCTCCTCTTTACAGGAGGCAGCCTGGCATCTCCTGCAGAAAGGCCAGCAGAACCCCACTCACACCGGGCCACCAACAAAGCTGTGGCCCCTCACTCCCTCCCACCAGCACAACCCCGAGACTGCTCACGGGGCAGAGAATATGGAGGCAGTCACAGCTTCAGGGGCTATTGCTGCATGGAGCGCTGTTTATATTGACCTCAACAAGGCACACCTTGGGAGGGCCGGCCGGCAGGATAAGGCTGCCCACGTCAGCTAATCCACAACCCGCAGGGAATCACATTGTTGAAAATGGACCTCGCTAAGTCAGAATAGAAGGCAAGGAAAAAAAGGACACAATGCCTTTTGCAGCTCCGTAGATGAGTCTAGAGGTAATCACGTGACATATAGTAAGTCAGAAAGTGAAAGACACATATCATATTATATCACTTATAGGTGTTACCTAAAAATGGATACCAGGGCAGATATTTCCACCGAGAAGGGCAATCAGAGATTCATTAAACAAACTTATGGTTCACCAATGGAAAGGTGTGAGCATTGGTTTCATTACGATATCGGGGTTAACAGACTTATACAAACACAGGTGACATATATAATCACCAAAGACCTACGGAATACCAAAAGACTACTCAACATTCTGTCATAACGTACATGGGAAAAGGATCCCAGGAAAAACCGACATCTGTATATGTGTAAAAGAACCACATCTTCCACACCTCCAACAAGCCAAACATCGTAATCAAACTTGCTGTAATAAAAAATAAAAATTAAATTAAAAACACGAACAAGAAGTAGGGACACAAACTTGAGGGGCTTTCTCCTGGCACATTCCATTCTAAATTCCAATCTAGAACACGACTTCCATTGAGGCTCTGTTGCCCTAGTAACCAGAATTGGTAAGGGAGAACTGCTGCCACATTGTGGCCGTTTCACACAACAGCAGCTTTAATCCCAGCGCCAATGGTCAGTTGATATTCAAAATCATTGCAGGCCTGTAAATGTCACCTGCCCTGAAAACAAATCCTGGGGTCACATATCGACCAAAAAATTCAAAGGACGTCCATATTTCAAAACGACCGTTTCAAAAGCCATATTTTACAAACATTAGTGTTCTTCTTCTTTTTGTTTCTTTACTTTTTTGTTAAAAAAATGGGAATGGAAAAAGGCATCCCTCAGAATGGGCAAAAATCGTTGAAAACGAATCAATGGACAAAGGTTTAATCTCCAATATATAAACAGCTCATGCAGCTTAATATTAAAAAAACCAAAAAACCCAATACAAAAATGGGCAGTAGATCTAAAGAGACGTTTCTTCAAAGACGACACAGAGATGGCCAAGACGCACATGAAAAGCTGCTCAACAGCACTAATTATTAGAGAAATGCAAATCGAAACTACAATGAGGTATCACCTCACACCTGTTAGAATCGGCATCATCAGAAAATCTACAAACAACAAATTCTGGGGAGGGTGTGGACAAAAGGAGCCCTCTTCCACTATTGGTGGGAATGTAAATTGATACAGTCACTATGTAGAACACTATGGAGTTTCCTTAAAAAAACCAGAAATAGAATTACCATCTGATCCTGCAATCCCACTTCTGGGAATAGACCCAGAGAAAACCATAAATCAAAAAAGCACATTCACCACAATGTTCATTGCAGCACTATTTACAAAGGCCAGGTAATGGAAGCAAACTATATGCCCTCACACAGATGAATGGATAAAGATGTGGTACATGTATAAAATGGAATATTACTCAACCATTAATAGGAATGAAACTGGGTCATTTGTAGAGACATCGATGGATCTAGAGACTGTCATACAGAATGAAGTAGGTCAGAAAGAGGAAAACAAATATTGTATATTAATGCATATATGTGGAACCTAAAAAATGGTACAGATGAACTGGTTTGCAGGGAAGAAATAGAGACACAGGTGTAGAGAACCAACGTATGGACACCAAGTGTGGGAAGCCATGGGGTGGTGGTGGTGGGATGAGTTGGGAGTTTGAGATTGACCTGTATACATGTATATGCATAAAATACATATCTAATAATAACCTGCTGTATATAAAAGTAAATAAAATTAAATTTCAAAATCTTAATAAATAAAATTTAAATATAAAACATAAAAAAGTTCTTCCCTTCACACAGATGTATTTATCGGAATGAATTATTTCCATGCTTATATCTATAAATATATAAAAGAGGAATAAAATCTAACTTGAACCATGAAAGGAAAAAAACCTGAACCCACCAGTTATACAGAGGAAAACCCTATCAGGGCACTTGCTCCAGCGGCAAACAATTCTGAAATTGGTCAGAGGTGGGGAATCATCCCCATACAGCCAGCTACCCACACCCCACACAAGGAGCGTCCTCATTGCAAAGCTGGGGGACCGACCCGAGGCATCTCTAAAAAAAGGTGAGCTGAGCCGCAGGCCAGCTGTTGCTGAACTGTTCCCACCCTTCCCAGGTAAAACAACTGAATATGTACAAGGGCTTGAAAGACTAGAGGAAGGGCCGTGGAGCCACAAGAGCCACAGCACGCAGGGCAACTTGATGCCTGCAGGCCACCCAGGGTGGTCCTGGCCCCGGGCACTCTTCCGGAAGCTTTCCATTGTCCTGCCTGAGATACCCCACCTGTCCCGGCCCCCACTGCTTTTTTCCTTCCTCACCTCTGTCCGGAGAGAAATTCCAAAAGAAGGTATGGGTGACACATCCTCTTCTTACAGGAGGCAGCCTGGCAACTACTGCAGAAAGGCCAGGAGAACCCCACTCACACCGGGCCACCAACAAATCTGTGGCACCTCATTCCCTCCCACCAGCACAGCCCCGAGACTGCTGACGGGGCAGAGAATATGGAGTCAGGAACAGCTTCAGGGGCTATTGCTGCCTGGAGCGCTGTTTATATTGACCTCAAACAGGCACACCTGGGGAGGGCCGGGCGGCAGGGTAAGGCTGCCCAGGTGAGCTAATCCACAACACTCAGGGAATCACATTGTTGAAAATGGACCTCGCTAAGGCAGAAGAGAAGCCAAGGAAAAAAAGAACACAATGCCATTTGCACCACCGTAGATGAGTCTAGAGGTAATCACGTGACTTGTAGTAAGTGAGAAAGTGAAAGACACATATCATATCATATCACTTATAGGTGTTACCTAAAAATGGATAACAGGGCATATATTTCCACCGAGAAGGGCAATCAGAGATTCATTAAACAAACTTATGGTTCACCAATGGAAAGGTGTGAGGATTGGTTTCATTACGATATCGGGGTTAACAGACTTATACAAACACAGGTGACATATATAATCACCAAAGACCTACGGAATACCAAAAGACAACTCAACATTCTGTCATAACGTACATGGGAAAAGGATCCCAGGAAAAACAGACATCTGTATATGTGTAAAAGAACCACATCTTCCTCACCTACAACAAGCCAAACATTGTAATCAAACTTGCTGTAATAAAAAACAAAAAATTAAATTAAAAACACGAACAAGAAGTAGGGAGACAAACTTGAGGGGCTTTCTCCTGTCACATTCCATTCGAAATTCCAATCTAGAACACGACTTCCATTGAGGCTCTGTTGCCCTAGTAACCAGAATTGGTAAGGGAGAACTGCTGCCACCTTGTGGCCGTTTCACACAACAGCAGCTTTAATCCCAGCGCTCATGGTCAGTTGATAGTCAAAATCATTGCAGGCCTGTAAATGACACCTGCCCTGAAAACAAATCCTGCGGTCACATATCGACCAAAAAATTTAAAGGACGTCCATATTTCAAAATGACCGTTTCAAAAGGCATATTTTATGCACATTAGTGTTCTGCTTCTTTTTCTTTCTTTCTTTTTTGGTTAAAAACACGGGAATGGAAAAAGGCATCCCTCAGAAGGGGTGAAAATAGTTGCAAACGAATCAATGGACAAAGGTTTAATCTCCAATATATATAAACAGCTCATGCAGCTTATTAAAAAAACAAACAACCCAATACAAAAATGGGCAGAAAATCTAAAGAGACGTTTCTTCAAAGAAGACACAGAGATGGCTAAGACGCACATGAAAAGCTGCTCAAGAGCACTAATTATTAGAGAAATGCAAATCAAAACTACAATGAGGTATCACCTCACACCTGTTAGAATCGGCATCATCAGAAAATCTACAAACAAATTCTGGGGAGGGTGTGGACAAAAGGAGCCCTCTTCCACTATGGTGGGAATGTAAATTGATACAGTCACTATGGAGAACAGTATGGAGTTTCCTTAAAAGAACTAGAAATAGAAACCTTGACTTTCCCTAACCCTAACCATAGCCCGGAACGGAATCCTACCACCAACCCTACACCTTATCTATGCCGTACACTAATCCTAATCCGTACGCTGGCACTAACCAGTGAGTCAACACGTACCCTGACCCTAACACGTTTCCATACCCTCAGCTGTGCCCTAAAACTTGTTGTTCCCTATCCTTAAACTTAGCCCGGAACGGAAACCTACCATCAGCCCTACACCTTACCCTAAGCTGTACCCTAATCCTAATTCATACATCAACATGTACCCTGACCCTAACACGTTTCCGTACCCTCACCTCTGCCATAAACCTTGCCGTTCCCTAACCCTAACCCTAGCCCGGAACGGAAACCTACCACCAACCCTACACCTTACCTTACGCCGTACCCTAATCCTAATTCGTATGCTGACACTAACCTGTGCATCAACACATACCCTGACCCTAACACGTTTCGTACACTCACCTGTGCCCTAAACTTTGCCGGTCCCTAAACATAACCCTAGACTGGAACGGAAACGTACCACCAACCCTACACCTTACTCTATGTGGTACCCTAATCCTCATGCGTATGCTGACACTAACCCGTGAGTCAACACGTACCCTGAACCTAACACATTTCTGTACCATCACCTGTGCCCCAAACCTTGCAATTCGCTAACCCTAACCCTACAACGGAATGGAAACCTACCGCCCTCCGTACACCTTACCCTACGCTGTACCCTAATCCTAATGCGTATGATGACACTATTCCATGTATCAACATGTATCATGACCCTAACACGTTTCTGTACCGTCACCTGTACCCTAAACCTTGCCGTACCCTAACACTAACCCTAGCCCAGAATGGAAAACTACCACAATCCGTACAGCATACCCTACACGGTACCCTAATCCTAATCCGTACACTGACACTAACCCGTGCGTCAACACGTACACTGACCCTAACACTTTTCCGTTCCCTCACCTGTTCCCTAAACCGTGCCGTTGCCTAACCCTAACCCTAGCCCAAAACGGAAACCTACCACCAACCCTACACGTTACTCTACGCCATACCCTAATCATAATCCGAGCGTCAACACGTACCCTGACCCTAACACATTTCCGTACCCTCACCTATGCCCTAAACCTTGCCGTTCCATAACACTAACCCTAGCCTGGAACGGAAACCTACCACCAACCCTAGACCTTAACCTACGAAGGACCATAAACCTACTCCGTACGCTGACACTAACACATGCGTCAAGACTTACCCTGACCCTAACACGTTTCCGTACCTTCACCTGTGACCTACACCTTGCCATTCCCTAACCCTAACCCTAGACCACAATGGAAACCTACCACCAAGCCTACACCTTACCCTAAGCCGTACCCTCATGCTAATCCATATGTCAACCCGTACCCTGACACTAACACGTTTCCATACCCTCATCTGTGCCCAAAATCTTGCCGTTCCCTAACACTAACCCTAGCCTGAAACGGAAACCTACCACCAACCATACACTTTACCCTATGCCGCACCATAATCCTCATCTGTACGTTCACACTAACCCGTGCGTCAACACGTACCCTGAGCCTAACACGTTTCGTTACCCTCACGTTTGCCCTAAACCTTGCCGTTCCCTAACCCTAACCCTAGCCCAGAACGGAAACCCACCACCAGCCCTACACCTTACCCTACGACGTACACTACTCCTGGCCCGTACGCTGGCACTGACCCGTGCGTCAGCACATAGCCTGACTGTCCCACGTTTCCGTACCCACACCTGTGCCCTAAGACTTGCCGTTCCCTAACCCTAACCCTAGCCCGGAAAGGAAGCCCACCACCAGCCCTACACCTTTCCCTACGCCGTAGCCTACCACTGGCCCATACGCTGGCACTGACACGTGTGTCAGCACGTAGCATGACCCTCCCACGTTTCCATACCCTCACCTGTGCCCTAAGCCTTGACATTTCCTAACCCTAACCCTAGCCCGGAAAGGAAACCAACCACCAGCCCTACACCTTACCCTACGTTGTTGCCTACTCCTGGCCTGTACGCTGGCACTGACACGTGAGTCAGCACATAGCCTGACCCTCCACCATTTCCGTACCCTCAACTGTGCCCTAAGACTTGTCCTTCCCTAACCCTAACCCTAGCCTAGAACAGAAACCCACCACCAGCCCTACAGCTTACCCTACGCCGTAGGCTAATCCTGGCCCGTACGCTGGCACTGATCCGTGCGTCAGCACGTAGCCTGACCTTCCCACGTTCCCGTACCCTCACCTGTGTCCTAACACTTGCCGTTCCATGACCCTAACCATAACCCCAAACGGAAACCCACCACCAGCCCTAAACCTTACCCTATGCCGTACCCTACACCTGGCCCGTACGCTGGCACTGATCCGTGCGTCAGCATGTAGCCTAACCCTCCCACTTTTCCTTACCCTCACCTGTTCCCTAAGCCTTGCCGATCC
Organism: Mesoplodon bidens; assembly: GCF_964165515.1. Lineage (NCBI taxonomy): Eukaryota > Metazoa > Chordata > Mammalia > Artiodactyla > Ziphiidae > Mesoplodon > Mesoplodon bidens. The sequence goes on along the minus strand of NW_027672163.1, from coordinate 160,638 downwards.
CTAACTCTAACCCTAGCTCGGAACGGAAACCCACCACCAGCCCTACACCCTACCCTACGTCGTAGCCTACTGCTGGCCCGTAAGCTGGCACTCTCCCATGTGTCAGCCCGTAGCCTGCCTCTCCCACGTTTCCGTACCCTCACCTGTTCCCTAAGCCTTGCAGTTCCCTACCTCTAACCCTAGCCCGGAACGGAAACCACCACCAGCCCTACACATTACGCTATGCCGTACCCTACTCCTGGCCCGTACGCTGGCACTGACCCATTCTTCAGCACGTATCCTGACCCTCCCACGTTTCCGTACCCTCACCTGTGTCCTAAGCCTTAACGTTCCCTAACCCTATCCCTAGACCGTAATGGACACCCACCACCGCCCTTACACCATACCCAACGCCGTACCCTACTCCTGGTCCACACCCTGGCACTGACCCGTTCTTCAGCATGTAGCCTGACCCTCCCACGTTTCCGTACCCTCACCTGTGCCCTAAGCCTTGCCGCTCCCTAACCCTAACACTAGCCCGGAATGGACACCCACCACAAGCCTTACACTTTACCCTACGCCGTACCCTACTCCTGGTCCATACCCTGGCATTGAACCGTGCTTCAGCATGTAGCCTAACCCTCCCACGTTTCCGTACCCTCACCTGTGCCCTAAGCCTTGCCTTTCCCTATCCCTAACCCTAGCCCGGAACGGAAACCCACCACAAAACCTAAACCTCAACGTACGCCGTAGACTACTCCTGACCCGTACGCTGGCAGTGACCCTTGCGTCAGCACATAGCCTGCCTCTGCCACGTTTCCATACCCTCACCTGTGCACTAAGCCTTGCCGTTCCCTAACTCTAACCTGGAACGGAAACCCACAACCAGCCCTACACCTTACCCAATGCCGTACCCGAATCCTGGCGCGTACGCTGGCAAAGACCCGTGCGTCATCACGTAGCCTGACCCTCCCACGTTTCCGTACCCTCACCTGTGCCCTAAGCCTTGCCGTTCCCTAACCCTAACCCTACACCTAACCCTACGCCATACCCTACACTTGGCCCATATGCTGGCACTGACCCGTGCGTCAGCACGTAGCCTGACCCTCCCACTTTTCCGTACCATCTTCTGTGCCCTAAGCTTTGCCGTTCCCTAACCCTAAACCTAGCCTGGAACGGAAACCCACCACCAGCCCTAAACCTTACCCTACGCCGTACCCTAATCCTGCCCCGTACGCTGGCACTGACCCGTGCGTCAGCACGTAGCCTGCCACTCCTACGTTTCCGTACCCTCACCTGTGCCATAAGCCTTGCCGTTCCCTAACCCTAACCCGGAACATAAACCCACCACCAGCCCTAAACATTACCCTACGCTGTACCCTACTCCTGGCCCCTACGCTGGCACTGACGTGTGCGTCAGCACATAGCCTGCCTCTCCCACGTTTCCATACACTCACCTGTGTCCTAAGCCTTGCCGTTCCCTAACCCTAACCCTAGCCTGGAACGGAAACCCACCACCAGCCCTAAACCTTACGCTACGACGTACCCTAATCCTGGCCCGTACGCTGGCACAGACCCGTGCGTCAACACGTAGCCTGCCACTCCCACGTTTCCGTACATTCACCTGTGCCCTAAGCCTTGCTGTTCCCTCACCCTAACCCTAGCCCGGAACGGAAACCCACCACCAGCCCTAAACCTTACCCTGCGCCATACCCTACTCATGGCCCGTACGCTGGCACTGACCCGTGCGTCAGCACGTAGCCTGACCCTCCCACGTTTCCTTACGTTCACCTGTGCCCTAAGCCTTGCCATTCCCTAACCCTAACCCTAGCACGGAACGGAAACCCACCACCAGCCCTACACATTAGCCTACGCCGTAGCCTATTCCTGGCCCGTACATTGGCACTGACCCATGCGTAAGAAGGTAGCCTGACCATCCCACGTTTCCGTACCCTCACCTGGGCCCTAAGCCTTGCCGTTCCCAAACCCTAAACCTAGCCCGGAACGGAAACCACCACGAGACCTACACCTTACCCTACGCAGTACCCTACTCCTGGCCCTTACGCTGGCACTGACACGTGCGTGAGCACATAGCCTTACCCTCCAACCACCCTCCCAATACAGAAATGGTCAGAAGATCTCATGAGACGATCCTTCAAAGAAGACACAGACATGGCCAAGACGCAGATGAAAAGCTGCTCAACATCACTAATTATTAGAGAAATGCAAATCAAAACTACAATGAGGGGGCTTCCCTGGTGGCGCAGTGGTTGAGAGTCCGCCTGCCGATGCAGGGGACACGGGTTCGTGCCCCGGTCCGGGAAGATCCCACATGTTGCGGAGCAGCTGGGCCCGTGAGCCATGGCCACTGAGCCTGCGCGTCCGGAGCCTGTGCTCCGCAACGGGAGAGGCCACAACAGTGAGAGGCCCGCGTACCACAAAAAAAATAAATAAATAAAAAGAAAAAAAAATCTACAATGAGGTATCACCACACACATGTTAGAATCGGCATCATCAGAAAACCTACAAACAACAAATTCTGGGGAGGGTGTGGACAAAAGGAGCCCTCTTCCACTATTGGTGGGAATGTAAAGTGATACAGTCACTATGGAGAACAGTGTGGAGTTTCCTTAAAAAAACTAGAAATAGAATTACCATCTGATCCAGCAATCGCACTTCTGGGCATATACCCAGAGAAAACCATAAATCAAAAAGACACATTCACCACAATGTTCATTGCAGCACTATTTACAATAGCCAGGTAAGGGAGCAAACTAAATACCCACAAACAGATGAATGGGTAAAGATGTGGTACATATATAAAATGGAATATTACTCAGCCATAAAAAGGAATGAAACTGGGTCATTTGTAGAGACATCGATGGATCTAGAGACTGTCATACAGAATGAAGTAAGTCAGAAAGAGGAAAACAAATATTGTATATTAATGCATATATGTGGAACCTAAAAAGTGGTACAGATGGGGGCCTCCCTGGTGGCGCAGTGGTTGAGAGTCCGCCTGCCGATGCAGGGGATACGGGTTCGTGCCCCGGTCTGGGAGGATCCCATATGCCGCGGAGCGGCTGGGCCCGTGAGCCATGGCCGCTGGGCCTGCACATCCGGAGCCTGTGCTCCGCAACGGGAGGGGCCACAGCAGTGAGAGGCCCGCATACCGCAAAAAGAAAAAAAAAAAAAAAAGTGGTACAGATGAACTAGTTTGCAGGGAAGAAATAGAGACACAGGTAGAGAACAAACTTATGGACACCAAGTGTGGGAAGCCATGGGGTGGTAGAGGTGGGATGAGTTGGGAGATTGGGATTGGCCTGCATACATGCATATGCATAAAATACATAACTAATAATAACCTGCTGTATAAAAAAATAAAACTAAATTTCAAAATTTTAAAAAATAAAATTTAAAAATAAAAGAGAAAAAAGTTCTTCACTTCACACAGATGTATTTATAGGAATGTATTATTTCCATGCTTATATCTATAAATACATAAAAGAGGAATAAAAGCTAACTTGAACCATAAACGAAAAAAAACCTGAACCCACCAGTTATACAGAGGAAAGCCCTATCAGGGAACTTGCTCCAGCGGTAAACAATTCTGAAATTGGTCAGAGGTGGGGAATCATCTCCCATACAGCCAGCAACCCACACCGCATGCAAGGAGCGTCCTCATTGCAAAGCTGGGGGACCGTGCCGAGGCATCTCTGAATAAAGGTGAGCTGAGCCCCAGGCAAGCTGCAGCTGAACTGTTCCCACCCTTCCCAGGTAAAACACCTGAATATGTACAAGGGCATGAAATCCTAGAGGAAGGGCCGTGGAGCCACACCAGCGACAGCACACAGGCCAACTTGGTGCCTGCAGGCGAGGCAGGATGGTCCTGACCCCGGGCGCTCTTCTGGAAGCTTTCCATTTCGCTGCCTGAGATACCCCTCCTATCCCGGACCCCACCCCTTTTTTTCCTTCCTTACCTCAGCCCGGAGAGAAATTCCAGTGGAACTTATGGGTGACACATCCTCTTCTTTACAGGTGGCAGCCTGGCCACTCCTGCACAAAGTCCAGCAGAGCCCCACACACACCGGGCCACCCACAAAGCCGTGGCCCCTCACACGCTCCCACCAGCAGAGCCCCGAGACTGCTGACGGGGCAGAGAATATGGAGTCAGGCACAGCTTCAGGGGCTATTGCTGCCTGGAGCGCTGTTTATATTGACCTCAACCAGGCACACCTGGGGAGGGCCGGCCGGCAAGGGAAGGCTGCCCAGGACAGCTAATCCACAACCCTCAGGGAATCACATTGTTGAAAATGGACCTCGCTAAGGCAGAATAGAAGCCAAGGAAAATAAGGACACAATGCCATTTGCAGCACCGTAGATGAGTCTAGAGGTAATCATGTGACATGTAGTAAGTCGGAAAGTGAAAGGCACATATCGTATCATATCACTTATAGGTGTTACCTAAAAATGGATACCAGGGCAGATATTTCCACGGAGAAGGGCAATCACATATTCATTAAACAAACTTATGGTTCACCAATGGAAAGGTGTGAGGATTGGTTTCATTACGATATTGGGGTTAACAGACATACAAACACAGGTGATATATATAATAACCAAAGAGCTACGGAATACAAAGAGAGCAGTACACAACATTCTGTCATAACGTACATGGGAAAAGGATCCCAGGAAGAACAGACATCTGTATATGTGTAAAAGAACCACATCTACCATACCTACAACAAGCCAAACATTGTAATCAAACTTGCTGTAATAAAAAATAAAAAATTAAATTAAAAACACGAACAAGAAGTAGTGAGACAAACTTGAGGGGCTTTTTCCTGTCACATTCTGTTCTAAATTCCAATCTAGAAGGCAACTTCCATTGAGGCTCTGTTGCCCTACTAACCAGATATGAAAGAGAGAACTGCTGCCACCTTGTGGCCGTTTCACACAACAGCAGCTTTAATCCCAGCGATAATGTTCAGTTGATATTCAAAATCATTGCAGGCCTGTAAATGACACCTGACCTGAAAACAAATCATGGGGTCACATATCGACCAAAAAATTTAAAGGACGCCCATATTTCAAAACGACAGTTTCAAGAGGCATATTTCACGAACATTAGTGTTCTGCTTCTTTTGATTTCTTTCTTTCTTTGTTAAAAAAACGGGAATGGAAAAAGGCAACCCTCAGATTGGGCGAAAACGTTCACAAACGAATCAATGGACAAAGGTTTAATCTCCAATATATAGAAACAGCTCATGCAGCTTAATATTAATAAAACAAACGACCCAATACAAAAATGGGCAGAGGATATAAATAGACGTTTCTTCAAAGAAGACACAGAGATGGCCAAGACGCACATGAAATGCTGCTCAACACCACTAATTATTAGAGAAATGCAAATCAAAACTACAATGAGGTAAGACCTAACACCTGTTAGAATCGGCATCATCAGATAATCTACAAACAACAAATTCTGGGGAGGGTGTGGACAAAAGGAACCCTCTTCCGCTATTGGTGGGAATGTAAATTGATACAGTCACTATGGAGAACAGTATGGAGGTTCCTTTAAAAAACTAAAAACAGAATTACAATAGGATCCAGCAATCCCACTTCTGGGCATATACCCAGAGAAAACCATAAATCACAAAGACACATTCACCACAATGTTCATTGCAGCACTATTTACAATAGCCAGGTAATGGAAGCATCCTAAAAGCCCACAGACAGACGAATGGATAAAGATGTGGTACATATATAAAATGGAATATTACTCAGCCATAAAAAGGAATGAAACTGGGTCATTTGTAGAGAAGCTGATGGATCTAGAGACTGTCATACAGAGTGAAGTAAGTCAGAAAGAGAAAAACAAATATTGTATATTAATGCCTATATGTGGAACCTAGAAAAATGCAACAGATGAACTGGTTTCCAGGGCAGAAATAGAGACACAGAGGTAGAGAACAAACTTATGGACACAAAGTGGGGGAAGCCATGGGGTGGTGGTGGTGGGATGAGTTGGGAGATTGGGATTGACCTGTATACATGTCTATGCATAAAATAGATAACTAATAATAACCTACTGTATAAAAAAATAAATAAAATTAAATTTCAAAATTTTAAAAAATAAAATGTAAAAATAAAACAGAAAAAAATTTCTTCCATTCACACTGATGTATTTATAAGAATGAATTATTTCCATGCTTATATCTATAAATACATAAAAGAGGATTAAAATCTAACTTGAACCAAAAAAGAAAAAAAAAAACTGAAACTAACAGTTATACAGAGGAAAACACTACCAAGGCCCTTGCTCCAGTGATAAACAATTCTGAAATTGGTCAGAGGTGGGGAATCATCTCCCATACAGCCAGCAGCCCCACCCGCCCACGCAAGGAGCGTCCTTATTGCAAAGCTGGGGGACCGTGCCGAGGCCTCTGTGAGTAAACGTGAGCTGAGCCCCAGGCCAGCTGCTGCTGAACTGTTCCCACCCTTCCCAGGTGAAACACCTGAATATGTACAAGGGCTTGAAAGCCTAGAGGAAGGGCCGTGGAGCCACACCAGCGACAGCACGCAGGCCAACTTGGTGCCTGAAGGTCATCCAGGATGGTCCTGGCCACGGGCGCTCTTCTGGAAGATTTCCATTGCCCTGCCTGAGATACCCCTCCTGTCCCGGACCCCTCTCCTTTTTTTCCTTCCTCACCTCAGCCCGGAGAGATATTCCAGTGGAAGTTATGGGTGACACATCCTCTTCTTTACAGGTGGCAGCCTGGCAACTCCTTCAGAAAGTCCAGCAGAGCCCCACTCACACCGGGCCACCCACAAAGCCGTGGACCATCACACCCTCCCACCAGCACAGCCACGAGACTGCTGACGGGACCGAGAATATGGAGTCAGGCACAGCTGCAGGGCTATTGCTGCCTGGAGTGCTGTTTATATTGATCTCAAACCAGGCACACCTGGGGAGGGCTTGCCGGCAGGGTCAGGCTGCCCAGGTCAGCTAATCCTCAGCCCTCAGGGAATCACATTGCAGAAAATGGACCTCCCTAAGACAGAATATTCGCCAAGGAAAAGAAGCATACAATGCCATTTGCAGCACCGTAGATGAGTCTAGAGGTAATCACGTGACTGGGAGTAAGTCAGAAAGTGAAAGACACATATCATATCATATCACTTATAGGTGTTACCTATAAATTGATACCAGGGCAGATATTTCCACGGAGAAGGGCAATCCCAGATTCATTAAACAAACTTATGGTTCACCAAAGGAAAGGTGTGAAGATTGAATTCATTACGATATTGGGGTTAACAGACATATACAAACACAGTAGACATATATAATCACCAAAGACCTACGGAGTACCAAGAGAAGACTACTCAACATTCTGTCATAACGTACATGGGAAAAGGATCCCAGGAAGAACAGACATATGTATATGTGTAAAAGAACCACCTCTTGCACACCTACAACAAGCTAAACGTTGTACTCAAACTTGCTGTAATAAAAAATAAAAAATTAAATTAAAAACACGAACAAGAAGTAGTGAGACAAACTTGAGGGGCTTTCTCCTGGCACATTCCGTTCTACATTCCAATCTAGAACGCGACTTCCATTGAGGCTCTGCTGCCCTAGTAACCAGATTAGGTAAGGGAGAACTGCTGCCACCTTGTGGCCATTTCACACAACAGCAGCTTTAATCCCAGCGCTAATGGTCAGTGGATATTCCAAATCATTACAGGCCTGTAAATGACACCTGCCCTGAAAACAAATCCTGGGGTCATATATCGACCAAAAAATTCAAAAGACGTCCATATTTCAAAACGATATTTTCAAGAGGCATATTTCACGCACATTAGTGTTCTGATTCTTTTGCTTTCTTTCTTTCTTTGTTAAAAAAACGGGAATGGAAAAAGGTAACCCTCAGAAGGGGCGAAAACGTTCACAAACGAATCAATGGACAAAGGTTTAATCTCCAATATATATATACAGCTCATGCAGCTTAATATTAATACAACAAACAACCCAATACAAAAATGGGCAGAAGATCTAAATAGACGTTTCTTCAAAGAAGACACAGAGATGGCCAAGACGGACATGAAAAGCTGCTCAACATCACTAATTATTAGAGAAATGCAAATCAAAACTACAATGAGGTAAGACCTCACACCTGTTAGAATCGGCATCATCAGATAATCTACAAACAACAAATTCTGGGGAGGATGTGGACAAAAGGAACCCTCTTCCGCTATTGGTGGGAATGTAAATTGATACAGTCACTATGGAGAACAGTATGGAGGTTCCTTTAAAAAACTAAAAAGAGAATTACCATAGGATCCAGCAATCGCACTTCTGGGCATATACCCAGAGAAAACCATAAATCACAGAGACACATTCACCACAATGTTCATTGCAGCACTATTTACAATAGCCAGGTAATGGAAGCAACCTAAATGCCCACAGACAGACGAATGGATAAAGATATGGTACATATATAAAATGGAATATTACTCAGCCATAAAAAGGAATGAAACTGAGTTATTTGTAGAGAAGTTGATGGATCTAGAGACTGTCATACAGAGTGAAGTAAGTCAGAAAGAGAAAAACAAATATTGTATATTAATGCCTATATGTGGAACCTAGAAAAATGCTACAGATGAACTGGGTTGCAGGGCAGAAATAGAGACACAGAGGTAGAGAACAAACGTATGGACACAAAGTGGGGGAAGCCATGGGGTGGTGGTGGTGGGATGAGTTGGGAGATTGGGATTGACCTGTATACATGTATATGCATAAAATAGATAACTAATAATAACCTAGTATATAAAAAAATAAATAAAATTAAATTTCAAAAATTTTAAAAATAAAATGTAAAAATAAAACAGAAAAAAAGTACTTCCATTCACACTGATGTATTTATAAGAATGAATTATTTCCATGCTTATATCTATAAATACATAAAAGAGGAATAAAATCTAACTTGAACCAAAAAAGAAAAAAAAAAAACTGAACATAACAGTTATACAGACGAAAACACTACCAAGGCACTTGCTCCAGTGGTAAACAATTCTGAAATTGGTCAGAGGTGGGGAATCATCTCCCATACAGCCAGCAGCCCCACCCGCCCACGCAAGGACCGTCCTTATTGCAAAGCTGGGGGACGGTGCCGAGGCCTCTGTGAGTAAACGTGAGCTGAGCCCCAGGCCAGCTGCTGCTGAACTGTACCCACCCTTCCCAGGTGAAACACCTGAATATGTACAAGGGCTTGAAAGCCTAGAGGAAGGGCCGTGGAGCCACACCAGCGAAAGCACGCAGGCCACCTTGGTGCCTGCAGGTCATCCAGGATGAGCCTGGCCACGGGCGCTCTTCTGGAAGCTTTCCATTGCCCTGCCTGAGATACCCCTCCTGTCCCGGCCCCCACTCCTTTTTTTCCTTCCTCACCTCAGCCCAGAGAGATACTCCAGTGGAAGTTATGGGTGACACATCCTCTTCTTTACAGGTGGCAGCCTGGCAACTCCTGCAGAAAGTCCAGCAGAGCCCCACTCACACCGGGCCACCCACAAAGCCGTGGACCCTCACACCCTCCCACCAGCACAGCCCCGAGACTGCTGACGGGGCAGAAAATATGGAGTCAGGCACAGCTGCAGGGGCTATTGCTGCCTGGAGTGCTGTTTATATTGACCTCAACCCAGGCACACCTGGGGAGGGCTTGCCGGCAGGGTCAGGCTGCCCAGGTCAGCTAATCCTCAGGCCTCAGGGAATCACATTGCAGAAAATGGACCTCGCTAAGACAGAATATTAGCCAAGGAAAAAAAGCACACAATGCCATTTGCAGCAGCATAGATGAGTCTAGAGGTAATCACGTGACTTGGAGAACGTCAGAAAGTGAAAGACACATATCATATCATATCACTTATAGGTGTTACCTATAAATTGATACCAGGGCAGATATTTCCACGGAGAAGGGCAATCACAGATTCATTAAACAAACTTATGGTTCACCAAAGGAAAGGTGTGAGGATTGAATTCATTATGATATTGGGGTTAACAGACATATACAAACACAGTAGACGTATATAATCACCAGAGACCTACGGAGTGCCAAGAGAAGACTACTGAACATTCTGTCATAACGTACATGGGAAAAAGATCCCAGGAAGAACAGACATATGTATATGTGTAAAAGAACCACCTCTTGCACACCTACAACAAGCTAAACGTTGTACTCAAACATGCTGTAATAAAAAATAAAAAATTAAATTAAAAACACGAACAAGAAGTAGTGAGACACACTTGAGGGGCTTTCTCCTGGCACATTCCGTTCTAAATTCCAATCTAGAACGCGACTTCCATTGAAGCTCTGCTGCACTAGTAACCAGATTTGGTAAGGGAGAACTGCTGCCACCTTGTGGCCGTTTCACACAACAGCAGCTTTAATCCCAGCGCTAATGGTCAGTGGATGTTCCAAATCATTACAGGCCTGTAAATGACACCTGCCCTGAAAACAAATCCTGGGGTCATATATCGACCAAAAAATTCAAAAGACGTACATATTTCAAAACGACAGTTTCAAGAGGCATATTTCACGCACATTAGTGTTCTGATTCTTTTGCTTTCTTTCTTTGTTAAAAAAACGGGAATGGAAAAAGGCAACCCTCAGAATGGGCGAAAACGTTCACAAACGAATCAATGGACAAAGGTTTAATCTCCAATATATATATACAGCTCATGCAGCTTAATATTAATACAACAAACAACCCAATACAAAAATGGGCAGAAGATCTAAATAGACGTTTCTTCAAAGAAGACACAGAGATGGCCAAGACGCACATGAAAAGCTGCTCAACATCTCTAATTATTAGAGAAATGCAAATCAAAACTACTATGAGGTAAGACCTCACACCTGTTAGAATCGGCATCGTCAGATAATCTACAAACAACAAATTCTGGGGAGGGTGTGGACAAAAGGAACCCTCTTCCGCTATTGGTGGGAATGTAACTTGATACAGTCACTATGGAGAACAGTATGGAGGTCCCTTTGAAAAACTAAAAACAGAATTACAAAAGGATCCAGCAATCCCACTTCTGGGCATATACCCAGAGAAAACCATAAATCACAGAGACACATTCACCACAATGTTCATTGCAGCACTATTTACAATAGCCAGGTAATGGAAGCAACCTAAATGCCCACAGACAGACGAATGGATAAAGATGTGGTACATATATAAAATGGAATATTACTCAGCCATAAAAAGGAATGAAACTGAGTCATTTGTAGAGAAGTTGATGGATCTAGAGACTGTCATACAGAGTGAAGTAAGACAGAAAGAGAAAAACAAATACTGTATATTAATGCCTATATGTGGAACCTAGAAAAATGCTACAGATGAACTGGTTTGCAGGGCAGAAATAGAGACACAGAGGTAGAGAACAAACGTATGGACACAAAGTGGGGGAAGCCATGGGGTGGTGGTGGTGGTATGAGTTGGGAGATTGGGATTGACCTGTATACATGTCTATGCATAAAATAGATAACTAATAAAAACCTAGTGTATAAAAAAATAAAGAAAATTAAATTTCAAAATTTTTAAAAATAAAATGTAAAAATAAAACAGAAAAAAATTTCTTCCATTCACACTGATGTATTTATAAGAATGAATTATTTCCATGCTTATATCTATAAATACATAAAAGAGGATTAAAATCTAACTTGAACCAAAAAAGAAAAAAAAAAACTGAAACTAACAGTTATACAGAGGAAAACACTACCAAGGCCCTTGCTCCAGTGATAAACAATTCTGAAATTGGTCAGAGGTGGGGAATCATCTCCCATACAGCCAGCAGCCCCACCCGCCCACGCAAGGAGCGTCCTTATTGCAAAGCTGGGGGACCGTGCCGAGGCCTCTGTGAGTAAACGTGAGCTGAGCCCCAGGCCAGCTGCTGCTGAACTGTTCCCACCCTTCCCAGGTGAAACACCTGAATATGTACAAGGGCTTGAAAGCCTAGAGGAAGGGCCGTGGAGCCACACCAGCGACAGCACGCAGGCCAACTTGGTGCCTGAAGGTCATCCAGGATGGTCCTGGCCACGGGCGCTCTTCTGGAAGATTTCCATTGCCCTGCCTGAGATACCCCTCCTGTCCCGGACCCCTCTCCTTTTTTTCCTTCCTCACCTCAGCCCGGAGAGATATTCCAGTGGAAGTTATGGGTGACACATCCTCTTCTTTACAGGTGGCAGCCTGGCAACTCCTTCAGAAAGTCCAGCAGAGCCCCACTCACACCGGGCCACCCACAAAGCCGTGGACCATCACACCCTCCCACCAGCGCAGCCACGAGACTGCTGACGGGGCAGAGAATATGGAGTCAGGCACAGCTGCAGGGCTATTGCTGCCTGGAGTGCTGTTTATATTGATCTCAACCCAGGCACACCTGGGGAGGGCTTGCCGGCAGGGTCAGGCTGCCCAGGTCAGCTAATCCTCAGCCCTCAGGGAATCACATTGCAGAAAATGGACCTCCCTAAGACAGAATATTCGCCAAGGAAAAGAAGCATACAATGCCATTTGCAGCACCGTAGATGAGTCTAGAGGTAATCACGTGACTTGGAGTAAGTCAGAAAGTGAAAGACACATATCATATCATATCACTTATAGGTGTTACCTATAAATTGATACCAGGGCAGATATTTCCACGGAGAAGGGCAATCCCAGATTCATTAAACAAACTTATGGTTCACCAAAGGAAAGGTGTGAAGATTGAATTCATTACGATATTGGGGTTAACAGACATATACAAACACAGTAGACATATATAATCACCAAAGACCTACGGAGTACCAAGAGAAGACTACTCAACATTCTGTCATAACGTACATGGGAAAAGGATCCCAGGAAGAACAGACATATGTATATGTGTAAAAGAACCACCTCTTGCACACCTACAACAAGCTAAACGTTGTACTCAAACTTGCTGTAATAAAAAATAAAAAATTAAATTAAAAAAACGAACAAGAAGTAGTGAGACAAACTTGAGGGGCTTTCTCCTGGCACATTCCGTTCTACATTCCAATCTAGAACGCGACTTCCATTGAGGCTCTGCTGCCCTAGTAACCAGATTAGGTAAGGGAGAACTGCTGCCACCTTGTGGCCATTTCACACAACAGCAGCTTTAATCCCAGCGCTAATGGTCAGTGGATATTCCAAATCATTACAGGCCTGTAAATGACACCTGCCCTGAAAACAAATCCTGGGGTCATATATCGACCAAAAAATTCAAAAGACGTCCATATTTCAAAACGATATTTTCAAGAGGCATATTTCACGCACATTAGTGTTCTGATTCTTTTGCTTTCTTTCTTTCTTTGTTAAAAAAACGGGAATGGAAAAAGGTAACCCTCAGAAGGGGCGAAAACGTTCACAAACGAATCAATGGACAAAGGTTTAATCTCCAATATATATATACAGCTCATGCAGCTTAATATTAATACAACAAACAACCCAATACAAAAATGGGCAGAAGATCTAAATAGACGTTTCTTCAAAGAAGACACAGAGATGGCCAAGACGGACATGAAAAGCTGCTCAAGAGCACTAATTATTAGAGAAATGCAAATCAAAACTACAATGAGGTAAGACCTCACACCTGTTAGAATCGGCATCATCAGATAATCTACAAACAACAAATTCTGGGGAGGATGTGGACAAAAGGAACCCTCTTCCGCTATTGGTGGGAATGTAAATTGATACAGTCACTATGGAGAACAGTATGGACGTTCCTTTGAAAAACTAAAAACAGAATTACAATAGCATCCAGCAATCCCACTTCTGGGCATATACCCAGAGAAAACCATAAATCACAGAGACACATTCACCACAATGTTCATTGCAGCACTATTTACAATAGCCAGGTAATGGAAGCAACCTAAATGCCCACAGACAGACGAATGGATAAAGATGTGGTACATATATAAAATGGAATATTACTCAGCCATAAAAAGGAATGAAACTGAGTCATTTGTAGAGAAGTTGATGGATCTAGAGACTGTCATACAGAGTGAAGTAAGTCAGAAAGAGAAAAACAAATATTGTATATTAATGCCTATATGTGGAACCTAGAAAAATGCTACAGATGAACTGGGTTGCAGGGCAGAAATAGAGACACAGAGGTAGAGAACAAACGTATGGACACAAAGTGGGGGAAGCCATGGGGTGGTGGTGGTGGGATGAGTTGGGAGATTGGGATTGACCTGTATACATGTATATGCATAAAATAGATAACTAATAATAACCTAGTATATAAAAAAATAAATAAAATTAAATTTCAAAAATTTTAAAAATAAAATGTAAAAATAAAACAGAAAAAAAAGTACTTCCATTCACACTGATGTATTTATAAGAATGAATTATTTCCATGCTTATATCTATAAATACATAAAAGAGGAATAAAATCTAACTTGAACCAAAAAAGAAAAAAAAAAAAACTGAACCTAACAGTTATACAGACGAAAACACTACCAAGGCACTTGCTCCAGTGGTAAACAATTCTGAAATTGGACAGAGGTGGGGAATCATCTCCCATACAGCCAGCAGCCCCACCCGCCCACGCAAGGACCGTCCTTATTGCAAAGCTGGGGGACGGTGCCGAGGCCTCTGTGAGTAAACGTGAGCTGAGCCCCAGGCCAGCTGCTGCTGAACTGTTCCCACCCTTCCCAGGTGAAACACCTGAATATGTACAAGGGCTTGAAAGCCTAGAGGAAGGGCCGTGGAGCCACACCAGCGAAAGCACGCAGGCCACCTTGGTGCCTGCAGGTCATCCAGGATGAGCCTGGCCACGGGCGCTCTTCTGGAAGCTTTCCATTGCCCTGCCTGAGATACCCCTCCTGTCCCGGCCCCCACTCCTTTTTTTCCTTCCTCACCTCAGCCCAGAGAGATACTCCAGTGGAAGTTATGGGTGACACATTGTCTTCTTTACAGGTGGCAGCCTGGCAACTCCTGCAGAAAGTCCAGCAGAGCCCCACTCACACCGGGCCACCCACAAAGCCGTGGACCCTCACACCCTCCCACCAGCACAGCCCCGAGACTGCTGACGGGGCAGAGAATATGGAGTCAGGCACAGCTGCAGGGGCTATTGCTGCCTGGAGTGCTGTTTATATTGACCTCAACCCAGGCACACCTGTGGAGGGCTTGCCGGCAGGGTCAGGCTGCCCAGGTCAGCTAATCCTCAGCCCTCAGGGAATCACGTTGCAGAAAATCGACCACGCTAAGACAGAATATTCGCCAAGGAAAAAAAGGACACAATGCCATTTGCAGCACCATAGATGAGTCTAGAGGTAATCACGTTACTTGGAGTAAGTCAGAAAGTGAAAGACACATATCATATCATATCACTTATAGGTGTTACCTATAAATTGATACCAGGGCAGATATTTCCACGGAGAGGGGCAATCACAGATTCATTAAACAAACTTATGGTTCACCAAAGGAAAGGTGTGAGGATTGAATTCATTATGATATTGGGGTTAACAGACATATACAAACACAGTAGACGTATATAATCACCAAAGACCTACGGAGTACCAAGAGAAGACTACTCAACATTCTGTCATAACGAACATGGGAATAGTATCCCAGGAAGAACAGACATATGTATATGTGTAAAAGAACCACCTCTTGCACACCTACAACAAGCTAAACGTTGTACTCAAACTTGCTGTAATAAAAAATAAAAAATTAAATTAAAAACACGAACAAGAAGTAGTGAGAAAAACTTGAGGGGCTTTCTCCTGGTACATTCCGTTCTACATTCCAATCTAGAATGTGACTTCCATTGAGGCTCTGCTGCCCTAGTAACCAGATTTGGTAAGGGAGAACTGCTGCCACCTTGTGGCCGTTTCACACAACAGCAGCTTTAATCCCAGCGCTAATGGTCAGTGGATATTCCAAATCATTACAGGCCTGTAAATGACACCTGCCCTGAAAACAAATCCTGGGGTCATATATCGACCAAAAAATTCAAAAGACGTCCATATTTCAAAACGACAGTTTCAAGAGACATATTTCACGCACATTAGTGTTCTGCTTCTTTTGATTTCTTTCTTTCTTTGTTAAAAAAACGGGAATGGAAAAAGGCAACCCTCAGAATGGGCGAAAACGTTCACAAACGAATCAATGGAAAACGGTTTAATCTCCAATATATATAAACAGCTCATGCAGCTTTATATTAATAAAACAAACAACCCAATACAAAAATGGGCAGAAGATCTAAATAGACGTTTCTTCAAAGAAGACACAGAGATGGCCAAGACGCACATGAAAAGCTGCTCAACATCACTAATTATTAGAGAAATGCAAATCAAAACTACAATGAGGTAAGACCTCACACCTGTTAGAATCGGCATCATCAGATAATCTACAAACAACAAATTCTGGGGAGGGTGTGGACAAAAGGAACCCTCTTCCGCTATTGGTGGGAATGTAAATTGATACAGTCACTATGGAGAACAGTATGGAGGTTCCTTTGAAAAACTAAAAACAGAATTACAATAGGATCCAGCAATCCCACTTCTGGGCATATACCCAGAGAAAACCATAAATCACAGAGACACATTCACCACAATGTTCATTGTAGCACTATTTACAATAGCCAGGTAATGGAAGCAACCTAAATGTCCACAGACAGACGAATGGATAAAGATGTGGTACATATATAAAATGGAATATTACTCAGCCATAAAAAGGAATGAAACTGAGTCATTTGTAGAGAATTTGATGGATCTAGAGACTGTCATACAGAGTGAAGTAAGTCAGAAAGAGAAAAACAAATATTGTATATTAATGCCTATATATGGAACCTAGAAAAATGCTACAGATGAACTGGTTTGCAGGGCAGAAATAGAGACACAGAGGTAGGGAACAAACGTATGGACACAATGTGGGGGAAGCCATGGGGTGGTGGTGGTGGGATGAGTTGGGAGATTGGGATTGACTTGTATACATGTTTATGCATATAATAGATAACTAGTAATAACCTACTGTATAAAAAAATAAATAAAATTAAATTTCAAATTTTTTTTTTTTTTTTTTTTTTTTTTTGCGGTACGCGGGCCTCTCACTGTTGTGGTCTCTGCCGTTGGGAGCACAGGCTCCGGACGCTCAGGCTCAGCGGCGATGGCTCACGGACCCAGCTCCTCCGCGATGTGTGGGATCCTCCCGGACCAGGGCATGAACCTGTGTCCTCTGCAGCAGCAGGCGGACTCTCAACCAGTGCGCCACCAGGGAAGCCCGAAATTTCAAAATTTTTAAAAATAAAATGTAAAAATAAAACAGGAAAAAATTTCTTCCATTCACACTGATGTATTTTTAAGAATGAATTATTTCCATGCTTATATCTATAAATACATAAAAGAGGAATAAAATCTAACTTGAACCAAAAAAGAAAAAAAAACCCTGAACCTAACAGTTATACAGAGGAAAACACTACCAAGACACTTGCTCCAGTGGTAAACATTTCTGAAATTGGTCAGAGGTGGGGAATCATCTCCCATACTGCCAGCAGCCCTGCGCGCCCACGCAAGGAGCGTCCTTATTGCAAAGCTGGGGGACTGTGCCGAGGCCTCTGTGAGTAAACGTGAGGTGAGCCCCAGGCCAGCTGTTGCTCAACTGTTCCCACCCTTCCCAGGTGAAACAGCTGAATATGTACAAGGGCTTGAAAGCCTAGAGGAAGGGCCATGGAGCCACACCAGCGACAGCACGCAGGCCAACTTGGTGCCTGCAGGTCAGCCAGGATGGTCCTGGCCACGGGCGCTCTTCTGGAAGCTTTCCATTGCCCTGCCTGAGATACCCCTCCTGTCCCGGCCCCCACTCCTTTTTTTTCCTTCCTCACCTCATCCCGGAGAGATATTCCAGTGGAAGTTATGGGTGACACATCGTCTTCTTTACAGGTGGCAGCCTGGCAACTCCTGCAGAAATTCCAGCAGAGCCCCACTCACACCGGGCCACTCACAAAGCCGTGGACCCTCACACCCTCCCACCAGCACAGCCCCGAGACTGCTGACGGGGCAGAGAATATGGAGTCAGGCACAGCTGCAGGGGCTATTGCTGCCTGGAGTGCTGTTTATATTGACCTCAACCCAGGCACACCTGGGGAGGGCTTGCCGGCAGGGTCAGGCTGCCCAGGTCAGCTAATCCTCAGCCCTCAGGGAATCACATTGCAGAAAATGGACCTCGCTAAGACAGAATATTCGCAAAGGAAAAAAAGGACACAGTGCCATTTGCAGCACCGTAGATGAGTCTAGAGGTAATCACGTGACTTGGAATAAGTCAGAAAGTGAAAGACACATATCATATCATATCACTTATAAGTGTTACCTATAAATTGATACCAGGGCAGATATTTCCACGGAGAAGGGCAATCACAGATTCATTAAACAAACTTATGGATCACCAAAGGAAAGGTGTGAGGATTGAATTCATTACGATATTGGGGTTAACAGACATATACAAACACAGTAGACGTATATAATCACCAAAGACCTACGGAGTACCAAGAGAAGACTACTCAACATTCTGTCATAACGTACATGGGAAAAGGATCCCAGGAAGAACAGACATATGTATATGTGTAAAAGAACCACCTCTTGCACACCTACAACAAGCTAAACGTTGTACTCAAACTTGCTGTAATAAAAAATAAAAAATTAAATTAAAAACACGAACAAGAAGTAGTGAGACAAACTTGAGGGGCTTTATCCTGGCACATTCCGTTCTACATTCCAATCTAGAACGCGACTTCCATTGAGGCTCTGCTGCCCTAGTAACCAGATTTGGTAAGGGAGAACTGCTGCCACCTTGTGGCCGTTTCACACAACAGCAGCTTTAATCCCAGCGCTAATGGTCAGTGGATATTCCAAATCATTACAGGCCTGTAAATGACACCTGCCCTGAAAACAAATCCTGGGGTCATATATCGACCAAAAAATTCAAAAGACGTACATATTTCAAAACGACAGTTTCAAGAGGCATATTTCACGCACATTAGTGTTCTGATTCTTTTGCTTTCTTTCTTTCTTTGTTAAAAATACGGGAATGGAAAAAGGCAACCCTCAGAATGGGCAAAAACGTTCACAAACGAATCAATGGACAAAGGTTTAATCTCCAATATATATAAACAGCACATGCAGCTTAATATTAATAAAACAAACAACCCAATACAAAAATGGGCAGAAGATCTAAAGAGACGTTTCTTCAAAGAAGACACAGAGATGGCCAAGACGCACATGAAAAGCTGCTCAACATCACTAATTATTAGAGAAATGCAAATCAAAACTACAATGAGGTAAGACCTCACACCTTTTAGAATCGGCATCGTCGATAATCAACAAACAACAAATTCTGGGGAGGGTGTGGACAAAAGGAACCCTCTTCTGCTATTGGTGGGAATGTAAATTGATACAGTCACTATGGAGAACAGTATGGAGTTTCCTTTAAAAAACTAAAAAGAGAATTACCATAGGATCCAGCAATCCCACTTCTGGGCATATACCCAGAGAAAACCATAAATCACAAAGACACATTCACACAATGTTCATTGCAGCACTATTTACAATAGCCAGGTAATGGAAGCAACCTAAATGTCCACAGACAGACGAATGGATAAAGATGTGGTACATATATAAAATGGAATATTACTCAGCCATAAAAAGGAATGAAACTGGGTCATTTGTAGAGAAGTTGATGGATCTAGAGACTGTCATACAGAGTGAAGTAAGTCAGAAAGAGAAAAACAAATATTGTATATTAATGCCTATATGTGGAACCTAGAAAAATGGTACAGATGAACTGGTTTGCAGGGCAGAAATAGAGACACAGAGGTAGAGAACAAACGTATGGACACAAAGTGGGGGAAGCCATGGGGTGGTGGTGGTGGGATGAGTTGGGAGATTGGGATTGACCTGTATACATGTTTACGCATAAAATAGATAAGTAATAATAACCTACTGTATAAAAAAATAAATAAAATTAAATTTCAAAATTTTTAAAAATAAAATGTAAAAATAAAACAGAAAAAAATTTCTTCCATTCACACTGATGTATTTATAAGAATGAATTATTTCCATGCTTATATCTATAAATACATAAAAGAGGAATAAAATCTAACTTGAACCAAAAAAGAAAAAAAAAACCCTGAACCTAACAGTTATACAGAGGAAAACACTACCAAGGCACTTGCTCCAGTGGTAAACAATTCTGAAATTGGTCAGAGGTGGGGAATCATCTCCCATACAGCCAGCAGCCCCGCCCGCCCACGCAAGGAGCGTCCTTATTGCAAAGCTGGGGGACTGTGCCGAGGCCTCTGTGAGTAAACGTGAGCTGAGCCCCAGGCCAGCTGCTGCTGAACTGTTCCCACCCTTCACAGGTGAAACACCTGAATATGTACAAGGGCTTGAAAGCCTAGAGGAAGGGCCGTGGAGCCACACCAGTGACAGCACGCAGGCCAACTTGGTGCCTGCAGGTCAGCCAGGATGGTACTGGCCACGGGCGCTCTTCTGGAAGCTTTCCATTGCCCTGCCTGAGATACCCCTCCTGTCCCGGCCCCCACTCCATTTTTCCTTCCTCACCTCAGCCCGGAGAGATATTCCAGTGGAAGTTACGGGTGACACATCCTCTTCTTTACAGGTGGCAGCCTGGCAACTCCTGAAGAAATTCGAGCAGAGCCCCACTCACACCGGGCCACCCACAAAGCCGTGGACCCTCACACCCTCCCACCAGCACAGCCCCGAGACTGCTGACGGGGCAGAGAATATGGAGTCAGGCACAGCTGCAGGGGCTATTGCTGCCTGGAGTGCTGTTTATATTGACCTCAACCCAGGCACACCTGGTGAGGGCTTGCCGGCAGGGTCAGGCTGCCCAGGTCAGCTAATCCTCAGCACTCAGGGAATCACATTGTAGAAAATGGACCTCGCTAAGACAGAATATTCGCCAAGGAAAAAAAGGACACAATGCCATTTGCAGCACCGTAGATGAGTCTAGAGGTAATCACGTGACTTGTAGTAAGTCAGAAAGTGAAAGACACATATCATATCATATCACTTATAGGTGTTACCTAAAAATGGATACCAGGGCAGATATTTCCACCGAGAAGGGCAATCAGAGATTCATTAAACAAACTTATGGTTCACCAATGGAAAGGTGTGAGGATTGGTTTCATTACGATATCGGGGTTAACAGACTTATACAAACACAGGTGACATATATAATCACCAAAGAGCTATGGAATACCAAAAGACTACTCAACATTCTGTCATAACGTACATGGGAAAAGGATCCCAGGAAAAACAGACATGTGTATATGTGTAAAAGAACCACATCTTCCACACCTCCAACAAGCCAAACATTGTAATCAAACTTGCTGTAATAAAAAATAAAAATTAAATTAAAAACACGAACAAGAAGTAGGGAGACAAACTTGAGGGGCTTTCTCCTGGCACATTCCATTCTAAATTCCAATCTCGAACAGGACTTCCATTGAGGCTCTGTTGCCCTAGAAACCAGAATTGGTAAGGGAGAACTGCTGCCACCTTGTGGCCGTTTCACACAACAGCAGCTTTAATCCCAGCGCTAAAGGTCAGTTGATATTCAAAATCATTGCAGGCCTGTAAATGACACCTGCCCTGAATACAAATCCTGGGGTCACATATCGACCAAAAAATACAAAGGACGTCCATATTTCAAAACGACCGTTTCAAAAGGCATATTTTATGCACATTAGTTTTCTGCTTCTTTTTCTTTCTTTCTTTTTTGGTTAAAAAAACGGGAATGGAAAAAGGCATCCCTCAGAAGGGGCGAAAATAGTTGCAAACGAATCAATGGACAAAGGTTTAATCTCCAATATATATAAACAGCTCATGCAGCTTAATATTAAAAAAACAAACAACCCAATACAAAAATGGGCAGAAGATCTAAAGATACGTTTCTTCAAGGAAGACACAGAGATGGCCAAGACGCACATGAAAAGCTGCTCAACAGCACTAATTATTAGAGAAATGCAAATCAAAACTACAATGAAGTATCACCTCACACCTGTTAGAATCGGCATCATCAGAAAATCTACAAACAACAAATTCTGGGGAGGGTGTGGACAAAAGGAGCCCTCTTCCACTACTGGTGGGAATGTAAATTGATACAGTCACTATGGAGAACAGTATGGAGTTTCCTTAAAAAAAAACTAGAAATAGAATTACCATCTGATCCAGCAATCCCACTTCTGGGCATATACACAAAGAAAACCATAAATCAAAAAGGCACATTCACCACAATGTTCACTGCAGCACTATTTACAATAGCCAGGTAATGGAAGCAACCTAAATGCCCACAGACAGATGAATGGATAAAGATGTGGTACATGTATAAAATGGAATATTACTCAGCCATAAAAAGGAATGAAACTGGGTCATTTGTAGAGACATCGATGGATCTAGAGACTGTCATACAGAATGAAGTAAGTCAGAAAGAGGAAAACAAATATTGTATATTAATGCATATATGTGGAACCTAAAAACTGGTACAGATGAACTGGTTTGCAGGGAAGAAATAGAGACAGAGGTAGAGAACAAACGTATGGACACCAAGTGTGGGAAGCCATGGTGTGGTGGTGGTGGGATGAGTTGGGAGATTGGGATTGACCTGCATACATGTATAATCATAAAATACATAACTAATAATAACCTGCTGTATAAAAAAATAAATCACATTAAATTTCAAAATTTTAAAAAAGAAAATTTAAAAATAATACAGAAAAAAGTTCTTCCCTTCACACAGATGTATTTATAGGAATGAATTGTTTCCATGCTTATATCTATAAATACATAAAAGAGGAATAAAATCTAACTTGAACCATAAAAGAAAAAAAAACCTGAACCCACCAGTTATACAGAGGAAAACCCTATCAGGGCACTTGCTCCAGCGGTAAACAATTCTGAAATTGGTCAGAGGTGGGGAATCTTCTCCCATACAGCCAGCAACCCACACCCCACGCAAGGAGCGTCCTCATTGCAAAGCTGGGGGATCGTGCAGAGGCATCTCTGAATAAAGGTGAGCTGAGCCCCAGGCCAGCTGCTGCTGAACTGTTCCCACCCTTCCCAGGTAAAACACCTGAATATGTACAAGGGCTTGAAAGACTAGAGGAAGGGCCGTGGAGCCACACCAGCAACAGCACGCTGGCCAACTTGGTGCCTGCAGGCCAGCCAGGGTGGTCCTGCCCCCGGGCGCTCTTCCGGAAGCTTTCCATTGTCCTGCCTGAGATACCCCACCTGTCCCGGCCCCCACTGCTTTTTTCCTTCCTCACCTCTGTCCGGAGAGAAATTCCAGCAGAATGTATGGGTGACACATCCTCTTCTTTACAGGTGGCAGCCTGGCAACTCCTGCAGAAAGGCCAGCAGAACCCCACTCACACCGGGCCACCAACAAAGCTGTGGCCCCTCATTCCCTCCCACCAGCACAGCCCCGAGACTGCTGACGGGGCAGAGAATATGGAGTCAGGCACGGCTTCAGGGGCTATTGCTGCCTGGAGCGCTGTTTATATTGACCTCAACCAGGCACACCTGGGGAGGGCCGGGCGGCAGGGTAAGGCTGCCCAGGTCAGCTAATCCACAACACTCAGGGAATCACATTGTTGAAAATGGACCTCGCTAAGGCAGAAGAGAAGCCAAGGACAAAAAGAACACAATGCCATTTGCACCACCGTAGATGAGTCTAGAGGTAATCACGTGACTTGTAGTAAGTCAGAAAGTGAAAGACACATATCATATCATATCACTTATAGGTGTTACCTAAAAATGGATACCAGGGCAGATATTTCCACCGAGAAGGGCAATCAGAGATTCATTAAACAAACTTATGGTTCACCAATGGAAAGGTGTGAGTATTGGTTTCATTACGATATCGGGGTTAACAGACTTATACAAACACAGGTGACATATATAATCACTAAAGACCTACGGAATACCAAAAGACTACTCATCATTCTGTCATAACGTACATGGGAAAAGGATCCCAGGAAAAACAGACATTTGTATATGTGTAAAAGAACCACATCTTCCACACCTCCAACAAGCCAAACATTGTAATCAAACTTGCTGTAATAAAAAATAAAAATTAAATTAAAAACACGAACAAGAAGTAGGGAGACAAACTTGAGGGGCTTTCTCCTGGCACATTCCATTCTAAATTCCAATCTAGAACACGACTTCCATTGAGGCTCTGTTGCCCTAGTAACCAGAATTGGTAAGGGAGAACTGCTGCCACCTTGTGGACGTTTCACACAACAGCAGCTTTAATCCCAGCGTTAATGGTCAGTTGATATTCAAAATCATTGCAGGCCTGTAAATGACACCTGCCTTGAAAACAAATCCTGGGGTCACATATCAACCAAAAAATACAAAGGACGTCCATATTTCAAAACGACCGTTTCAAAAGGCATATTTTATGCACATTAGTTTTCTGCTTCTTTTTCTTTCTTTCTTTTTTGGTTAAAAAAACGGGAATGGAAAAAGGCATCCCTCAGAAGGGGCGAAAATAGTTGCAAACGAATCAATGGACAAAGGTTTAATGTCCAATATATATAAACAGCTCATGCAGCTTAATATTAAAAAAACAAACTACCGAATACAAAAATGGGCAGAAGATCTAAAGATACGTTTCTTCAAGGAAGATACAGAGATGGCCAAGACGCACATGAAAAGCTGCTCAACAGCACTAATTATTAGAGAAATGCAAATCAAAACTACAATGAGGTATCACCTCACACCTGTTAGAATCGGCATCATCAGAAAATCTACAAACAACAAATTCTGGGGAGGGTGTGGACAAAAGGAGCCCTCTTCCACTATTGGTGGGAATGTAAATTGATACAGTCTCTATGGAGAACAGTATGGAGTTTCCTTAAAAAAAAAACTAGAAATAGAATTACCATCTGATCCAGCAATCCCACTTCTGGGCATATACCCAAAGAAAACCATAAATCAAAAAGGCACATTCACCGCAATGTTCATTGCAGCACTATTTACAATAGCCAGGTAATGGAAGCAACCTAAATGCCCACAGACAGATGAATGGATAAAGATGTGGTACATGTATAAAATGGAATATTACTCAGCCATAAAAAGGAATGAAACTGGGTCATTTGTAGAGACATCGATGGATCTAGAGACTGTCATACAGAATGAAGTAAGTCAGAAAGAGGAAAACAAATATTGTATATTAATGCATATATGTGGAACCTAAAAACTGGTACAGATGAACTGGTTTGCAGGGAAGAAATAGAGACAGAGGTAGAGAACAAACGTATGGACACCAAGTGTGGGAAGCCATGGTGTGGTGGTGGTGGGGTGAGTTGGGAGATTGGGATTGACCTGCATACATGTATATGCATAAAATATATAACTAATAATAACCTGCTGTATAAAAAAATAAATAACATTAAATTTCAAAATTTTAAAAAAGAAAATTTAAAAATAATACAGAAAAAAGTTCTTCCCTTCACACAGATGTATTTATAGGAATGAATTATTTCCATGCTTATCTCTATAAATACATAAAAGAGGAATAAAATCTAAGTTGAACCATAAAAGAAAAAAAAAACCTGAACCCACCAGTTATACAGAGGAAAACCCTATCAGGGCACTTGCTCCAGCGGTAAACAATTCTGAAATTGGTCAGAGGTGGGGAATCTTCTCCCATACAGCCAGCAACCCACACCCCACGCAAGGAGCGTCCTCATTGCAAAGCTGGGGGATCGGGCAGAGGCATCTCTGAATAAAGGTGAGCTGAGCCCCAGGCCACCTGCTGCTGAACTGTTCCCACCCTTCCCAGGTAAAACACCTGAATATGTACAAGGGCTTTAAAGACTAGAGGAAGGGCCATGGAGCCACACCAGCAACAGCACGCTGGCCAAGTTGGTGCCTGCAGGGCAGCCAGGGTGGTCCTGCCCCCGGGCGTTCTTCCGGAAGCTTTCCATTGTCCTGCCTGAGATACCACACCTGTCCCGGCCCCCACTGCTTTTTTCCTTCCTCACCTCTGTCCGGAGAGGAATTCCAGCGGAAGGTATGGGTGACACATCCTCATCTTTACAGGTGGCAGCCTGGCAACTCCTGCAGAAAGGCCAGCAGAACCCCACTCACACCGGGCCAGCAACAAAGCTGTGGCCCCTCATTCCCTCCCACCAGCACAGCACCGAGACTGCTGACGGGGCAGAGAATATGGAGTCAGGCCCGGCTTCAGGGGCTATTGCTGAATGGAGCGCTGTTTATATTGACCTCAACCAGGCAGACCTGGGGAGGGCCGGGCGGCAGGTTAAGGCTGCCCAGGTCAGCTAATCCACAACACTCAGGGAATCACATTGTTGAAAATGGACCTCGCTAAGGCAGAAGAGAAGCCAAGGACAAAAAGAACACAATGCCATTTGCACCACCGTAGATGAGTCTAGAGGTAATCACGTGACTTGTAGTAAGTCAGAAAGTGAAAGACACATATCATATCATATCACTTATAGGTGTTACCTAAAAATGGATACCAGGGCAGATATTTCCACCGAGAAGGGCAATCAGAGATTCATTAAACAAACTTATGGTTCACCAATGGAAAGGTGTGAGGATTGGTTTCATTACGATATCGGGGTTAACAGACTTATACAAACACAGGTGACATATATAATCACCAAAGACCTATGGAATACCAAAAGACTACTCAACATTCTGTCATAACGTACATGGGAAAAGGATCCCAGGAAAAACAGACATGTGTATATGTGTAAAAGAACCACATCTTCCACACCTCCAACAAGCCAAACATTGTAATCAAACTTGCTGTAATAAAAAATATAAATTAAATTAAAAACACGAACAAGAAGTAGGGAGACAAACTTGAGGGGCTTTCTCCTGGCACATTCCATTCTAAATTCCAATCTAGAACACGACTTCCATTGAGGCTCTGTTGCCCTAGTAACCAGAATTGGTAAGGGAGAACTGCTGCCACCTTGTGGCCGTTTCACACAACAGCAGCTTTAATCCCAGCGCTAAAGGTCAGTTGATATTCAAAATCATTGCAGGCCTGTAAATGACACCTGCCCTGAAAACAAATCCTGGGGTCACATATCGACCAAAAAATTCAAAGGACGTCCATATTTCAAAACGACCGTTTCAAAAGGCATATTTTATGCACATTAGTTTTCTGCTTGTTTTTCTTTCTTTCTTTTTTGGTTAAAAAAACGGGAATGGAAAAAGGCATCCCTCAGAAGGGGCGAAAATAGTTGCAAACGAATCAATGGACAAAGGTTTAATCTCCAATATATATAAACAGCTCATGCAGCTTAATATTAAAAAAACAAACAACCCAATACAAAATGGGCAGAAGATCTAAAGATACGTTTCTTCAAGGAAGACACAGAGATGGCCAAGACGCACATGAAAAGCTGCTCAACAGCACTAATTATTAGAGAAATGCAAATCAAAACTACAATGAGGTATCACCTCACACCTGTTAGAATTGGCATTATCAGAAAATGTACAAACAACAAATTCTGGGGAGGGTGTGGACAAAAGGAGCCCTCTTCCACTATTGGTGGGAATGTAAATTGATACAGTCACTATGGAGAACAGTATGGAGTTTCCTTAAAAAAAAACTAGAACTAGAATTACCATCTGATCCAGCAATCCCACTTCTGGGCATATACCCAAAGAAAACCATAAATCAAAAAGGCACATTCACCACAATGTTCATTGCAGCACTATTTACAATAGCCAGGTAATGGAAGCAACCTAAATGCCCACAGACAGATGAATGGATAAAGATGTGGTACATGTATAAAATGGAATATTACTCAGCCATAAAAAGGAATGAAACTGGGTCATTTGTAGAGACATCGATGGATCTAGAGACTGTCATACAGAATGAAGTAAGTCAGAAAGAGGAAAACAAATATTGTATATTAATGCATATATGTGGAACCTAAAAACTGGTACAGATGAACTGGTTTGCAGGGAAGAAATACAGACAGAGGTAGAGAACAAACGTATGGACACCAAGTGTGGGAAGCCATGGTGTGGTGGTGGTGGGGTGAGTTGGGAGATTGGGATTGACCTGCATACATGTATATGCATAAAATACATAACTAATAATAACCTGCTGTATAAAAAATAAATAACATTAAATTTCAAAATTTTAAAAAAGAAAATTTAAAAATAATACAGAAAAAAGTTCTTCCCTTCACACAGATGTATTTATAGGAATGAATTATTTCCATGCTTATATCTATAAATACATAAAAGAGGAATAAAATCTAACTTGAACCATAAAAGAAAGAAAAACCTGAACCCACCAGTTATACAGAGGAAAACCCTATCAGGGCACTTGCTCCAGCGGTAAACAATTCTGAAATTGGTCAGAGGTGGGGAATCTTCTCCCATACAGCAAGCAACCCACACCCCACGCAAGGAGAGTCCTCATTGCAAACCTGGGGGATCGGGCAGAGGCATCTCTGAATAAAGGTGAGCTGAGCCCCAGGCCAGCTGCTGCTGAACTGTTCCCACCCTTCCCAGGTAAAACACCTGAATATGTACAAGGGCTTGAAAGACTAGAGGAAGGGCCATGGAGCCACACCAGCAACAGCACGCTGGCCAACTTGGTGCCTGCAGGACAGCCAGGGTGGTCCTGCCCCCGGGCGCTCTTCCGGAAGCTTTCCATTGTCCTGCCTGAGATACCCCACCTGTCCCGGCCCCCACTGCTTTTTTCCTTCCTCACCTCTGTCCGGAGAGGAATTCCAGCGGAAGGTATGGGTGACACATCCTCTTCTTTACAGGTGGCAGCCTGGCAACTCCTGCTGAAAGGCCAGCAGAACCCCACTCACACCGGGCCACCAACAAAGCTGTGGCCCCTCATTCCCTCCCACCAGCATAGCCCCGAGACTGCTGACGGGGCAGAGTATATGGAATCAGACCCGGCTTCAAGGGCTATTGCTGAATGGAGCGCTGTTTATATTGACCTCAACCAGGCAGACCTGGGGAGGGCCGGGCGGCAGGGTAAGGCTGCCCAGGTCAGCTAATCCACAACACTCAGGGAATCACATTGTTGAAAATGGACCTCGCTAAGGCAGAATAGAAGCCAAGGAAAATAAGGACACAATGCCATTTGCAGCGCCGTAGATGAGTCTAGAGGTAATCACGTGACTTGTAGTAAGTCAGAAAGTGAAAGACACATATCATATCATATCACTTATAGGTGTTACCTAAAAATGGATACCAGGGCAGATATTTCCACCGAGAAGGGCAATCAGAGATTCATTAAACAAACTTATGGTTCACCAATGGAAAGGTGTGACGATTGGTTTCATTACGATATCGGGGTTAACAGACTTATACAAACACAGGTGACATATATAATCACTAAAGACCTACGGAATACCAAAAGACTACTCAACATTCTGTCATAACGTACATGGGAAAAGGATCCCAGGAAAAACAGACATTTGTATATGTGTAAAAGAACCACATCTTCCACACCTCCAACAAGCCAAACATTGTAATCAAACTTGCTGTAATAAAAAATAAAAATTAAATTAAAAACACGAACAAGAAGTAGGGAGACAAACTTGAGGGGCTTTCTCCTGGCACCTTCCATTCTAAATTCCAATCTAGAACACGACTTCCATTGAGGCTCTGTTGCCCTAGTAACCAGAATTGGTAAGGGAGAACTGCTGCCACCTTGTGGCCGTTTCACACAACAGCAGCTTTAATCCCAGCGTTAATGGTCAGTTGATATTCAAAATCATTGCAGGCCTGTAAATGACACCTGCCCTGAAAACAAATCCTGGGGTCAAATATCGACCAAAAAATTCAAAGGACGTCCATATTTCAAAACGACCGTTTCAAAAGGCATATTTTATGCACATTAGTTTTCTGCTTCTTTTTCTTTCTTTCTTTTTTGGTTAAAAAAACGGGAATGGAAAAAGGCATCCCTCAGAAGGGGCGAAAATAGTTGCAAACGAATCAATGGACAAAGGTTTAATCTCCAATATATATAAACAGCTCATGCAGCTTAATATTAAAAAAACAAACAACCCAATACAAAAATGGGCAGAAGATCTAAAGATACGTTTCTTCAAGGAAGACACAGAGATGGCCAAGACGCACATGAAAAGCTGCTCAACAGCACTAATTATTAGAGAAATGCAAATCAAAACTACAATGAGGGGCCTCCCTGGTGGCGCAGTGGTTGAGAGTCCGCCTGCCGATGCAGGGGATGTGGGTTCGTGCCCCGGTCTGGGAGGATCCCATGTGCCGCGGAGCGGCTGGGCCCGTGAGCCATGGCCGCTGGGCCTGCGCGTCCGGAGCCTGTGTTCCGCAGCGGGAGAGGCCACGACAGTGAGAGGCCCGCATACCGCAAAAAAAAGAAAAAAAAAAAAAAAAAAAAAAAAAAACGAAAAACTACAATGAGGTATCACCTCACACCTGTTAGAATCGGCATCATCAGAAAATCTACAAACAACAAATTCTGGGGAGGGTGTGGACAAAAGGAGCCCTCTTCCACTATTGGTGGGAATGTAAATTGATACAGTCTCTATGGAGAACAGTATGGAGTTTCCTTAAAAAAAACTAGAAATAGAATTACCATCTGATCCAGCAATCCCACTTCTGGGCATATACCCAAAGAAAACCATAAATCAAAAAGGCACATTCACCACAATGTTCATTGCAGCACTATTTACAATAGCCAGGTAATGGAAGCAACCTAAATGCCCACAGACAGATGAATGGATAAAGATGTGGTACATGTATAAAATGGAATATTACTCAGCCATAAAAAGGAATGAAACTGGGTCATTTGTAGAGACATCGATGGATCTAGAGACTGTCATACAGAATGAAGTAAGTCAGAAAGAGGAAAACAAATATTGTATATTAATGCATATATGTGGAACCTAAAAACTGGTACAGATGAACTGGTTTGCAGGGAAGAAATACAGACAGAGGTAGAGAACAAACGTATGGACACCAAGTGTGGGAAGCCATGGTGTGGTGGTGGTGGGGTGAGTTGGGAGATTGGGATTGACCTGCATACATGTATATGCATAAAATATATAACTAATAATAACCTGCTGTATAAAAAAATAAATAACATTAAATTTCAAAATTTTAAAAAAGAAAATTTAAAAATAATACAGAAAAAAGTTCTTCCCTTCACACAGATGTATTTATAGGAATGAATTATTTCCATGCTTATCTCTATAAATACATAAAAGAGGAATAAAATCTAACTTGAACCATAAAAGAAAAAAAAACCTAAACCCAGCAGTTATACAGAGGAAAACCCTATCAGGGCACTTGCTCCAGCGGTAAACAATTCTGAAATTGGTCAGAGGTGGGGAATCTTCTCCCATACAGCCAGCAACCCACACCCCACGCAAGGAGCGTCCTCATTGCAAAGCTGGGGGATCGGGCAGAGGCATCTCTGAATAAAGGTGAGCTGAGCCCCAGGCCCCCTGCTGCTGAACTGTTCCCACCCTTCCCAGGTAAAACACCTGAATATATACAAGGGCTTTAAAGACTAGAGGAAGGGCCATGGAGCCACACCAGCAACAGCACGCTGGCCAACTTGGTGCCTGCAGGACAGCCAGGGTGGTCCTGCCCCCGAGCGCTCTTCCGGAAGCTTTCCATTGTCCTGCCTGAGATACCCCACCTGTCCCGGCCCCCACTGCTTTTTTCCTTCCTCACCTCTGTGCGGAGAGGAATTCCAGCGGAAGGTATGGGTGACACATCCTCATCTTTACAGGTGGCAGCCTGGCAACTCCTGCAGAAAGGCCAGCAGAACCCCACTCACACCGGGCCAGCAACAAAGCTGTGGACCCTCATTCCCTCCCACCAGCACAGCCCCGAGACTGCTGACGGGGCAGAGAATATGGAGTCAGGCCCGGCTTCAGGGGCTATTGCTGAACGGAGCGCTGTTTATATTGACCTCAACCAGGCAGACCTGGGGAGGGCCGGGCGGCAGGTTAAGGCTGCCCAGGTCAGCTAATCCACAACACTCAGGGAATCACATTGTTGAAAATGGACCTCGCTAAGGCAGAAGAGAAGCCAAGGACAAAAAGAACACAATGCCATTTGCACCACCGTAGATGAGTCTAGAGGTAATCACGTGACTTGTAGTAAGTCAGAAAGTGAAAGACACATATCATATCATATCACTTATAGGTGTTACCTAAAAATGGATACCAGGGCAGATATTTCCACCGAGAAGGGCAATCAGAGATTCATTAAACAAACTTATGGTTCACCAATGGAAAGGTGTGAGGATTGGTTTCATTACGATATCAGGGTTAACAGACTTATACAAACACAGGTGACATATATAATCACCAAAGACCTATGGAATACCAAAAGACTACTCAACATTCTGTCATAACGTACATGGGAAAAGGATCCCAGGAAAAACAGACATGTGTATATGTGTAAAAGAACCACATCTTCCACACCTCCAACAAGCCAAACATTGTAATCAAACTTGCTGTAATAAAAAATAAAAATTAAATTAAAAACACGAACAAGAAGTAGGGAGACAAACTTGAGGGGCTTTCTCCTGGCACATTCCATTCTAAATTCCAATCTCGAACACGACTTCCATTGAGGCTCTGTTGCCCTAGTAACCAGAATTGGTAAGGGAGAACTGCTGCAACCTTGTGGCCGTTTCACACAACAGCAGCTTTAATCCCAGCGCTAAAGGTCAGTTGATATTCAAAATCATTGCAGGCCTGTAAATGACACCTGCCCTGAAAACAAATCCTGGGGTCACATATCGACCAAAAAATTCAAAGGACGTCCATATTTCAAAACGACCGTTTCAAAAGGCATATTTTATGCACATTAGTTTTCTGCTTGTTTTTCTTTCTTTCTTTTTTGGTTAAAAAAACGGGAATGGAAAAAGGCATCCCTCAGAAGGGGCGAAAATAGTTGCAAACGAATCAATGGACAAAGGTTTAATCTCCAATATATATAAACAGCTCATGCAGCTTAATATTAAAAAAACAAACAACCCAATACAAAATGGGCAGAAGATCTAAAGATACGTTTCTTCAAGGAAGACACAGAGATGGCCAAGACGCACATGAAAAGCTGCTCAACAGCACTAATTATTAGAGAAATGCAAATCAAAACTACAATGAGGTATCACCTCACACCTGTTAGAATTGGCATTATCAGAAAATGTACAAACAACAAATTCTGGGGAGGGTGTGGACAAAAGGAGCCCTCTTCCACTATTGGTGGGAATGTAAATTGATACAGTCACTATGGAGAACAGTATGGAGTTTCCTTAAAAAAAAACTAGAACTAGAATTACCATCTGATCCAGCAATCCCACTTCTGGGCATATACCCAAAGAAAACCATAAATCAAAAAGGCACATTCACCACAATGTTCATTGCAGCACTATTTACAATAGCCAGGTAATGGAAGCAACCTAAATGCCCACAGACAGATGAATGGATAAAGATGTGGTACATGTATAAAATGGAATATTACTCAGCCATAAAAAGGAATGAAACTGGGTCATTTGTAGAGACATCGATGGATCTAGAGACTGTCATACAGAATGAAGTAAGTCAGAAAGAGGAAAACAAATATTGTATATTAATGCATATATGTGGAACCTAAAAACTGGTACAGATGAACTGGTTTGCAGGGAAGAAATACAGACAGAGGTAGAGAACAAACGTATGGACACCAAGTGTGGGAAACCATGGTGTGGTGGTGGTGGGGTGAGTTGGGAGATTGGGATTGACCTGCATACATGTATATGCATAAAATACATAACTAATAATAACCTGCTGTATAAAAAATAAATAACATTAAATTTCAAAATTTTAAAAAAGAAAATTTAAAAATAATACAGAAAAAAGTTCTTCCCTTCACACAGATGTATTTATAGGAATGAATTATTTCCATGCTTATATCTATAAATACATAAAAGAGGAATAAAATCTAACTTGAACCATAAAAGAAAGAAAAACCTGAACCCACCAGTTATACAGAGGAAAACCCTATCAGGGCACTTGCTCCAGCGGTAAACAATTCTGAAATTGGTCAGAGGTGGGGAATCTTCTCCCATACAGCCAGCAACCCACACCCCACGCAAGGAGCGTCCTCATTGCAAAGCTGGGGGATCGGGCAGAGGCATCTCTGAATAAAGGTGAGCTGAGCCCCAGGCCAGCTGCTGCTGAACTGTTGCCACCCTTCCCAGGTAAAACACCTGAATATGTACAAGGGCTTTAAAGACTAGAGGAAGGGCCATGGAGCCACACCAGCAACAGCACGCTGGCCAACTTGGTGCCTGCAGGCCAGCCAGGGTGGTCCTGCCCCCGGGCGCTCTTCCGGAAGCTTTCCATTGTCCTGCCTGAGATACCCCACCTGTCCCGGCCCCCACTGCTTTTTTCCTTCCTCACCTCTGTCCGGAGAGGAATTCCAGCGGAAGGTATGGGTGACACATCCTCTTCTTTACTGGTGGCAGCCTGGCAACTCCTGCAGAAAGGCCAGCAGAACCCCACTCACACCGGGCCAGCAACAAAGCTGTGGCCCCTCATTCCCTCCCACCAGCACAGCCCCGAGACTGCTGACGGGGCAGAGAATATGGAGTCAGGCCCGGCTTCAGGGGCCATTGCTGAACGGAGCGCTGTTTATATTGACCTCAACCAGGCAGACCTGGGGAGGGCCGTGTGGCAGGGTAAGGCTGCCCAGGTCAGCTAATCCACAACACTCAGGGAATCACATTGTTGAAAATGGACCTCGCTAAGGCAGAAGAGAAGCCAAGGACAAAAAGAACACAAAGCCATTTGCACCACCGTAGATGAGTCTAGAGGTAATCACGTGACTTGTAGTAAGTCAGAAAGTGAAAGACACATATCATATCATATCACTTATAGGTGTTACCTAAAAATGGATACCAGGGCAGATATTTCCACCGAGAAGGGCAATCAGAGATTCATTAAACAAACTTATGGTTCACCAATGGAAAGGTGTGAGGATTGGTTTCATTACGATATCGGGGTTAACAGACTTATACAAACACAGGTGACATATATAATCACCAAAGACCTATGGAATACAAAAAGACTACTCAACATTCTGTCATAACGTACATCGGAAAAGGATCCCAGGAAAAACAGACATGTGTATATGTGTAAAAGAACCACATCTTCCACACCTCCAACAAGCCAAACATTGTAATCAAACTTGCTGTAATAAAAAATAAAAATTAAATTAAAAACACGAACAAGAAGTAGGGAGACAAACTTGAGGGGCTTTCTCCTGGCACATTCCATTCTAAATTACAATCTCGAACACGACTTCCATTGAGGCTCTGTTGCCCTAGAAACCAGAATTGGTAAGGGAGAACTGCTGCCACCTTGTGGCCGTTTCACACAACAGCAGCTTTAATCCCAGCGCTAAAGTTCAGTTGATATTCAAAATCATTGCAGGCCTGTAAATGACACCTGCCCTGAAAACAAATCCTGGGGTCACATATCGACCAAAAAATTCAAAGGACGTCCATATTTCAAAACGACCGTTTCAAAAGGCATATTTTATGCACATTAGTTTTCTGCTTCTTTTTCTTTCTTTCTTTTTTGAGTTAAAAAAACGGGAATGGAAAAAGGCATCCCTCAGAAGGGGCGAAAATAGTTGCAAACGAATCAATGGACAAAGGTTTAATCTCCAATATATATAAACAGCTCATGCAGCTTAATATTAAAAAAACAAACAACCCAATACAAAAATGGACAGAAGATCTAAAGATACGTTTCTTCAAGGAAGACACAGAGATGGCCAAGACGCACATGAAAAGCTGCTCAACAGCACTAATTATTAGAGAAATGCAAATCAAAACTACAATGAGGTATCACCTCACACCTGTTAGAATCGGCATCATCAGAAAATCTACAAACAACAAATTCTGGGGAGGGTGTGGACAAAAGGAGCCCTCTTCCACTATTGGTGGGAATGTAAATTGATACAGTCTCTATGGAGAACAGTATGGAGTTTCCTTAAAAAAAAAACTAGAAATAGAATTACCATCTGATCCAGCAATCCCACTTCTGGGCATATACCCAAAGAAAACCATAAATCAAAAAGGCACATTCACCACAATGTTCATTGCAGCACTATTTACAATAGCCAGGTAATGGAAGCAACCTAAATGCCCACAGACAGATGAATGGATAAAGATGTGGTACATGTATAAAATGGAATATTACTCAGCCATAAAAAGGAATGAAACTGGGTCATTTGTAGAGACATCGATGGATCTAGAGACTGTCATACAGAATGAAGTAAGTCAGAAAGAGGAAAACAAATATTGTATATTAATGCATATATGTGGAACCTAAAAACTGGTACAGATGAACTGGTTTGCAGGGAAGAAATAGAGACAGAGGTAGAGAACAAACGTATGGACACCAAGTGTGGGAAGCCATGGTGTGGTGGTGGTGGGATGAGTTGGGAGATTGGGATTGACCTGCATACATGTATATGCATAAAATACATAACTAATAATAACCTGCTGTATAAAAAAATAAATCACATTAAATTTCAAAATTTTAAAAAAGAAAATTTAAAAATAATACAGAAAAAAGTTCTTCCCTTCACACAGATGTATTTATAGGAATGAATTATTTCCATGCTTATATCTATAAATACATAAAAGAGGAATAAAATCTAACTTGAAACATAAAAGAAAAAAAAAACCTGAACCCACCAGTTATACAGAGGTAAACCCTATCAGGGCACTTGCTCCAGCGGTAAACAATTCTGAAATTGGTCAGAGGTGGGGAATCTTCTCCCATACAGCCAGCAACCCACACCCCACGCAAGGAGCGTCCTCATTGCAAAGCTGGGGGATCGTGCAGAGGCATCTCTGAATAAAGGTGAGCTGAGCCCCAGGCCAGCTGCTGCTGAACTGTTCCCACCCTTCCCAGGTAAAACACCTGAATATGTACAAGGGCTTGAAAGACTAGAGGAAGGGCCATGGAGCCACACCAGCAACAGCACGCTGGCCAACTTGGTGCCTGCAGGCCAGCCAGGGTGGTCCTGCCCCCGGGCGCACTTCCGGAAGCTTTCCATTGTCCTGCCTGAGATACCCCACCTGTCCCGGCCCCCACTGCTTTTTTCCTTCCTCACCTCTGTCCGGAGAGAAATTCCAGCAGAAGGTATGGGTGACACATCCTCTTCTATACAGGTGGCAGCCTGGCAACTCCTGCAGAAAGGCCAGCAGAACCCCACTCACACCGGGCCACCAACAAAGCTGTGGCCCCTCATTCCCTCCCACCAGCACAGCCCCGAGACTGCTGACGGGGCAGAGAATATGGAGTCAGGCACGGCTTCAGGGGCTATTGCTGCCTGGAGCGCTGTTTATATTGACCTCAACCAGGCACACCTGGGGAGAGCCGGGCGGCAGGGTAAGGCTGCCCAGGTCAGCTAATCCACAACACTCAGGGAATCACATTGTTGAAAATGGACCTCGCTAAGGCAGAAGAGAAGCCAAGGACAAAAAGAACACAATGCCATTTGCACCACCGTAGATGAGTCTAGAGGTAATCACGTGACTTGTAGTAAGTCAGAAAGTGAAAGACACATATCATATCATATCACTTATAGGTGTTACCTAAAAATGGATACCAGGGCAGATATTTCCACCGAGAAGGGCAATCAGAGATTCATTAAACAAACTTATGGTTCACCAATGCAATGGTGTGAGGATTGGTTTCATTACGATATCGGGGTTAACAGACTTATACAAACACAGGTGACATATATAATCACTAAAGACCTACGGAATACCAAAAGACTACTCAACATTCTGTCATAACGTACATGGGAAAAGGATCCCAGGAAAAACAGACATTTGTATATGTGTAAAAGAACCACATCTTCCACACCTCCAACAAGCCAAACATTGTAATCAAACTTGCTGTAATAAAAAATAAAAATTAAATTAAAAACACGAACAAGAAGTAGGGAGACAAACTTGAGGGGCTTTCTCCTGGCACCTTCCATTCTAAATTCCAATCTAGAACACGACTTCCATTGAGGCTCTGTTGCCCTAGTAACCAGAATTGGTAAGGGAGAACTGCTGCCACCTTGTGGCCGTTTCACACAACAGCAGCTTTAATCCCAGCGTTAATGGTCAGTTGATATTCAAAATCATTGCAGGCCTGTAAATGACACCTGCCCTGAAAACAAATCCTGGGGTCACATATCGACCAAAAAATTCAAAGGACGTCCATATTTCAAAACGACCGTTTCAAAAGGCATATTTTATGCACATTAGTTTTCTGCTTCTTTTTCTTTCTTTCTTTTTTGGTTAAAAAAACGGGAATGGAAAAAGGCATCCCTCAGAAGGGGCGAAAATAGTTGCAAACGAATCAATGGACAAAGGTTTAATCTCCAATATATATAAACAGCTCATGCAGCTTAATATTAAAAAAACAAACAACCCAATACAAAAATGGGCAGAAGATCTAAAGATACGTTTCTTCAAGGAAGACACAGAGATGGCCAAGACGCACATGAAAAGCTGCTCAACAGCACTAATTATTAGAGAAATGCAAATCAAAACTACAATGAGGTATCACCTCACACCTGTTAGAATCGGCATCATCAGAAAATCTACAAACAACAAATTCTGGGGAGGGTGTGGACAAAAGGAGCCCTCTTCCACTATTGGTGGGGATGTAAATTGATACAGTCACTATGGAGAACAGTATGGAGTTTCCTTAAAAAAAAACTAGAAATAGAATTACCATCTGATCCAGCAATCCCACTTCTGGGCATATACCCAAAGAAAACCATAAATCAAAAAGGCACATTCACCACAATGTTCATTGCAGCACTATTTACAATAGCCAGGTAATGGAAGCAAGCTAAATGCCCACAGACAGATGAATGGATAAAGATGTGGTACATGTATAAAATGGAATATTACTCAGCCATAAAAAGGAATGAAACTGGGTCATTTGTAGAGACA
Organism: Mesoplodon bidens; assembly: GCF_964165515.1. Classification (NCBI taxonomy): domain Eukaryota; kingdom Metazoa; phylum Chordata; class Mammalia; order Artiodactyla; family Ziphiidae; genus Mesoplodon; species Mesoplodon bidens. Next base: position 121,599 of record NW_027672163.1, on the reverse strand, counting down.
TCGATGGATCTAGAGACTGTCATACAGAATGAAGTAAGTCAGAAAGAGGAAAACAAATATTGTATATTAATGCATATATGTGGAACCTAAAAACTGGTACAGATGAACTGGTTTGCAGGGAAGAAATAGAGACAGAGGTAGAGAACAAACGTATGGACACCAAGTGTGGGAAACCATGGTGTGGTGGTGGTGGGATGAGTTGGGAGATTGGGATTGACCTGCATACATGTATATGCATAAAATACATAACTAATAATAACCTGCTGTATAAAAAATAAATCACATTAAATTTCAAAATTTTAAAAAAGAAAATTTAAAAATAATACAGAAAAAAGTTCTTCCCTTCACACAGATGTATTTATAGGAATGAATTATTTCCATGCTTATATCTATAAATACATAAAAGAGGAATAAAATCTAACTTGAACCATAAAAGAAAAAAAAAAAAACCTGAACCCACCAGTTATACAGAGGAAAACCCTATCAGGGCACTTGCTCCAGCGGTAAACAATTCTGAACTTGGTCAGAGGTGGGGAATCTTCTCCCATACAGCCAGCAACCCACACCACACGCAAGGAGCGTCCTCATTGCAAAGCTGGGGGATCGTGCAGAGGCATCTCTGAATAAAGGTGAGCTGAGCCCCAGGCCAGCTGCTGCTGAACTGTTCCCACCCTTCCCAGGTAAAACACCTGAATATGTACAAGGGCTTGAAAGACTAGAGGAAGGGCCGTGGAGCCACACCAGCAACAGCACGCTGGCCAACTTGGTGCCTGCAGGCCAGCCAGGGTGGTCCTGACCCCGGGCGCTCTTCCGGAAGCTTTCCATTGTCCTGCCTGAGATACCCCACCTGTCCCGGCCCCCACTGCTTTTTTCCTTCCTCACCTCTGTCCGGAGAGAAATTCCAGCAGAAGGTATGGGTGACACATCCTCTTCTTTACAGGTGGCAGCCTGGCAACTCCTGCAGAAAGGCCAGCAGAACCCCACTCACACCGGGCCACCAACAAAGCTGTGGCCCCTCATTCCCTCCCACCAGCACAGCCCCGAGACTGCTGACGGGGCAGAGAATATGGAGTCAGGCACGGCTTCAGGGGCTATTGCTGCCTGGAGCGCTGTTTATATTGACCTCAACCAGGCACTCCTGGGGAGGGCCGGGCGGCAGGGTAAGGCTGCCCAGGTCAGCTAATCCACAACACTCAGGGAATCACATTGTTGAAAATGGACCTCGCTAAGGCAGAAGAGAAGCCAAGGACAAAAAGAACACAATGCCATTTGCACCACCGTAGATGAGTCTAGAGGTAATCACGTGACTTGTAGTAAGTCAGAAAGTGAAAGACACATATCATATCATATCACTTATAGGTGTTACCTAAAAATGGATACCAGGGCAGATATTTCCACCGAGAAGGGCAATCAGAGATTCATTAAACAAACTTATGGTTCACCAATGGAAAGGTGTGAGGATTGGTTTCATTACGATATCGGGGTTAACAGACTTATACAAACACAGGTGACATATATAATCACTAAAGACCTACGGAATACCAAAAGACTACTCAACATTCTGTCATAACGTACATGGGAAAAGGATCCCAGGAAGAACAGACATCTGTATATGTGTAAAAGAACCACATCTACCATACCTACAACAAGCCAAACATTGTAATCAAACTTGCTGTAATAAAAAATATAAAATTAAATTAAAAACACGAACAAGAAGTAGTGAGACAAACTTGAGGGGCTTTTTCCTGTCACATTCTGTTCTAAATTCCAATCTAGAAGGCGACTTCCATTGAGGCTCTGTTGCCCTAATAACCAGATATGAAAGAGAGAACTGCTGCCACCTTGTGGCCGTTTCACACAACAGCAGCTTTAATCCCAGCGCTAATGGTCAGTTGATATTCAAAATCATTGCGGGCCTGTAAATGACACCTGCCCTGAAAACAAATCCTGGGGTCACATATCGACCAAAAAATTTAAAGGACGTCCATATTTCAAAACGACCGTTTCAAAAGGCATATTTTATGCACATTAATGTTCTGCTTCTTTTTCTTTCTTTCTTTTTTGGTTAAAAACACGGGAATGGAAAAAGGCATCCCTCAGAAGGGGTGAAAATAGTTGCAAACGAATCAATGGACAAAGGTTTAATCTCCAATATATATAAACAGCACATGCAGCTTATTAAAAAAACAAACAACCCAATACAAAAATGGGCAGAAGATCTAAAGAGACGTTTCCTCAAAGAAGACACAGAGATGGCCAAGACGCACATGAAAAGCTGCTCAAGAGCACTAATTATTAGAGAAATGCAAATCAAAACTACAATGAGGTATCACGTCACACCTGTTAGAATCGGCATCATCAGAAAATCTACAAACAACAAATTCTGGGGAGGGTGTGGACAAAAGGAGCCCTCTTCCACTATTGGTGGGAATGTAATTTGATACAGTCACTATGGAGAACAGTATGGAGTTTCCTTTAAAAAACTAGAAATAGAATTACCAACTGACCCAGCAAACCCACTGTTGGGCATATACCCAGAGACAACCATAAATCAAAAAGGCACATTCACCACAAGGTTCATTGCAGCACTATTTACAATAGCCAGGTAATGGAAGCAACCTAAATGCCCACAGACAGATGAATGGATAAAGATGGGGTACATATATAAAATGTAATATTACTCGGCCATAAAAAGGAATGAAACTGGGTCATTTGTAGAGACATCGATGGATCTAGTGACTGACATACAGAATGAAGTAAGTCAGAAAGAGGAAAACAAATATTGTATATTAATGCATATATGTGGAACCTAAAAAATGGTACAGATGAACTGGTTTGCAGGGAAGAAATAGAGACACAGAGGTAGAGAACAAACGTATGGACACCAAGTGTGGGAAGCCTTGGGGTGGTGGTGGTGGGATGAGTTGGGAGTTTGAAATTGACCTGTATACATGTATATGCATAAAATACATAACTAATAATACCCGCTGTATAAAAAAGTAAATAAAATTAAATTTCAAAACTTTAAAATATAAAATTTAAAAATAAAAGAGAAAAAAGTTCTTCCGTTCACACAGATGTATTTATAGGAATGAATTATTTCCATGCTTATATCTATAAATACATAAAAGAGGAATAAAATCTAACTTGAACCATAAAAGGAAAAAAACCTGAACCCACCAGTTATACAGAGGAAAACCCTATCAGGGCACTTGCTCCAGCGGTAAACAATTCTGAAATTGGTCAGAGGTGGGGAATCATCTCCCATACAGCCAGCAACCCACACCCCATGCAATGAGCGTCCTCATTGCAAAGCTGGGGGACCGTGCCGGGGCATCTCTGAATAAAGGTGAGCTGAGCCCCAGGCCGGATGCTGCTGAACTGTTCCCACCCTTCCCAGGTCAAACACCTGAATATGTACAAAGGCTTGAAAGCCTAGAGGAAGGGCCGTGGAGCCACACCAGCGACAGCACGCAGGCCATCTTGGTGACTGCAGGCCAGCCAGGGTGATCCTGGCCCCAGGCGCTCTTCCGGAAGCTTTCCATTGTCCTGCCTGAGATACCCAATTTGTCCAGGCCCCCACTGCTTTTTTCTTCCTCACCTCTGTCCGGAGAGAAATTCCAGCGGAAGTTATGGGTGACACATCCTCTTCTTTACAGGTGGCAGCCTGGCAACTCCTGCAGAAAGGCCAGCAGAACCCCACTCACACAGGGCCACCAACAAAGCTGTGGCCCCTCACTCCCTCCCACCAGCACAGCCCCGAGACTGCTGACGGGGCAGAGAATATGGAGTCAGGAACAGCTTCAGGGGCTATTGCTGCCTGGAGCGCTGTTTATATTGACCTCAACCAGGCAGACCTGGGGAGGGCCGGCCGGCAGGGTAAGGCTGCCCAGGTCAGCTAATCCACAACCCTCAGGGAATCACATTGTTGAAAATGGACCTCGCTAAGGCAGAATAGAAGCCAAGGGAAATAAGGACACAATGCCATTTGCAGCACTGTAGATGAGTCTAGAGGTAATCACGTGACTTGTAGTAAGTCAGAAAGTGAAAGACACATATCATATCATATCACTTATAGGTGTTACATAAAAATGGATACCAGGGCAGATATTTCCACCGAGAAGGGCAATCAGAGATTCATTAAACAAACTTATGGTTCACCAATGGAAAGCTGTGAGGATTGGTTTCATTACGATATCGGGGTTAACAGACTTATACAAACACAGGTGACATATATAATCTCCAAAGACCTATGGAATACAAAAAGACTACTCAACATTCTGTCATAACGTACATGGGAAAAGGATCCCAGGAAAAACAGACATGTGTATATGTGTAAAAGAACAACATCTTCCACACCTACAACAAGCCAAACATTGTAATCAAACTTGCTATAATAAAAAAAAAATAAATTAAAAATACGAACAAGAAGTAGGGAGTCAAACTTGAGGGGCTTTCTCCTGGCACATTCCATTCTAAATTCCAATGTAGAACACGACGTCCAATGAGGCTCTGTTGCCCTAGTAACCAGATGTGTTAAGGCAGAACTGCTGCCACCTAGTGGCCGTTTCACACAACAGCAGCTTTAATCCCTGCGCTAAAGGTCAGTTGATATTCAAAATCATTGCAGGCCTGTAAATGACACCTGCCCTGAAAACAAATCCTGGGGTCACATATCGACCAAAAAATTTAAAGGACGTCCATATTTCAAAACGACCGTTTCAAAAGGCATATTTTATTCACATTAGTGTTCTGCTTCTTTTTCTTTCTTTCCTTTTTCGGTTAAAAACACGGGAATGGAAAAAGGCATCCCTCAGAAGGGGCGAAAATAGTTGCAAACGAATCAATGGACAAAGGTTTAATCTCCAATATATATATAAACAGCTCATGCAGCATATTAAAAATACAAACAACCCAATACCAAAATGGGCAGAAGATCTAAAGAGACGTTTCTTCAAAGAAGACACAGAGATGGCCAAGACACACATGAAAAGCTGCTCAAGAGCACTAATTATTAGAGAAATGCAAATCAAAACTACAATGAGGTATCACCTCACACCTGTTAGAATCGGCATCATCAGAAAATCTACAGACAACAAATTCTGGGGAGGGTGTGGACAAAAGGAGCCCTCTTCCACTATTGGTGGGAATGTAAATTGATACAGTCACTATGGAGAACAGTATGGAGTTTCCGTTAAAAAACTAGAAATAGAATTAACATCTGACCCAGCAATCCCACTTTTGGGCATATACCCAGAGACAACCATAAATCAAAAAGGCACATTCACCACAAGGTTCATTGCAGCACTATTTACAATAGGCAGGTAATGGAAACAACCTAAATGCCCACAGACAGATGAATGGATAAAGATGGGGTACATATATAAAATGGAATATTACTCGGCCATAAAAAGGAATGAAACTGGGTCATTTGTAGAGACATCGATGGATCTAGAGACTGTCATACAGAATGAAGTAAGTCAGAAAGAAGAAAACAAATATTGTATATTAATGCATATATGTGGAACCTAAAAAATGGTACAGATGAACGGGTTTGCAGGGAAGAAATAGAGACACAGAGGTAGAGAACAAACGTATGGACACCAAGTGTGGGAAGCCATGGGGTGTTGCTGGTGGGATGAGTTGGGAGTTTGAGATTGACCTGTATACATGTATATGCATAAAATACATAAGTAATAATAAGCCGCTGTATAAAAAAGTAAATAAAATGAAATTTCAAAATTTTAAAATATAAAATTTAAAAATAAAACAGAAAAAAGTTCTTGCCTTCACACAGATGTATTTATAGGAATGAATTATTTCCATGCTTATATCTATAAATACATAAAAGAGGAATAAAATCTAACTTGAACCATAAACGAAAAAAAACCCTGAACCCACCAGTTATACAGAGGAAAACCCTATCAGGGCACTTGCTCCAGCGGTAAACCATTCTGAAATTGGTCAGAGGTGGGGAATCATCTCCCATACAGCCAGCAACCCACCCCCCATGCAAGGAGCGTCCTCATTGCAAAGCTGGGGGACCATGCCGAGGCATCTCTGAATAAAGGTGAGCTGAGCCCCAGGCCAGCTGCTGCTGAACTGTTCCCACCCTTCCCAGATAAAACACCTGAATATGTACAAAGGCTTGAAAGCCTAGAGGAAGGGCCGTGGAGCCACACCAGCGACAGCACGCAGGCCAACTTGGTGACTGCAGGCCAGCCAGGGTGATCCTGGCCCCGGGCGCTCTTCCGGAAGCTTTCCATTGTCCTGCCTGAGATACCCTTCTTGTCCCGGCCCCCACTGCTTTCTTCCTTCCTCACCTCGGTCCAGAGAGAAATTCCAGCGGAAGGTATGGGTGACACATCCTCTTCTTTACAGGTGGCAGCCTGGCAACTCCTGCAGAAAGGCCAGCAGAACCCCACTCACACCGGGCCACCAACAAAGCTGTGGCCCCTCACTCCCTCCCACCAGCACAGCCCCGAGACTGCTGACGGGGCAGAGAATATGGGGTCAGACACAGCTTCAGGGGCTATTGCTGCCTGGAGCGCAGTTTATATTGACCTCAACCAGGCAGACCTGGGGAGGGCCGGCCGGCAGGGTAAGGCTGCCCAGGTCAGCTAATCCACAACCCTCAGGGAATCACATTGTTGAAAATGGACCTCGCTAAGGCAGAGTAGAAGCCAAGGAAAATAAGGACACAATGCCATTTGCAGCACCGTAGATGAGTCTAGAGGTAATCACGTGACTTGGAGTAAGTCAGAAAGTGAAAGACACATATCATTTCATATCACTTATAGGTGTTACCTAAAATAGAAACCAGGGCAGTCATTTCCACTGAGAAGTGCAATCATAGATTCATTAAACAAACTGATGGTTCACCAATGGAAAGGTGTGAGGATTGGTTTCATTACGATATCGGGGTTAACAGACATATACAAACAGAGGTGACATATATAATCACCAAAGACCTACGGAATACCAAGAGAAGACTACTCAACATTCTGTCATAACGTACATGGGAAAAGGATCCCAGGAAGAACAGACATCTGTATATGTGTAAAAGAACCACATCTTCCACACTTACAACAAGCCAAACATTGTAATCAAACTTGCTATAATAAAAAAAAATTAAATTAAAAATACGAACAAGAAGTAGGGAGTCAAACTTGAGGGGCTTTCTCCTGGCACATTCCATTCTAAATTCCAATCTAGAACATGACTTCCATTGAGGCTCTGTTGCCCTAGTAACCAGATGTGTTAAGGCAGAACTGCTGCCACCTAGTGGCCGTTTCACACAACAGCAGCTTTAATCCCAGTGCTAATGGTCAGTTGATATTCAAAATCATTGCAGGCCTGTAAATGACACCTGCCCTGAAAACAAATCCTGGGGCCACATATCGACCAAAAAATTTAAAGGACGTCCATATTTCAAAACGACCGTTTCAAAAGGCATATTTTATGCACATTAGTGTTCTGCTTCTTTTTCTTTCTTTCTTTATTCGGTTAAAAACACGGGAATGGAAAAAGTCATCCCTCAGAAGGGGCGAAAATAGTTGCAAACGAATCAATGGACAAAGGTTTAATCTCCAATATATATAAACAGCTCATGCAGCTTATTAAAAATCAAACAACCCAATACAAAAATGGGCAGAAGATCTAAAGAGTCGTTTCTTCAAAGAAGACACAGAGATGGCTAAGACGCACATGAAAAGCTGCTCAAGAGCACTAATTATTAGAGAAATGCAAATCAAAACTACAATGAGGTATCACCTCACACCTGTTAGAATCGGCATCATCAGAAAATCTACAGACAACAAATTCTGGGGAGTGTGTGGACAAAAGGAGCCCTCTTCCACTATTGGTGGGAATGTAAATTGATACAGTCACTATGGAGAACAGTATGGAGTTTCCTAAAAAAAAAACCTAGAAATAGAATTACCATCTGATCCAGCAATCCCACTTCTGGGCATATACCCAAAGAAAACCATAAATCAAAAAGGCACATTCACCACAATGTTCATTGCAGCACTATTTACAATAGCCAGGTAATGGAAGCAACCTAAATGCCCACAGACAGATGAATGGATAAAGATGTGGTACATGTATAAAATGGAATATTACTCGGCCATAAAAAGGAATGAAACTGGGTCATTTGTAGAGACATCGATGGATCTAGAGACTGTCATACAGAATGAAGTAAGTCAGAAAGAGGAAAACAAATATTGTATATTAATGCATATATGTGGAACCTAAAAACTGGTACAGATGAACGGGTTTGCAGGGAAGAAATAGAGACAGAGGTAGAGAACAAACGTATGGACACCAAGTGTGGGAAGCCATGGGGTGGTGGTGGTGGGATGAGTTGGGAGTTTGAGATTGACCTGTATACATGTATATGCATAAAATACATAACTAATAATAAGCCGCTGTATAAAAATGTAAATAAAATTAAATTTCAAAATTTTAAAATATAAAATTTAAAAATAAAACAGAAAAAAGTTCTTCCCTTCACACAGTTGTATTTATAGGAATGAATTATTTCCATGCTTATATCTATAAATACATAAAAGAGGAATAAAATCTAACTTGAACCATAAACGAAAAAAAACCCTGAACCCACCAGTTATACAGAGGAAAACCATATCAGGGCACTTGCTCTAGCGGTAAACCATTCTGAAATTGGTCAGAGGTGGGGAATCATCTCCCATACAGCCAGCAACCCACCCCCCATGCAAGGAGCGTCCTCATTGCAAAGCTTGGGGACCGTGCCGAGGCATCTCTGAATAAAGGTGAGCTGAGCCCCACGCCAGCTGCTGCTGAACTGTTCCCACCCTTCCCAGGTAAAACACCTGAATATGTACAAATGCTTGAAAGCCTAGAGGAAGGGCCGTGGAGCCACACCAGCGACAGCACGCAGGCCAACTTGGTGACTGCAGGCCAGCCAGGGTGATCCTGGCACCAGGCATTCTTCCGGAAGCTTTCCATTGTCCTGCCTGAGATACCCCTCTTGCCCCGGCCCCCACTGCTTTTTTCCTTCCTCACCTCTGTCCGGAGAGAAATTCCAGCGGAAGGTATGGGTCACACATCCTCTTCTTTACAGGTGGCAGCCTGGCAACTCCTGCAGAAAGGCCAGCAGAACCCCACTCACACCGGGCCACCAACAAAGCTGTGGCCCTTCACTCACTCCCACCAGCACAGCCCCGAGACTGCTCACGGGGCAGAGAATATGGAGTCAGGCACAGCTTCAGGGGCTATTGCTGCCTGGAGCGCTGTTTATATTGACCTCAACCAGGCAGACCTGGGGAGGGCCGGCCGGCAGGGTAAGGCTGCCCAGGTCAGCTAATCCACAACCCTCAGGGAATCACATTGTTGAAAATGGAGCTCGCTAAGGCAGAATAGAAGCCAAGGAAAATAAGGACACAATGCCATTTGCAGCACCGTAGATGAGTCTAGAGGTAATCACGTGACTTGGAGTAAGTCAGAAAGTGAAAGACACATATCATTTCATATCACTTATAGGTGTTACCTAAAATAGAAACCAGGGCAGTCATTTCCACTGAGAAGTGCAATCATAGATTCATTAAACAAACTTATGGTTCACCAATGGAAAGGTGTGAGGATTGGTTTCATTACGATATCGGGGTTAACAGACATATACAAACAGAGGTGACATATATAATCACCAAAGACCTACGGAATACCAAGAGAAGACTACTCAACATTCTGTCATAACGTACATGGGAAAAGGATCCCAGGAAGTAAAGACATCTGTATATGTGTAAAAGAACCACATCTTCCACACCTACAACAATCCAAACATTGTAATCAAACTTGCTATAATAAAAAAAAATTAAATTAAAAATACGAACAAGAAGTAGGGAGTCAAACTTGAGGGGCTTTCTCCTGGCACATTCCATTCTAAATTCCAATCTAGAACATGACTTCCATTGAGGCTCTGTTGCCCTAGTAACCAGATGTGTTAAGGCAGAACTGCTGCCACCTAGTGGCCGTTTCACACAACAGCAGCTTTAATCCCAGTGCTAATGGTCAGTTGATATTCAAAATCATTGCAGGCCTGTAAATGACACCTGCCCTGAAAACAAATCCTGGGGCCACATATCGACCAAAAAATTTAAAGGACGTCCATATTTCAAAACGACCGTTTCAAAAGGCATATTTTATGCACATTAGTGTTCTGCTTCTTTTTCTTTATTTCTTTTATGGTTAAAAACACGGGAATGGAAAAAGGCATCCCTCAGAAGGGGCGAAAATAGTTGCAAACGAATCAATGGACAAAGGTTTAATCTCCAATATATATATACAGCTCATGCAGCTTATTAAGAAATCAAACAACCCAATACAAAAATGGGCAGAAGATCTCAAGTGACGTTTCTTCAAAGAAGACACAGAGATGGCCAAGAGGCACATGAAAAGCTGCTCAAGAGCACTAATTATTAGAGAAATGCAAATCAAAACTACAATGAGGTATCACCTCACACCTGTTAGAATCGGCATCATCAGAAAATCTACAAACAACAAATTCTGGGGAGGGTGTGGACAAAAGGAGCCCTCTTCCACTATTGGTGGGAATGTAAATTGATACACTCACTATGGAGAACACTATGGAGTTTCCTTAAAAAAACTAGAAATAGAATTACCATCTATTCCAGCAATCCCACTTCTGCTCATATACCCAAAGAAAACCATAAATCAGAAAGGCACATTCACCACAATGTTCATTGCAGCACTATTTACAAAGGCCAGGTAATGGAAGCAACCTAAATGCCCACACACAGATGAATGGATAAAGATGTGCTACATGTATAAAATGGAATATTACTCAGCCATAAAAAGGAATGACACCGGGTCATTTGTAGAGACAGCGATGGATCTAGAGCCTGTCATACAGAATGAAGTAAGTCAGTAAGAGGAAAACAAATATTGTATATTAATGCATATATGTGGAACCTACGAAATTTTACAGAGGAACTGGTTTGCAGGGAAGAAATAGAGACACAGATGTAGAGAACAAACGTATGGACACTAAGTGTGGAAAGCCATGGGGTGGTGGTGGTGGGATGACTTGGGAGATTGGGATTGACCTGCATACATGTATATGCATAAAATACATAACTAATAATAACCTGCTGTATAAAAAAATAAATAAAATTAAATTTCAAAATTTTAAAAAATAAAATTTAAAAATAATACAGAAAAAAGTTCTTCCCTTCACACAGATGTATTTATAGGAAAGTATTATTTCCATGCTTATATCTATAAATACATAAAAGAGGAATAAAAGCTAACGTGAACCACAAAAGAAGAAAAACCTGAATCCACCAGTTATACAGAGGAAAACACTATCAGGGCACTTGTTCCAAGTGTATACAATATTGAAATTGGTCAGAGGTGGGGAATCATCTCCCATACAGCCATCAACACACACCCCACACAAGGAGCGTCCTCATTGCAAAGCTGGGGGACCGAGCCGAGGCATATCTGAATAAAGGTGAGCTGAGCCCCAGGTCAGCTGCTGCTGAACTGTTCCCACCCTTCCCAGGTAAAACACCTGAATATGTACATGGGCTTGAAAGACTAGAGGAAGGGCCATGGAGCCACACCAGCGACAGCACGCAGGTCAACTTGGTGCCTGCAGGACAGCCAGGGTGGTCCTGGCCACGGGCGTTCTTCCAGAAGCTTTCCATTGTCCTGCCTGAGATACCCACCCTGTCCCGGCCCCCACTGCTTTTTTCCTTCGTCAGCTCAGTCCGGATAGAAATTCCAGCGGAAGGTATGGGTGACACATCCTCCTCTTTAAAGGAGGCAGCCTGGCATCTCCTGCAGAAAGGCCAGCAGAACCCCACTCACACAGGGCCACCAACAAAGCTGTGGCCCCCCACTCCCTCCCACCAGCACAGCCCCGAGACTGCTCACGGGGCAGAGAATATGGAGGCAGGCACAGCTTCAGGGGCTATTGCTACATGGAGCGCTGTTTATATTGACCTCAACCAGGCACACCTTGGGAGGGCCGGGCGGCAGGGTAAGGCTGCCCAGGTCAGCTAATCCACAACACTCAGGGAATCACATTGTTGAAAATGGACCTCGCTAAGGAAGAAGAGAAGCCAAGGAAAAAAAGAACATAATGCCATTTGCACCACCGTAGATGAGTCTAGAGGTAATCACGTGACTTGTAGTAAGTCAGAAAGTGAAAGACACATATCATATCATATCACTTATAGGTGTTACCTAAAAATGGATACAAGGGCAGATATTTCCACCGAGAAGGGCAATCAGAGATTCATTAAACAAACTTATGGTTCACCAATGGAAAGGTGTGAGGATTGGTTTCATTACGATATCGGGGTTAACAGACTTATACAAACACAGGTGACATATATAATCACCAAAGACCTACGGAATACCAAAAGACTACTCATCATTCTGTCATAACGTACATGGGAAAAGGATCCCAGGAAAAACAGACATGTGTATATGTATAAAAGAACCACATCTTCCACACCTCCAACAAGCCAAACATTGTAATCAAACTTGCTGTAATAAAAAATAAAAATTAAATTAAAAAAACGAACAAGAAGTAGGGAGACAAACTTGAGGGGCTTTCTCCTGGCACATTCCATTCTAAATTCCAATCTAGAACGTGACTTCCATTGAGGCTCTGTTGCCCTAGTAACCAGAATTGGTAAGGCAGAACTGCTGCCACCTTGTGGCCGTTTCACACAACAGCAGCTTTAATCCCTGCACTAAAGGTCAGTTGATATTCAAAATCATTGCAGGCCTGTAAATGACACCTGCCCTGAAAACAAATCCTGGGTTCACATATCGACCAAAAAATTTAAAGGACGTCCATATTTCAAAATGACCGTTTCAAAAGGCATATTTTATGCATATTAATGTTCTGCTTCTTTTTCTTTCTTTCTTTTTTGGTTAAAAACACGGGAATGGAAAAAGTCATCCCTCAGAAGGGGCGAAAATAGTTGCAAACGAATCAATGGACAAAGGTTTAATCTCCAATATATATATAAACAGCTCATGAAGCTTATTAAAAAAACAAACAACCCAATACAAAAATGGGCAGAAGGTCTAAAGAGACGTTTCTTCAAAGAAGACACAGAGATGGCCAAGACGCACATGAGAAGCTGCTGAAGAGCACTAATTATTAGATAAATGCAAATCAAAACTACAATGAGGTATCACCTCACACCTGTTAGAATCGGCATCATCAGAAAATCTACAAACAACAAATTCTGGGGAGGGTGTGGACAAAAGGAGCCCTCTTCCACTATTGGTGGGAATGTAAATTGATAGAGTCACTATGGAGAACACTATGGAGTTTCCTTAAAAAATCTAGAAATAGAATTACCATCTGATCCAGCAATTGCACTTCTGGGCATATACCCAAAGAAAACCATAAATCAAAAAGGCACATTCACCACAATGTTCATTGCAGCACTATTTACAATAGCCAGGTAATGGAAGCAACCTAAACGCCCAAAGACAGATGAATGGATAAAGATGGGGTACATATATAAAATGGAATATTACTCGGCCATAAAAAGGAATGAATCTGGGTCATTTGTAGAGACATCGATGGATCTAGAGACTGTCATACAGAATGAAGTAAGTCAGAAAGGGGAAAACAAATATTGTATATTAATGCATATATGTAGAACCTAAAAAATGGTACGAATGAACTGGTTTGCAGGGAAGAAATAGAGACACAGAGGTAGAGAACAAACGTATGGACACCAAGTGTGGGAAGCCATGGGGTGGTGGTGGTGGGATGAGTTGGGAGATTGAGATTGACCTGTATACATGTATATGCATAAAACACATAATTAATAATAACCAGCTGTATAAAAATGTAAATAAAATTAAATTTCAAAATTATAAAAAATAAAATTTAAAAATAAAACAGAAAAAAGTTCTTCCCTTCACACAGATGTATTTATAGGAATGAATTATTTCCATGCTTATATCTATAAATACATAAAAGAGGAATAAAAGCTAACTTGAACCATAAACGAAGAAAAACCTGAACCGACCAGTTATACAGAGAAAAACACTATCAGGGCACTTGCTCCAACGGTAAACAATATTGAAATTGTTCAGAGGTGGGGAATCATCTCCCATACAGCCAGCAACCCACACCCCACACAAGGAGCTTCCTCATTGCAAAGCGGGGGGACCGAGCCAAGGCATCTCTGAACAAAGGTGAGCTGAGCCCCAGGTCAGCTGTTGCTGAACTATTCCCACCCATCCCAGGTAAAACACCTGAATATGTACAAGGGCTTGAAAGACTAGAGGAAGGGCCGTGGAGCCACACCAGCGACAGCACGCAGGCCAACTTGGTGCCTGCAGGCCAGCCAGGGTGGTCCTGGCCCCGGGCGCTCTTCCGGAAGCTTTCCATTGTCCTGCCTGAGATACCCCACTTGTCCCGGCCCCCACTGCTTTTTTCCTTCCTCACCTCTGTCCGGAGAGAAATTCCAGCGGAAGGTATGGGTGACACATCCTCCTCCTTACAGGAGGCAGCCTTGAAACTCCTTCAGAAAGGCCAGCAGAACCCCACTCACACCGGGCCACCAACAAAGCTGTGGCCACTCACTCCCTCCCACCAGCACAGCCCCGAGACTGCTCACGGGGCAGAGAAAATGGAGGCAGGTACAGCTTCAGGGGCTATTGCTGCATGGAGCGCTGTTTATATTGACCTCAACCAGGCACACCTGGGGAGGGCCGGCCGGCAGGATAAGTCTGCCCACGTCAGCTAATCCACAACCCGCAGGGAAGCACATTGTTGAAAAGGGACCTCGCTAAGTCAGAATAGAAGGCAAGGAAAAAAAGGACACAATGCCTTTTGCAGCACCGTAGATGAGTCTAGAGGTAATCACGTGACATGTAGTAAGTCAGAAAGTGAAAGACACATATCATATCATATCACTTATAGGTGTTACCTAAAAATGGATACCAGGGCAGATATTTCCACTGAGAAGGGCAATCAGAGATTCATTAAACAAACTTATGGTTCACCAATGGAAAGGTGTGAGGATTGGTTTCATTACGATATCGGGGTTAACAGACATATACAAACAGAGGTGACATATATAATCACCAAAGACCTACGGAATACCAAGAGAAGACTACTCAACATTCTGTCATAACGTACCTGGGAAAAGGTATATATGTAAAAGAACCACATCTTCCACACCTACAACAAGCCAAACATTGTAATCAAACTTGCTGTAATAAAAAATGAAAAATTAAATTAAAAACACGAACAAGAAGTAGGGAGACAAACTTGAGGGGCTTTCTCCTGGCACATTCCATTCTAAATTCCAATCTAGAACACGACTTCCATTGAGGCTCTGTTGCCCTAGTAACCAGAATTGGTAAGGGAGCACTGCTGCCACCTTGTGGCCGTTTCACACAACAGCAGCTTTAATCCCAGCGCTAATGGTCAGTTGATATTCAAAATCATTGCAGGCCGGTATATGACACCTGCCCTGAAAACAAATCCTGGGGTCACATATCGACCAAAAAATTCAAAGGACGTCCATATTTCAAATCGACCGTTTCAAAAGCCATATTTTACGCACATTAGTGTTCTTCTTCTTTTTGTTTCTTTACTTTTTTGTTAAAAAAACGGGAATGGAAAAAGGCATCCCTCAGAATGGGCGAAAATAGTTGCAAACGAATCAATGGACAAAGGTTTAATCTCCAATATATATAAACAGCTCATGCAGCTTAATATTAAAAAAAACAAAAAACCCAATACAAAAATGGGCAGAAGATCTAAAGATACGTTTCTTCAAAGACGACACAGAGATGGCCAAGACGCACATGAAAAGCTGCTGAAGAGCACTAATTATTAGAGAAATGCAAATCGAAACTACAATGAGGTATCACCTCACACCTGTTAGAATCGGCATCATCAGAAAATCTACAAACAAATTCTGGGGAGGGTGTGGAAAAAAGGAGCCCTCTTCCACTATGGTGGGAATGTAAATTGATACAGTCACTATGGAGAACAGTATGGAGTTTCCTTAAAAGAACTAGAAATAGAAACCTTGACTTTCCCTAACCCTAACCATAGCCCGGAACGGAATCCTACCACCAACCCTACACCTTATCTATGCCGTACACTAATCCTAATCCGTACGCTGGCACTAACCAGTGAGTCAACACGTACCCTGACCCTAACACGTTTCCATACCCTCAGCTGTACCCTAAATCTTGTTGTTGCCTATCCTTAACCTTAGCCCGGAACGGAAACCTACCATCAGCCCTACACCTTACCCTAAGCTGTACCCTAATCCTAATTCATACATAAACACGTACCCTGACCCTAACACGTTTCCGTACCCTCACCTCTGCCATAAACCTTGCCGTTCCCTAACCCTAACCCTAGCCCGGAACGGAAACCTACCACCAACCCTACACCTTACCTTACGCCGTACCCTAATCCTAATTCGTATGCTGACACTAACCTGTGCATCAACACATACCCTGACCCTAACACGTTTCGTACCCTCACCTGTGCCCTAAACTTTGCCGGTCCCTAAACATAACCCTAGACTGGAATGGAAACGTACCACCAACCCTACACCTTACTCTATGCGGTACCCTAATCCTCATGCGTATGCTGACACTAACCCATGAGTCAACACGTACCCTGAACCTAACACATTTCTGTACCATCACCTGTGCCCAAAACCTTGCAATTCGCTAACCCTAACCCTACAACGGAATGGAAACCTACCGCCCTCCATACACCTTACCCTACGCCATACCCTAATCCTAATGCGTATGATGACACTATTCCATGTATCAACATGTATCATGACCCTAACACGTTTCTGTACCGTCACCTGTACCCTAAACCTTGCCGTACCCTAACACTAACCCTAGCCCAGAATGGAAAACTACCACAAACCGTACAGCATACCCTACACGGTACCCTAATCCTAATCCGTACACTGACACTAACCCGTGCGTCAACACGTACACTGACCCTAACACTTTTCCGATCCCTCACCTGTGCCCTAAACCGTGCCGTTGCCTAACCCTAACCCTAGCCCAAAACGGAAACCTACCACCAACCCTACACGTTACTCTATGCCATACCCTAATCATAATCCGAGCGTCAACACGTACCCTGACCCTAACACATTTCCGTACCCTCACCTATGCCCTAAACCTTGCCGTTCCATAACACTAACCCTAGCCTGGAACGGAAACCTACCACCAACCCTAGACCTTAACCTACGAAGGACCATAAACCTACTCCGTACGCTGACACTAACACATGCGTCAACACTTACCCTGACCCTAACACGTTTCCGTACCTTCACCTGTGACCTAAACTTTGCCATTCCCTAACCCTAACCCTAGACCACAATGGAAACCTACCACCAAGCCTACACCTTACCCTAAGCCGTACCCTAATGCTAATCCATATGTCAACACGTACCCTGACACTAACACGTTTCCATACCCTCATCTGTGCCCAAAACCTTGCCGTTCCCTAACACTAACCCTAGCCTGAAACGGAAACCTACCACCAACGATACACTTTACCCTATGCCGCACCATAATCCTCATCTGTACGTTCACACTAACCCGTGCGTCAACACGTACCCTGAGCCTAACACGTTTCGATACCCTCACGTGTGCCCTAAACCTTGCCGTTCCCTAACCCTAACCCTAGCCCAGAACGGAAACCCACCACCAGCCCTACACCTTACCCTACGACGTACACTACTCCTGGCCCGTACGCTGGCACTGACCCGTGCGTCAGCACATAGCCTGACTCTCCCACGTTTCCGTACCCGCACCTGTGCCCTAAGACTTGCCGTTCCCTAACCCTAACCCTAGCCCGGAAAGGAAGCCCACCACCAGCCCTATACCTTTCCCTACGCCGTAGCCTACGACTGGCCCATACGCTGGCACTGACACGTGTGTCAGCACGTAGCATGACCCTCCCACGTTGCCATACCCTCACCTGTGCCCTAAGCCTTGACATTCCCTAACCCTAACCCTAGCCTGGAAAGGAAACCAACCACCAGCCCTACACCTTACCCTACGTTGTTGCCTAATCCTGGCCTGTACGCTGGCACTGACCCGTGCGTTAGCACATAGCCTGACCCTCCACCATTTCCGTACCCTCAACTGTGCCCTAAGTCTTGTCCTTCCCTAACCCTAACCCTAGCCCAGAACAGGAACCCACCACCAGCCCTACAGCTTACCCTACGCCGTAGCCTAATCCTGGCCCGTACGCTGGCACTGATCCGTGTGTCAGCACGTAGCCTGACCTTCCCACGTTCCCGTACCCTCACCTGTGTCCTAAGCCTTGCCGTTCCATAACCCTAACCATAACCCCAAACGGAAACCCACCACCAGCCCTAAACCTTACCCTACGCCGTACCCTACACCTGGCCCGTACGCTGGCACTGATCCGTGCGTCAGCATGTAGCCTAACCCTCCCACTTTTCCTTACCCTCACCTGTTCCCTAAGCCTTGCCGATCCCTACCCCTAACCCTAGCCCGGAACGGAATCCCACGACCACCCCTACAGCATAACCTACGCCGTACCCAACTCCTGGCCCGTACAGTGGCACTGACCTGTGTGTCAGCACGTAGCCTGCCTCTCACACGTTTCCGTACCCTCACCTGTGCCCTAAGCCTTACCGTTACCTAACCCTAACCCTAGCCCGGAAAGGAAACCCACCACCAGCCCTACACCTTACCGTAAGCCGTAGCCTACGCTGCGCCCATATGCTGGCACTGACCCGTGTGTCAGCACGTAGCATGACCCTCCCACGTTTCCATACCTTCACCTGTGCCCTATGCCTTGCCATTCCCTAACCCTAACCCTAGCCCGGAAAGGAAACCAACCAACAGCCCTACACCTTACCCTACGCTGTTGCCTACTCCTGGCCTGTACGCTGGCACTGACCCGTGCGTCAGCACATAGCCTGACCCTCCCCCGTTTCCATACCCTCACCTGTGCCCTAAGGCTTGTCGTGCCCTAACCCTAACCCTAGCCCAGAACAGAAACCCACCACCAGCCCTGCACCTTACCCTACGCTGTAGACTAATCCTGGCCCGTACGCTGGCACTGATCCGTGCGTCAGCACGTAGCCTGACCCTCCCACGTTCCCGTACCCTCACCTGTGTCCTAAGCCTTGCCATTCCATAACCCTAACCATAACCACGAACGGAAATCTACCACCAGCCCTACACCTTACTCTACGCCATAGCCCACTCCTGGCCCATACGCTGGCAATGACCTGTGCGTCAGCACGTAGCCTGCCCCTCCCACGTTTCCGTACCCTCACCCGAACCCTAAGCCTTGTCATTCCCTAAACCTAACCTTAGCCCGGAAAGGAAACCCACCCCCAGCCCTACACCTTACCCTACGCCGTACCTTACTCCTGGCCCGTACGCTGGCACTGATCCATGCGTCAGAACATAGCCTGAACCTCCCACGTTTCCGTACCCTCACCTGTGCCTTATGCCTTGCCGTTCCCTAACCCTAACGCTAGCCCGGAATGGTAACCCACCACCAGCCCTACACCTTACCCTACGCCGTACCCTACTCTTGGCCTGTACGCTGGCACTGACCCGTGCGTCAGCACATAGCCTGACCCACCCACGTTTCCGTACCCTCACCTGTGCCCTAAGCCTTGCCGTTCCATAACCCTAACCCTAGCCCGGAACGGGAAACCACAGCCAGCCCGACACCTTACCCTACGCCGTACACGACTTCTGGCCCGTACGGTGGCACTGACCTGTGTGTCAGCACGTAGCCTGCCTCTCACACGTTTCCGTACCCTCACCTGTGCCCTAAGCCTTACCGTTCCCTAACCCTAACCCTAGCCCAGAAAGGAAACCCACCACCAGCCCTACACCTTACCGTACGCCGTAGCCTATGCCTGGCCCATATGCTGGCACTGACCCGTGTGTCAGCACGTAGCATGACCCTCCCACGTTTCCATACCCTCACCTGTGCCCTATGCCTTGCCATTCCCTAACCCTAACCCTAGCCCGGAAAGGAAACCAACCACCAGCCCTACACCTTACCCTACGCTATTGCCTACTCCTGGCCTGTACTCTGGCACTGACACGTGCGTCAGCACATAGCCTGACCCTCCCCCATTTCCGTACCCTCACCTGTGCCCTAAGGCTTGTCGTGCCCTAACCCTAACCCTAGCCCAGAGCAGAAACCCACCACCAGCCCTAAACCTTACCCTACGACGTAGCCTATTCCAGGCCGGTACGCTGGCACTGATCCGTGCGTCAGCACGTAGCCTGACCCTCCCACGTTCCCGTACCCTCCCCTCTGTCCTAAGCCTTGCCGTTCCATAACCCTAACCATAACCCTGAACGGAAACCTACCACCAGCCCTACACCTTACTCTACGCCATAGCCCACTCCTGGCCCATACGCTCGCACTGACTTGTGCGTCAGCACGTAGCCTGCCCCTCCCACGTTTCCGTATCCTCACCCGAACCCGAAGCCTTGTCATTCCCTAAACCTAACCTTAGCCCGGAAAGGAAACCCACCACCAGCCCTACACCTTACCCTCCGCCGTACCTTACTCCTGGCCCGTACGCTGGCACTGACCCATGCGTCAGAACATAGCCTGAACCTCCCACGTTTCTGTACCCGCACCTGTGCCCTAAGGCTTGTCGTTCTCTAGCCCTAACCCTATCCCGGAACGGAAAAACACCCCCTGCCCTAAACCTTACCCTACACTGTACCCTACTTCTGGCCAGTACACTGGCACTGACCCGTGCGTCAGCATGTAGCCTGACCCTCCCACGTTTCCGTACCCTCACCCGTGCCCTAAGCCTTGCCGTTCCCTAACCCTAACCCTACACTTACCCTACGCCGTACCCTACTCTTGGCCCGTACGCTGGCACTGACCCGTGCGTCAACACGTAGCATGACCCTCCCACGTTTCCGTACCATCTTCTGTGCCCTAAGCTTTGCCATTCCCTAACACTAACCCTAGCCCAGAATGGAAACCCACCACCAGCCCTACACCTTACCCTACGCCGTACCCTAATCCTGCCCCGTACGCTAGCACTGACCCGTGCGTCAGCATGGAGCCTGACACTCCCACGTTTCCGTACCCTCACCTGTGCCCTAAGCCTCGCAGTTCCCTAACCCTAACCCTAGCCCGGAACGGAGACCCACCATCAGCCCTACCCCTTACCCCTGTCGAAGCCTACTCCTGCCCGGAAGCTGACACTGACACGTGCGTGAGCACGTACCCAGACCCTCCCACTTTTCCGTACCCTCACCTGTTCCCTAAGCCTTGCGTTCGCTAACCCTTACCCTGGCCCAGAACGGAAACCCACCACCGGGCCTACACCTTACACTACGCCGAAGACTACACCTGGGCGTACGCTGTCATTGACCCGTGCGTCAGCACGTAGTGTGACCCCCCCACGTTTCTGTAACCTCACCTGTGCCCTAAGTCTTGTGGTTCCCTTCCCCTAACAGTTGCCCGGAAAGGAAACCCACCACCACCCCTACACCATACCCAACGTCATACCCAACTCCTGCCCCGTACGGTGGCACTGACTCGTGTGTCAGCACGTAGCCTGCCTTTCCCACGTTTCCTTACCCTCACCTGTGCCCTAAGCCTCGCAATTCCCTAACACTAACCCTAGCCCGGAACAGAAACCCACCACCAGCCCTACACCTTACCCTACGCCGTACCCTATTCCTGGACCGTACGCTGGCACTGACACGTGATTCAGCATGTAGCCTGACCCACCCACGTTTCCATACCCTCACCTGTGCCCTAAGCATTGCCTTTCCCTAACCCTAACCCTAGCCGGGAACGGAAACCCACCACCAGCCCTACACCTTACCGTACGCCGTACCCTACTCTTGGCCTATACGCAGGCACTGACCCGTGCGTCAGCACGTAGCCTGACCCACCCACGTTTCCGTACCCTCACCTGTGCCCTAAGCCTTGCCGTTCCGTAACCCTAACCCTAGCCCGGAACGGGAAACCACAGCCAGCCCGACACCTTACCCTACGCCGTACCACACTCCTGGCCCGTACGCTGGCACTGACCCGTGCGTCAGCATGTAGCCTGACCCTCCCACTTTTCCGAACCCTCACCTGTGCCCTAAGCCTTGCCGTTCCATAACCCTAACCCTAACCTGGAATGGAAACCCACCACCAGCCCTAAACCTTACCCTACGCCGTACCACACTCCTGGCCCGTACGCTGGCACTGACCCGTGCGTCAGCATGTAGCCTGACCCTCCCACTTTTCCTTACCCTCACCTGTTCCCTAAGCCTTACCGATCCCTAACTCTAACCCTAGCCTGGAACGGAAACCCACCACCAGCCCTACACCCTACCCTACGTCGTAGCCTACTGCTGGCCCGTAAGCTGACACTCTCCCATGTGTCAGCCCGTAGCCTGCCTCTCCCACGTTTCCGTACCCTCACCTGTGCCCTAAGCCTTGCCGCTCCCTAACCCTAATCCTAGCCCGGAATGGACACCCACCACCAGCCTTAAACTTTACCCTACGCCGTACCCTACACCTGGTCCATACCCTGGAACTAAACCTTGATTCAGCATGTAACCTGACCCTCCGACGTTTCCATACCCTCACCTGTGCCCTAAGCCTTGCCATTCCCTAACCCTAACCCTAGCCCGGAACGGAAACCCACCACCAGCCCTACACCTTACCCTATGCCGTATCCTACTCCTGGTCCGTACACTGGCACTGACCCGTGCGTCAGCACGGAGCCTGACCCTCCCACGTTTCCGTACCTTCACCTGTGCCCTAAGACTTCCCGTTCCTAACCCTAACACTAGCCCGGAACAGAGACCCACCACCAGCCCTACACCTTACCCTACGTCGAAGCCTACTCCTGCCCAGAAGCTGACACTGACACGTGCGTGAGCACGTAGCCTGACCCTCCCACTTTTCCGTACCCTCACCTGTGCCCTAAGCCTTGCCGTTCGCTAACCCTAACCCTAGCCCAGAATGGAAACCCACCACCGGGCCTACACCTTACCCTACACCGAAGCCTACACCTGGGCGTACGCTATCATTGACCCATGTGTCAGCACGTAGTCTGACACTCCCACGTTTCCATAACCTCACCTGTGCCCTAAGCCTTGCGGTTCCCTACCCCTAACCCTAGCCCGGAACGGAATCCCACGACCACCCCTACAGCATAACCTACGCCGTACCCAACTCCTGGCCCGTACGGTGGCACTGACCTGTGTGTCAGCACGTAGCCTGCCTCTCACACGTTTCCGTACCCTCACCTGTGCCCTAAGCCTTACCGTTACCTAACCCTAACCCTAGCCCGGAAAGGAAACCCACCACCAGCCCTACACCTTACCGTAAGCCGTAGCCTACGCTGCGCCCATATGCTGGCACTGACCCGTGTGTCAGCACGTAGCATGACCCTCCCACGTTTCCATACCCTCACCTGTGCCCTATGCCTTGCCATTCCCTAACCCTAACCCTAGCCCGGAAAGGAAACCAACCAACAGCCCTACACCTTACCCTACGCTGTTGCCTACTCCTGGCCTGTACGCTGGCACTGACCCGTGCGTCAGCACATAGCCTGACCCTCCCCCGTTTCCATACCCTCACCTGTGCCCTAAGGCTTGTCGTGCCCTAACCCTAACCCTAGCCCAGAACAGAAACCCACCACCAGCCCTGCACCTTACCCTACGCCGTAGACTAATCCTGGCCCGTACGCTGGCACTGATCCGTGCGTCAGCACGTAGCCTGACCCTCCCACGTTCCCGTACCCTCACCTGTGTCCTCAGCCTTGCCATTCCATAACCCTAACCATAACCCCGAACGGAAACCTACCACCAGCCCTACACCTTACTCTACGCCTTAGCCCACTCCTGGCCCATACGCTGGCACTGACCTGTGCGTCAGCACGTAGCCTGCCCCTCCCACGTTTCCGTACCCTCACCCGAACCCTAAGCCTTGTCATTCCCTAAACCTAACCTTAGACCGGAAAGGAAACCCACCCCCAGCCCTACACCTTACCCTACGCCGTACCTTACTCCTGGCCCGTACGCTGGCACTGATCCATGCGTCAGAACATAGCCTGAACCTCCCACGTTTCCGTACCCTCACCTGTGCCTTATGCCTTGCCGTTCCCTAACCCTAACGCTAGCCCGGAATGGTAACCCACCACCAGCCCTACACCTTACCCTACGCCGTACCCTACTCTTGGCCTGTACGCTGGCACTGACCCGTGCGTCAGCACGTAGCCTGACCCACCCACGTTTCCGTACCCTCACCTGTGCCCTAAGCCTTGCCGTTCCATAACCCTAACCCTAGCCCGGAACGGGAAACCACAGCCAGCCCGACACCTTACCCTACGCCGTACACGACTTCTGGCCCGTATGCTGTCACTGACCCATGCGTCAGCGCGTAGCCTGACCCTCCCACGTTTCTGTACCCTCACCTGTGCCCTAAGCCTTGCCGTTCCCTAACCCTAACCCTACACCTTACACTACGCCGTACCCTACTCTTGGCCCGTACACTGGCACTGACCCGTGCGTCAACACGTAGCCTGACCCTCCCACGTTTCCGTACCATCTACTGTGCCCTAAGCTTTGCCATTCCCTAACCCTAACCCTAGCCCGTAACGGAAACCCACCACCAGCCCTACACCTTACCCTACGCCGTACGCTAATCCTGCCCCATACGCTAGCACTGACCCGTGCCTCAGCACATAGCCTACCACTCCCACGTTTCCGCACCCTCACCAGTGCCCTAAGCCTTGCCGTTCCCTAACCCTAACCCTAGCCCAGACCGGAAACACACCACCAGCCCTACAGCTTACACTACGCCGTACCCTACTCCTTGCCCATACGCTGGCACTGACCCTTGCGTCAGCACGTAGCCTACCTCTCCCAACTTTCTGTACCCTCACCTGTGCCCTTAGCCTTGCCGTTCCCTAACCCTATACCAAAACGGAAACCCACCACCAGCCCTACACCTTACCCTACGCAGTAACTTACTCCTGGCCCGTACGCTGGAACTGACACGTGCGTCAGCATGGAGCCTGACCCTCCCACGTTTCCGTACCCTCAACTGTGCCTTAAGCCTTCCCGATCCCTAACCCTAACCCTAGCCCAGAACGGAGACCCACCACCAGCCCTACACCTTACCGTACGTCGAAGCCTACTCCTGCCCGGAAGCTGACACTGACACGTGCGTGAGCACGTACCCTGACCCTCCCACTTTTCCGTACCCTCACCTGTGCCCTAAGCCTTGCCATTCGCTAACCCTTACCCTGGCCTGGAACGGAAACCCACCACCGGGCCTACACCTTACCCTACGCCGAAGCCTACACCTGGGTGTACGCTGTCACTGACCCGTGCATCAGCACGTAGTCTGACCCTCCCACGTTTACGTAACCTCACCTGTGCCCTAAGTCTTGCGGTTCCCTACCCCTAACCCTTGCCTGGAACGGAAACCCACCACGACCCCTACACCATACCCTACGCCGTACCCAACACCTGGCCCATACGCTGGCACTGACACTTTTTTCAGCACGTAGCCTGACCCTCCCACGTTTCCGTACCCTCACGTGTGCCGTAAGCCTTAACGTTCCCTAACCCTAACCCTAGACCGGAATGGACACCAACCGCCGCCCTTACACCATACCCTACGCCGTACCCTACTCCTGGTCCACACCCTGGCACTGACCCGTTCTTCAGCACGTAGCCTGACCCTCCCACGTTTCCGTACCCTCTCCTGTGCCCTAAGCCTTGCCGCTCCCTAACCCTAACCCTAGCCCGGAATGGATCCCCACCACCAGCCTTACACTTTACCCAACGCCGTACCCTACTCCTGGTTCATACCCTGGCACTGACCAGTGCTTCAGCATGTAGCCTGACCCGCCCACGTTTCCGTACCATCACCTGTGCCCTAAGCCTTGCCTTTACCTATCCCTAACCCTAGCCCGGAACGGAAACCCACCAGAAACCCTAAACCTTAATGTATGCCGTATCCTACTCCTGACCCGTACACTGGCAGTGACCATTGCGTCAGCACATAGCCTGCCTCTGCCACGTTTCCATACCCTCACCTGTGCACTAAGCCTTGCCGTTCCCTAACCCTAACCTGGAACGGAAAACCAACACCAGCCCTACACCTTACCCTACACCGTACCATACACCTGGACCGAACGCTGTCACTGACACGTACGTCAGCACGTAGACTGACCCTCCCACGTTTCCGTACCCTCACCTGTGCCCTAAGCCTTGCCGTTCCCTAACCCTAACCCTAGCCCGTAACGGAAACCCACCACCAGCCCTACACCTTACCCTACGCCGTACCCTAGTCCTGCCCCGTACGCTGGCACTGGCCCGTGCGTCAGCACGTAGCCTGCCACTCCTACGTTTCCGTACCCTCACCTGTGTCCTAAGCCATGCCATTCCCTAACCCTAACCCTAGCCCGGAACATAAACCCACCACCAGCCCTGGACCTTACACTACGCCGTACCCTACTCCTGGCCCCTACACTGGCACTGACCTGTGCGTCAGCTCGTAGCCTGCCTCTCCCACGTTTCCGTACCCTCACCTGTGTCCTAAGCCTTGCCGTTCCCTATCCCTAACCCAAGACTGGAACGGAAACCCACCACCAGCCCTAAACCTTACGTTACAACGTACCCTACTCCTGGCCCGTACGCTGGCACAGACCCGTGCGTCAACACGTAGCCTGCCACTCCCACGTTTCTGTACGTTCACCTGTGCCCTAAGCCTTGCTGTTCCCTCACCCTAACCCTAGCCCGGAACGGAAACCCACCACCAGCCCTAAACCTTACCCTACGCCATACCCTACTCCTGGCCCGTACGCTGGCACTAACCCGTGCGTTAGCACGTAGCCTGACCCTCCCACGATTCCATACGTTCACCTGTGCCCTAAGCCTTGCCGTTCCCTAACCCTAACCCTAGCCCGGAATGGTATCTCACAACAAGCCCTACTCATTACCCTACGCAGTACCCTATTCCTGGCCCTTACGCTGGCACTGACGCATGCGTCAGCACCTTGCCTGACCTTCCCACGTTTCCGTACCCTCACCTGTGCCCCAAGCTTTGTCATTCCCTAACCCTAACACTAGCACGGAACGGAAACCCACCACCAGCCCTACACATTAGCCTATGCCGTAGCCTAATCCTGGCCCGTACATTGGCACTGACCCGTGCGTAATAACGTAGCCTGACCATCCCACGTTTCCGTACCCTCAGCTGTGCCATAAGCCTTGCCGTTCCCTAACCGTAAACCAAGCCCGGAACGGAAACCCACCACCAGACTTACACCTTACCCTACGCAGTACCCTACTCCTGGCCCTTACGGTGGCACTGACACGTGCGTGAGCACGTAGCCTGACCCACCCACGACCCTCCCAATACAGAAATGGGCAGAAGATCTCAAGAGACTTTTCTTCAAAGAACACACAGATATGACCAAGACGCACATGAAAAGCTGCTCAACATCACTAATTATTAGAGAAATGCAAATCAAAAGTACAATGAGGTATCACCTCATAACTGTTAGAATCGGCATCATCAGAAAACCTACAAACAACAAATTCTGGGGAGGGTGTGGACAAAAGGAGCCCTCTTCCACTACTGGTGGGAATGTAAATTGATACAGTCATTATGGAGAACAGAATGCAGTTTCCTTAAAAAAACTAGAAGTAGAATTACCATCTGATCCAGCAATCCCACTTCTGGGCATATACCCAAAGAAAACCATAAATCAAAAAGGCACATTCACCACAATGTTCATTGCAGCACTATTTAGAATAGCCAGGTAATGGAAGCAAATTAAATGCCCAGAGACAGATGAATGGATAAAGAAGGGGTATATATATAAAATGGAATATTACTCGGCCATAAAAAGGAATGAAACTGGGTCATTTGTAGAGATATGGATGGATCTAGTGACTGTCATACAGAATGAAGTAAGTCAGAAAGAGGAAAACAAATATTGTATATTAATGCATATATGTGGAACCTAAAAACTGGTACAGATGAACTGGTTTGCAGGGAAGAAATAGAGACAGAGGTAGAGAACAAACGTATGGACACCAAGTGTGGGAAGCCATGGTGTGGTGGTGGTGGGAAGAGTTGGGAGATTGGGATTGACCTGCATACATGTATATTCATAAAATACATAACTAATAATAACCTGCTGTATAAAAAAATAAATAAAATTAAATTTCAAAATTTAGAAAAAGAAAATTTAAAAATAATACAGAAAAAAGTTCTTCCCTTCACACAGATGTATTTATAGGAATGAATTATTTCCATGCTTATATCTATAAATACATAAAATAGGAATAAAATCTAACTTGAACCATAAAAGAAAAAAAAAACCTGAACCCACCAGTTATACAGAGGAAAACCCTATCAGGGCACTTGCTCCAGCGGTAAACAATTGTGAAATTGGTCAGAGGTGGGGAATCAACCCCCATACAGCCAGCAACCCACACCCCACGCAAGGAGCGTCCTCATTGCAAAGCTGGGGGATCGTGCCGAGGCATCTCTGAATAAAGGTGAGCTGAGCCCCAGGCCAGCTGCTGCTGAACTGTTCCCACACTTCCCAGGTAAAACACCTGAATATGTACAAGGGCTTGAAAGACTAGAGGAAGTGCCGTGGAGTCACACCAGCAAGAGCACGCGGTCCAACTTGGTGCCTGCAGGCCAGCCAGGGAGGTCCTGACCCCGGGCGCTCTTCTGGACGCTTTCCATTGTCCTTCCTGAGATACCCCACCTGTCCCGGCACCCACTGCTTTTTTCCTTCCTCACCTCTGTCCGGAGAGAAATTCCAGCGGAAGGTATGGGTGACACATCCTCTTCTTTACAGGTGGCAGCCTGGCAACTCCTGCAGAAAGGCCAGCAGAACCCCACTCACACCGGGCCACCAACAAAGCTGTGGCCCCTCATTCCCTCCCACCAGCACAGCCCCGAGACTGCTGACGGGGCAGAGAATATGGAGTCAGGAATAGCTTCAGGGGCTATTGCTGCCTGGAGCGCTGTTTATATTGACCTCAACCAGGCACAAGTGGGGAGGGCCAGGAGGCAGGGTAAGGCTTCCCAGGTCAGCTAATCCACAACACTCAGGGAATCACATTGTTGAAAATGGACCTCGCTAAGGCAGAAGAGAAGCCAAGGAAAAAAAGAACACAATGCCATTTGCACCACCGTAGATGAGTCTAGAGGTAATCACGTGACTTGTAGTAAGTCAGAAAGTGAAAGACACATATCATATCATATCACTTATAGGTGTTACCTAAAAATGGATACCAGGGCAGATATTTCCACGGAGAAGGGCAATCAGAGATTCATTAAACAAACTTATGGTTCACCAATGGAAAGGTGAGAGGATTGGTTTCATTACGATATCGGGGTTAAGAGACTTATACAAACACAGGTGACATATATAATCACCAAAGACCTACGGAATACCAAAAGACTACTCAACATTCTGTCATAACGTACATGGGAAAAGGATCCCAGGAAAAACAGACATGTGTATATGTGTAAAAGAACCACATCTTCCACACCTCCAACAAGCCAAACATTGTAATCAAACTTGCTGTAATAAAAAATAAAAATTAAATTAAAAACACGAACAAGAAGTAGGGAGACAAACTTGAGGGGATTTCTCCTGGCACATTCCATTCTAAATTCCAAACTAGAACACTACTTCCATTGAGGCTCTGTTGCCCTAGTAACCAGAATTGGTAAGGGAGAACTGCTGCCACCTTGTGGCCGTTTCACACAACAGCAGCTTTAATCCCAGCGCTAATGGTCAGTTGATAGTCAAAATCATTGCAGGCCTGTAAATGACACCTGCCCTGAAAAGAAATCCTGGGGTCACATATCGACCAAAAAATTCAAAGGACGTCCATATTTCAAAACGACCATTTCAAAAGGCATATTTTATGCACATTAGTTTTCTGCTTCTTTTTCTTTCTTTCTTTTTTGGTTAAAAAAACGGGAATGGAAAAAGGCATCCCTCAGAAGGGGCGAAAATAGTTGCAAATGAATCAATGGACAAAGGTTTAATCTCCAATATATATAAACAGCTCATGCAGCTTAATATTAAAAAAACAAACAACCCAATACAAAAATGGGCAGAAGATCTAAAGATACGTTTCTTCAAAGAAGACACAGAGATGGCCAAGACGCACATGAAAAGCTGCTCAACAGCACTAATTATTAGAGAAATGCAAATCAAAACTACAATGAGGTATCACTTCACACTGTTAGAATTGGCATCATCAGAAAATCTACAAACAACAAATTCTGGGGAGGGTGTGGACAAAAGGAGCCCTCTTCCACTATTGTTGGGAATGTAAATTGATACAGTCACTATGGAGAACAGTATGGAGTTTCGTTAAAAAAATCTAGAAATAGAATTACCATCTGATCCAGCAATCCCACTTCTGGGGATATACCCAAAGAAAACCATAAATCAAAAAGGCACATTCACCACAATGTTCATTGCAGCACTATTTACAATAGCCAGGTAATGGAAGCAACCTAAATGCCCACAGACAGATGAATGGATAAAGATGTGGTACATGTATAAAATGGAATATTACTCAGCCATAAAAAGGAATGGAACTGGGTCATTTGTAGAGACATCGATGGATCTAGAGACTGTCATACAGAATGAAGTAAGTCAGAAAGAGGAAAACAAATATTGTATATTAATGCATATATGTGGAACCTAAAAACTGGTACAGATGAACTGGTTTGCAGGGAAGAAATAGAGACAGAGGTAGAGAACAAACGTATGGACACCAAGTGTGGGAAGCCATGGTGTGGTGGTGGTGGGAAGAGTTGGGAGATTGGGATTGACCTGCATACATGTATATTCATAAAATACATAACTAACAATAACATGCTGTATAAAAAAATAAATAAAATTAAATTTCAAAATTTTCAAAAATAAAATTTAAAAATAATACAGAAAAAAGTTCTTCCCTTCACACAGATGTATTTATAGGAATGAATTATTTCCATGCTTATATCTATAAATACATAAAAGAGGAATAAAATCTAACTTGAACCATAAAAGAAAAAAAAAACTGAACCCACCAGTTATACAGAGGAAAACCCTATCAGGGCACTTGCTCCAGCGGTAAACAATTCTGAAATTGGTCAGAGGTGGGGAATCATCTCCCATACAGCCAGCAACCCACACCCCACGCAAGGAGCGTCCTCATTGCAAAGCTGGGGGATCGTGCAGAGGCATCTCTGAATAATGGTGAGCTGAGCCCCAGGCCAGCTGCTGCTGAACTGTTCCCACCCTTCCCAGGTAAAACACCTGAATATGTACAAGGGCTTGAAAGACTAGAGGAAGGGGCGTGGAGCCACACCAGCAACAGCACGCGGGACAACATGGTGCCTGCAGGCCAGCCAGGGTGATCCTGAACCCGGGCGCTCTTCTGGAAGCTTTCCATTGTCCTTCCTGAGATATCCCACCTGTCCCGGCCCCCACTGCTTTTTTCCTTCCTCACCTCTGTCCGGAGAGAAATTCCAGCGGAAGGTATGGGTGACACTTCCTCTTCTTTACAGGTGGCAGCCTGGCAACTCCTGCAGAAAGGCCAGCAGAACCCCACTCACACCGGGCCACCAACAAAGCTGTGGCCCCTCATTCCCTCCCACCAGCACAGCCCCGAGACTGCTGACGGGGCAGAGAATATGGAGTCAGGAACAGCTTCAGGGGCTATTGCTGCCTGGAGCACAGTTTATATTGACCTCAACCAGGCACACCAGGGGAGGGCCGGGCGGCAGTGTAAGGCTGCCCAGGTCAGCTAATCCACAACACTCAGGGAATCACATTGTTGAAAATGGACCTCGCTAAGGCAGAAGAGAAGCCAAGGAAAAAAAGTACACAATGCCATTTGCACCACCGTAGATGAGTCTAGAGGTAATCACGTGACTTGTAGTAAGTCAGAAAGTGAAAGACACATATCATATCATATCACTTATAGGTGTTACCTAAAAATGGATACCAGGGCAGATATTTCCACCGAGAAGGGCAATCAGCGATTCATTAAACAAACTTATGGTTCACCAATGGAAAGGTGTGAGGATTGGTTTCATTAGGATATCGGGGTTAACAGACTTATACAAACACAGGTGACATATATAATCACCAAAGACCTACGGAATACCAAAAGACTACTCAACATTCTGTCATAATGTACATGGGAAAAGGATCCCAGGAAAAACAGACATGTGTATATGTGTAAAAGAACCACATCTTCCACACCTCCAACAAGCCAAACATTGTAATCAAACTTGCTGTAATAAAAAATAAAAATTAAATTAAAAACACGAACAAGAAGTAGGGAGACAAACTTGAGGGGCTTTCTCCTGGCACATTCCATTCTAAATTCCAATCTAGAACAGGACTTCCATTGAGGCTCTGTTGCCCTAGTAACCAGAATTGGCAAGGGAGCACTGCTGCCACCTTGTGGCCGTTTCACACAACAGCAGCTTTAATCCCAGCACTAATGGTCAGTTGATATTCAAAATCATTGCAGGCCTGTAAATGACACCTGCCCTGAAAACAAATCCTGGGGTCACATATCGACCAAAAAATTCAAAGGACGTCCATATTTCAAAACGACCGTTTCAAAAGGCATATTTTATGCACATTAGTTTTCTGCTTCTTTTTCTTTCTTTCTTTTTTGGTTAAAAAAACGGGAATGGAAAAAGGCATCCCTCAGAAGGGGCGAAAATAGTTGCAAACGAATCAATGGACAAAGGTTTAATCTCCAATATATATAAACAGCTCATGCAGCTTAATATTAAAAAAACAAACAACCCAATACAAAAATGGGCAGAAGATCTAAAGATACGTTTCTTCAAGGAAGACACAGAGATGGCCAAGACGCACATGAAAAGCTGCTCAACAGCACTAATTATTAGAGAAATGCAAATCAAAACTACAATGAGGTATCACTTCACACTGTTAGAATCGGCATCATCAGAAAATCTACAAACAACAAATTCTGGGGAGGGTGTGGACAAAAGGAGCCCTCTTCCACTATTGTTGGGAATGTAAATTGATACAGTCACTATGGAGAGCAGTATGGAGTTCCGTTAAAAAAAACTAGAAATAGAATTACCATCTGATCCAGCAATCCCACTTCTGGGCATATACCCAAAGAAAACCATAAATCAAAAAGGCACATTCACCACAATGTTCATTGCAGCACTATTTACAATAGCCAGGTAATGGAAGCAACCTAAATGCCCACAGACAGATGAATGGATAAAGATGTGGTACATGTATAAAATGGAATATTACTCAGCCATAAAAAGGAATGAAACTGGGTCATTTGTAGAGACATCGATGGATCTAGAGACTGTCATACAGAATGAAGTAAGTCAGAAAGAGAAAAACAAATATTGTATATTAATGCATATATGTGGAATCTAAAAACTGGTACAGATGAACTGGTTTGCAGGGAAGAAATAGAGACAGAGGTAGAGAACAAACGTATGGACACCAAGTGTGGGAAGCCATGGTGTGGTGGTGGTGGGATGAGTTGGGAGATTGGGATTGACCTGCATAAATGTATATGCATAAAATACATAACTAATAATAACCTGCTGTATAAAAAAATAAATAAAATTAAATTTCAAAATTTAAAAAAATAAAATTTAAAAATAATACAGAAAAATGTTCTTCCCTTCACACAGATGTATTTATAGGAATGAATTATTTCCATGCTTATATCTATAAATACATAAAAGAGGAATAAAATCTAACTTGAACCATAAAAGAAAAAAAAACCTGAACCCACCGGTTATACAGAGGAAAACCCTATCAGGGCACTTGCTCCAGCGGTAAACAATTCTGAAATTGGTCAGAGGTGGGGAATCATCTCCCATACAGCCAGCAACCCACACCCCACGCAAGGAGCGTCCTCATTGCAACGCTTGGGGATCGTGCAGAGGCATCTCTGAATAAAGGTGAGCTGAGCCCCAGGCCAGCTGCTGCTGAACTGTTCCCACCCTTCCCAGGTAAAACACCTGAATATGTACAAGGGCTTGAAAGACTAGAGGAAGGGCCGTGGAGCCACCCCAGCAACAGCACGCAGGCCAACTTGGTGCCTGCTGTCCAGCCAGGGTGGTCCTGCCCCCGGGCGCTCTTCCGGAAGCTTTCCATTGTCCTGCGTGAGATACCCCACCTGTCCCGGCCCCCAATGCTTTTTTCCTTCCTCACCTCTGTCCGGAGAGAAATTCCAGCGGAAGGTATGGGTGACACATCCTCTTCTTTACAGGTGGCAGCCTGGCAACTCCTGCAGAAAGGCCAGCAGAACCCCACTCACACCGGGCCACCAACAAAACTGTGGCCCCTCATTCCCTCCCACCAGCACAGCCCCGAGACTGCTGACGGGGCAGAGAATATGGAGTCAGGAACAGCTTCAGGGGCTATTGCTGCCTGGAGCGCTGTTTATATTGACCTCAACCAGGCACACCTGGGGAGGGCAGTGCGGCAGGGTAAGCCTGCCCAGGTCAGCTAATCCACAACACTCAGGGAATCACATTGTTGAAAATGGATCTCACTAAGGCAGAAGAGAAGCCAAGGAAAAAAAGAACACAATGCCATTTGCACCACCGTAGATGAGTCTAGAGGTAATCACGTGACTTGTAGTAAGTCAGAAAGTGAAAGACACATATCATATCATATCACTTATAGGTGTTACCTAAAAATGGATACCAGGGCAGATATTTCCACTGAGAAGGGCAATCAGAGATTCATTAAACAAACTTATGGATCACCAATGGAAAGGTGTGAGGATTGGTTTCATTACGATATCGGGGTTAACAGATTTATACAAACACAGGTGACATATATAATCACCAAAGACCTACGGAATACCAAAAGACTACTCAGCATTCTGTCATAACGTACATGGGAAAAGGATCCCAGGAAAAACAGACATGTGTATATGTGTAAAAGAACCACATCTTCCACACCTCCAACAAGCGAAACATTGT
The DNA here is from genome assembly GCF_964165515.1 of Mesoplodon bidens. Lineage (NCBI taxonomy): Eukaryota > Metazoa > Chordata > Mammalia > Artiodactyla > Ziphiidae > Mesoplodon > Mesoplodon bidens. The sequence goes on along the minus strand of NW_027672163.1, from coordinate 86,519 downwards.
AATCAAACTTGCTGTAATAAAAAATAAAAATTAAATTAAAAACACGAACAAGAAGTAGGGAGACAAACTTGAGGGGCTTTCTCCTGGCACATTCCATTCTAAATTCCAATCTAGAACACGACTTCCATTGAGGCTCTGTTGCCCTAGGAACCAGAATTGGCAAGGGAGCACTGCTGCCACCTTGTGGCCGTTTCACACAACAGCAGCTTTAATCCCAGCACTAATGGTCAGTTGATATTCAAAATCATTGCAGGCCTGTAAATGACACCTGCCCTGAAAACAAATCCTGGGGTCACATATCGACCAAAAAATTCAAAGGACGTCCATATTTCAAAACGACCATTTCAAAAGGCATATTTTATGCACATTAGTTTTCTGCTTCTTTTTCTTTCTTTCTTTTTTGGCAAAAAAACGGGAATGGAAAAAGGCATCCCTCAGAAGGGGCGAAAATAGTTGCAAACGAATCAATGGACAAAGGTTTAATCTCCAATATATATAAACAGCTCATGCAGCTTAATATTAAAAAAACAAACAACCCAATACAAAAATGGGCAGAAGATCTAAAGATACGTTTCTTCAAAGAAGACACAGAGATGGCCAAGACGCACATGAAAAGCTGCTCAACAGCACTAATTATTAGAGAAATGCAAATCAAAACTACAATGAGGTATCACTTCACACTGTTAGAATCGGCATCATCAGAAAATCTACAAACAACAAATTCTGGGGAGGGTGTGGACAAAAGGAGCCCTCTTCCACTATTGGTGGGAATGTAAATTGATACAGTCAGTATGGAGAGCAGTATGGAGTTCCGTTAAAAAAAACTAGAAATACAATTACCATCTGATCCAGCAATCCCACTTCTGGGCATATACCCAAAGAAAGCCATAAATCAAAAAGGCACATTCACCACAATGTTCATTGCAGCACTATTTACAATAGCCAGGTAATGGAAGCAACCTAAATGCCCACAGACAGATGAATGGATAAAGATGTTGTACATGTATAAAATGGAATATTACTCAGCCATAAAAAGGAATGAAACTGGGTCATTTGTAGAGACATCGATGGATCTAGAGACTGTCATACAGAATGAAGTAAGTCAGAAAGAGAAAAACAAATATTGTATATTAATGCATATATGTGGAATCTAAAAACTGGTACAGATGAACTGGTTTGCAGGGAAGAAATAGAGACAGAGGTAGAGAACAAACGTATGGACACCAAGTGTGGGAAGCCATGGTGTGGTGGTGGTGGGATGAGTTGGGAGATTGGGATTGACCTGCATACATGTATATGCATAAAATACATAACTAATAATAACCTGCTGTATAAAAAAATAAATAAAATTAAATTTCAAAATTTAAAAAAAGAAAATTTAAAAATAATACAGAAAAATGTTCTTCCCTTCACACAGATGTATTTATAGGAATGAATTATTTCCATGCTTATATCTATAAATACATAAAAGAGGAATAAAATCTAACTTGAACCATAAAAGAAAAAAAAACCTGAACCCACCGGTTATACAGAGGAAAACCCTATCAGGGCACTTGCTCCAGCGGTAAACAATTCTGAAATTGGTCAGAGGTGGGGAATCATCTCCCATACAGCCAGCAACCCACACCCCACGCAAGGAGCGTCCTCATTGCAACGCTTGGGGATCGTGCAGAGGCATCTCTGAATAAAGGTGAGCTGAGCCCCAGGCCAGCTGCTGCTGAACTGTTCCCACCCTTCCCAGGTAAAACACCTGAATATGTACAAGGGCTTGAAAGACTAGAGGAAGGGCCGTGGAGCCACCCCAGCAACAGCACGCAGGCCAACTTGGTGCCTGCTGTCCAGCCAGGGTGGTCCTGCCCCCGGGCACTCTTCCGGAAGCTTTCCATTGTCCTGCGTGAGATACCCCACCTGTCCCGGCCCCCAATGCTTTTTTCCTTCCTCACCTCTGTCCGGAGAGAAATTCCAGCGGAAGGTATGGGTGACACATCCTCTTCTTTACAGGTGGCAGCCTGGCAACTCCTGCAGAAAGGCCAGCAGAACCCCACTCACACCGGGCCACCAACAAAACTGTGGCCCCTCATTCCCTCCCACCAGCACAGCCCCGAGACTGCTGACGGGGCAGAGAATATGGAGTCAGGAACAGCTTCAGGGGCTATTGCTGCCTGGAGCGCTGTTTATATTGACCTCAACCAGGCACACCTGGGGAGGGCCGTGCGGCAGGGTAAGCCTGCCCAGGTCAGCTAATCCACAACACTCAGGGAATCACATTGTTGAAAATGGATCTCGCTAAGGCAGAAGAGAAGCCAAGGAAAAAAGAACACAATGCCATTTGCACCACCGTAGATGAGTCTAGAGGTAATCACGTGACTTGTAGTAAGTCAGAAAGTGAAAGACACATATCATATCATATCACTTATAGGTGTTACCTAAAAATGGATACCAGGGCAGATATTTCCACCGAGAAGGGCAAACAGAGATTCATTAAACAAACTTATGGTTCACCAATGGAAATGTGTGAGGATTGGTTTCATTACGATATCGGGGTTAACAGACTTATACAAACACAGGTGACATATATAATCACCAAAGACCTACGGAATACCAAAAGACTACTCAACATTCTGTCATAACGTACATGGGAAAAGGATCCCAGGAAAAACAGACATGTGTATATGTGTAAAAGAACCACATCTTCCACACCTCCAACAAGCCAAACATTGTAATCAAACTTGCTGTAATAAAAAATAAAAATTAAATTAAAAACACGAACAAGAAGTAGGGAGACAAACTTGCGGGGCTTTCTCCTGGCACATTCCATTCTAAATTCCAATCTAGAACAAGACTTCCATTGAGGCTCTGTTGCCCTAGTAACCAGAATTGGTAAGGGAGCACTGCTGCCACCTTGTGGCCGTTTCACACAACAGCAGCTTTATAACCAGCACTAATGGTCAGTTGATATTCAAAATCATTGCAGGCCTGTAAATGACACCTGCCCTGAAAACAAATCCTGGGGTCACATATCGACCAAAAAATTCAAAGGACGTCCATATTTCAAAACGACCATTTCAAAAGGCATATTTTATGCACATTAGTTTTCTGCTTCTTTTTCTTTCTTTCTTTTTTGGTTAAAAAAACGGGAATAGAAAAAGGCATCCCTCAGAAGGGGCGAAAATAGTTGCAAACGAATCAATGGACAAAGGTTTAATCTCCAATATATATAAACAGCTCATGCAGCTTAATATTAAAAAAACAATCAACCCAATACAAAAATGGGCAGAAGATCTAAAGATACGTTTCTTCAAAGAAGACACAGAGATGGCCAAGAAGCACATGAAAAGCTGCTCAACAGCACTAATTATTAGAGAAATGCAAATCAAAACTACAATGAGGTATCACTTCACACTGTTAGAATCGGCATCATCAGAAAATCTACAAATAACAAATTCTGGGGAGGGTGTGGACAAAAGGAGCCCTCTTCCACTATTGGTGGGAATGTAAATTGATACAGTCACTATGGAGAACAGTATGGAGTTTCGTTAAAAAAACCTAGAAATAGAATTACCATCTGATCCAGCAATCCCACTTCTGGGCATATACCCAAAGAAAACCATAAATCAAAAAGGCACATTCACCACAATGTTCATTGCAGCACTATTTACAATAGCCAGGTAATGGAAGCAACCTAAATGCCCACAGACAGATGAATGGATAAAGATGTGGTACATGTATAAAATGGAATATTACTCAGCCATAAAAAGGAATGAAACTGGGTCATTTGTAGAGACATCGATGGATCTAGAGACTGTCATACAGAATGAAGTAAGTCAGAAAGAGGAAAACAAATATTGTATATTAATGCATATATGTGGAACCTAAAAACTGGTACAGATGAACTGGTTTGCAGGGAAGAAATAGAGACAGAGGTAGAGAACAAACGTATGGACACCAAGTGTGGGAAGCCATGGTGTGGTGGTGGTGGGATGAGTTGGGAGATTGGATTGACCTGCATACATGTATATGCATAAAATACATAACTAATAATAACCTGCTGTATAAAAAAATAAATAAAATTAAATTTCAAAATTTAAAATAAGAAAATTTAAAAATAATACAGAAAAATGTTCATCCCTTCACACAGATGTATTTATAGGAATGAATTATTTCCATGCTTATATCTATAAATACATAAAAGAGGAATAAAATCTAACTTGAACCATAAAAGAAAAAAAAACCTGAACCCACCGGTTATACAGAGGAAAACCCTATCAGGGCACTTGCTCCAGCGGTAAACAATTCTGAAATTGGTCAGAGGTGGGGAATCATCTCCCATACAGCCAGCAACCCACACCCCACGCAAGGAGCGTCCTCATTGCAACGCTTGGGGATCGTGCAGAGGCATCTCTGAATAAAGGTGAGCTGAGCCCCAGGCCAGCTGCTGCTGAACTGTTCCCACCCTTCCCAGGTAAAACACCTGAATATGTACAAGGGCTTGAAAGACTAGAGGAAGGGCCGTGGAGCCACCCCAGCAACAGCACGCAGGCCAACTTGGTGCCTGCTGTCCTGCCAGGGTGGTCCTGCCCCCGGGCGCTCTTCCGGAAGCTTTCCATTGTCCTGCCTGAGATACCCCACCTGTCCCGGCCCCCAATGCTTTTTTCCTTCCTCACCTCTGTCCGGAGAGAAATTCCAGCGGAAGGTATGGGTGACACATCCTCTTCTTTACAGGTGGCAGCCTGGCAACTCCTGCAGAAAGGCCAGCAGAACCCCACTCACACCGGGCCACCAACAAAGCTGTGGCCCCTCATTCCCTCCCACCAGCACAGCCCCGAGACTGCTGACGGGGCAGAGAATATGGAGTCAGGAACAGCTTCAGGGGATATTGCTGCCTGGAGCGCTGTTTATATTGACCTCAACCAGGCACACCTGGGGAGGGCCGGGCGGCAGGGTAAGCCTGCCCAGGTCAGCTAATCCACAACACTCAGGGAATCACATTGTTGAAAATGGATCTCGCTAAGGCAGAAGAGAAGCCAAGGAAAAAAAGAACACAATGCCATTTGCACCACTGTAGATGAGTCTAGAGGTAATCACGTGACTTGTAGTAAGTCAGAAAGTGAAAGACACATATCATATCATATCACTTATAGGAGTTACCTAAAAATGGATACCAGGGCAGATATTTCCACTGAGAAGGGCAATCAGAGATTCATTAAACAAACTTATGGTTCACCAATGGAAAGGTGTGAGGATTGGTTTCATTAGGATATCGGGGTTAACAGACTTATACAAACACAGGTGACATATATAATCACCAAAGACCTACGGAATACCAAAAGACTACTCAACATTCTGTCATAACGTACATGGGAAAAGGATCCCAGGAAATACAGACATGTGTATATGTGTAAAAGAACCACATCTTCCACACCTCCAACAAGCCAAACATTGTAATCAAACTTGCTGTAATAAAAAATAAAAATTAAATTAAAAACACGAACAAGAAGTAGGGAGACAAACTTGCGGGGCTTTCTCCTGGCACATTCCATTCTAAATTCCAATCTAGAACACGACTTCCATTGAGGCTCTGTTGCCCTAGTAACCAGAATTGGTAAGGGAGAACTGCTGCCACCTTGTGGCCGTTTCACACAACAGCAGCTTTAATCCCAGCGCTAAAGGTCAGTTGATATTCAAAATCATTGCAGGCCTGTAAATGACACCTGCCCTGAAAACAAATCCTGGCGTCACATATCGACCAAAAAATTCAAAGGACGTCCATATTTCAAAACGACCATTTCAAAAGGCATATTTTATGCACGTTAGTTTTCTGCTTCTTTTTCTTTCTTTCTTTTTTGGCTAAAAAAACGGGAATGGAAAAAGGCATCCCTCAGAAGGGGCGAAAATAGTTGCAAACGAATCAATGGACAAAGGTTTAATCTCCAATATATATAAACAGCTCATGCAGCTTAATATTAAAAAAACAAACAACCCAATACAAAAATGGGCAGAAGATCTAAAGATACGTTTCTTCAAAGAAGACACAGAGATGGCCAAGACGCACATGAAAAGCTGCTCAACAGCACTAATTATTAGAGAAATGCAAATCAAAACTACAATGAGGTATCACTTCACACTGTTAGAATCGGCATCATCAGAAAATCTACAAATAACAAATTCTGGGGAGGGTGTGGACAAAAGGAGCCCTCTTCCACTATTGGTGGGAATGTAAATTGATACAGTCACTATGGAGAACAGTATGGAGTTTCGTTAAAAAAAACTAGAAATAGAATTACCATCTGATCCAGTAATCCCACTTCTGGGCATATACCCAAAGAAAACCATAAATCAAAAAGGCACATTCACCACAATGTTCATTGCAGCACTATTTACAATAGCCAGGTAATGGAAGCAACCTAAATGCCCACAGACAGATGAATGGATAAAGATGTGGTACATGTATAAAATGGAATATTACTCAGCCATAAAAAGGAATGAAACTGGGTCATTTGTAGAGACATCGATGGATCTAGAGACTGTCATACAGAATGAAGTAAGTCAGAAAGAGGAAAACAAATATTGTATATTAATGCATATATGTGGAACCTAAAAACTGGTACAGATGAACTGGTTTGCAGGGAAGAAATAGAGACAGAGGTAGAGAACAAACGTATGGACACCAAGTGTGGGAAGCCATGGTGTGGTGGTGGTGGGATGAGTTGGGAGATTGGGATTGACCTGCATACATGTATATGCATAAAATACATAACTAATAATAACCTGCTGTATAAAAAAATAAATAAAATTAAATTTCAAAATTTAAAATAAGAAAATTTAAAAATAATACAGAAAAATGTTCATCCCTTCACACAGATGTATTTATAGGAATGAATTATTTCCATGCTTATATCTATAAATACATAAAAGAGGAATAAAATCTAACTTGAACCATAAAAGAAAAAAAAACCTGAACCCACAAGTTATACAGAGGAAAACCCTATCAGGGCACTTGCTCCAGCGGTAAACAATTCTGAAATTGGTCAGAGGTGGGGAATCATCTCCCATACAGCCAGCAACCCACACCCCACGCAAGGAGCGTCCTCATTGCAACGCTTGGGGATCGTGCAGAGGCATCTCTGAATAAAGGTGAGCTGAGCCCCAGGCCAGCTGCTGCTGAACTGTTCCCACCCTTCCCAGGTAAAACACCTGAATATGTACAAGGGCTTGAAAGACTAGAGGAAGGGCCGTGGAGCCACCCCAGCAACAGCACGCAGGCCAACTTGGTGCCTGCTGTCCAGCCAGTGTTGTCCTGCCCCCGGGCGCTCTTCCGGAAGCTTTCCATTGTCCTGCGTGAGATACCCCACCTGTCCCGGCCCCCAATGCTTTTTTCCTTCCTCACCTCTGTCCGGAGAGAAATTCCAGCGGAAGGTATGGGTGACACATCCTCTTCTTTACAGGTGGCAGCCTGGCAACTCCTGCAGAAAGGCCAGCAGAACCCCACTCACACCGGGCCACCAACAAAGCTGTGGCCCCTCATTCCCTCCCACCAGCACAGCCCCGAGACTGCTGACGGGGCAGAGAATATGGAGTCAGGAACAGCTTCAGGGGATATTGCTGCCTGGAGCGCTGTTTATATTGACCTCAACCAGGCACACCTGGGGAGGGCCGGGCGGCAGGGTAAGCCTGCCCAGGTCAGCTAATCCACAACACTCAGGGAATCACATTGTTGAAAATGGATCTCGCTAAGGCAGAAGAGAAGCCAAGGAAAAAAAGAACACAATGCCATTTGCACCACCGTAGATGAGTCTAGAGGTAATCACGTGACTTGTAGTAAGTCAGAAAGTGAAAGACACATATCATATCATATCACTTATAGGAGTTACCTAAAAATGGATACCATGGCAGATATTTCCACCGAGAAGGGCAAACAGAGATTCATTAAACAAACTTATGGTTCACCAATGGAAAGGTGTGAGGATTGGTTTCATTATGATATCGGGGTTAACAGACTTACACAAACACAGGTGACATATATAATCACCAAAGACCTATGGAATACCAAAAGACTACTAAACATTCTGTCATAACGTACATGGGAAAAGGATCCCAGGAAAAACAGACATGTGTATATGTGTAAAAGAACCACATCTTCCACACCTCCAACAAGCCAAACATTGTAATCAAACTTGCTGTAATAAAAAATAAAAATTAAATTAAAAACACGAACAAGAATTAGGGAGACAAACTTGCGGGGCTTTCTCCTGGCACATTCCATTCTAAATTCCAATCTAGAACAAGACTTCCATTGAGGCTCTGTTGCCCTAGTAACCAGAATTGGTAAGGGAGCACTGCTGCCACCTTGTGGCCGTTTCACACAACAGCAGCTTTATAACCAGCACTAATGGTCAGTTGATATTCAAAATCATTGCAGGCCTGTAAATGACACCTGCCCTGAAAACAAATCCTGGGGTCACATATCTACCAAAAAATTCAAAGGACGTCCATATTTCAAAACGACCATTTCAAAAGGCATATTTTATGCACATTAGTTTTCTGCTTCTTTTTCTTTCTTTCTTTTTTGGTTAAAAAAACGGGAATAGAAAAAGGCATCCCTCAGAAGGGGCGAAAATAGTTGCAAACGAATCAATGGACAAAAGTTTAATCTCCAATATATATAAACAGCTCATGCAGCTTAATATTAAAAAAACAAACAACCCAATACAAAAATGGGCAGAAAATCTAAAGATACGTTTCTTCAAAGAAGACACAGACATGGCCAAGACGCACATGAAAAGCTGCTCAAAAGCACTAATTATTAGAGAAAGGCAAATCAAAACTACAATGAGGTATCACTTCACACTGTTAGAATTGGCATCATCAGAAAATCTACAAACAACAAATTCTGGGGAGGGTGTGGACAAAAGGAGCCCTCTTCCACTATTGGTGGGAATGTAAATTGATACAGTCACTATGGAGAACAGTATGGAGTTTCGTTAAAAAAAACTAGAAATAGAATTACCATCTGATCCAGCAATCCCACTTCTGGGCATATACCCAAAGAAAACCATAAATCAAAAAGGCACATTCACCACAATGTTCATTGCAGCACTATTTACAATAGCCAGGTAATGGAAGCAACCTAAATGCCCACAGACAGATGAATGGATAAAGATGTGGTACATGTATAAAATGGAATATTACTCAGCCATAAAAAGGAATGAAACTGGGTCATTTGTAGAGACATCGATGGATCTAGAGACTGTCATACAGAATGAAGTAAGTCAGAAAGAGGAAAACAAATATTGTATATTAATGCATATATGTGGAACCTAAAAACTGGTACAGATGAACTGGTTTGCAGGGAAGAAATAGAGACAGAGGTAGAGAACAAACGTATGGACACCAAGTGTGGGAAGCCATGGTGTGGTGGTGGTGGGAAGAGTTGGGAGATTGGGATTGACCTGCATACATGTATATTCATAAAATACATAACTAACAATAACCTGCTGTATAAAAAAATAAATAAAATTAAATTTCAAAATTTTCAAAAATAAAATTTAAAAATAATACAGAAAAAAGTTCTTCCCTTCACACAGATGTATTTATAGGAATGAATTATTTCCATGCTTATATCTATAAATACATAAAAGAGGAATAAAATCTAACTTGAACCATAAAAGAAAATAAAAACTGAACCCACCAGTTATACAGAGGAAAACCCTATCAGGGCAGTTGCTCCAGCGGTAAACAATTCTGAAATTGGTCAGAGGTGGGGAATCATCTCCCATACAGCCAGCAACCCACACCCCACGCAAGGAGCGTCCTCATTGCAAAGCTGGGGGATCGTGCAGAGGCATCTCTGAATAAAGGTGAGCTGAGCCCCAGGCCAGCTGCTGCTGAACTGTTCCCACCCTTCCCAGGTAAAACACCTGAATATGTACAAGGGCTTGAAAGACTAGAGGAAGGGCCGTGGAGCCACACCAGCAACAGCACGCGGGACAACTTGGTGCCTGCAGGCCAGCCAGGGTGGTCCTGACCCCGGGCGCTCTTCTGGAAGCTTTCCATTGTCCTTCCTGAGATATAACACCTGTCCCGGCCCCCACTGCTTTTTTCCTTCCTCACCTCTGTCCGGAGAGAAATTCCAGCGGAAGGTATGGGTGACACTTCCTCTTCTTTACAGGTGGCAGCCTGGCAACTCCTGCAGAAAGGCCAGCAGAACCCCACTCACACCGGGCCACCAACAAAGCTGTGGCCCCTCATTCCCTCCCACCAGCACAGCCCCGAGACTGCTGACGGGGCAGAGAATATGGAGTCAGGAACAGCTTCAGGGGCTATTGCTGCCTGGAGCACAGTTTATATTGACCTCAACCAGGCACACCAGGGGAGGGCCGGGAGGCAGTGTAAGGCTGCCCAGGTCAGCTAATCCACAACACTCAGGGAATCACATTGTTGAAAATGGACCTCGCTAAGGCAGAAGAGAAGCCAAGGAAAAAAAGTACACAATGCCATTTGCACCACCGTAGATGAGTCTAGAGGTAATCACGTGACTTGTAGTAAGTCAGAAAGTGAAAGACACATATCATATCATATCACTTATAGGTGTTACCTAAAAATGGATACCAGGGCAGATATTTCCACCGAGAAGGGCAATCAGCGATTCATTAAACAAACTTATGGTTCACCAATGGAAAGGTGTGAGGATTGGTTTCATTAGGATATCGGGGTTAACAGACTTATACAAACACAGGTGACATATATAATCACCAAAGACCTACGGAATACCAAAAGACTACTCAACATTCTGTCATAATGTACATGGGAAAAGGATCCCAGGAAAAACAGACATGTGTATATGTGTAAAAGAACCACATCTTCCACACCTCCAACAAGCCAAACATTGTAATCAAACTTGCTGTAATAAAAAATAAAAATTAAATTAAAAACACGAACAAGAAGTAGGGAGACAAACTTGAGGGGCTTTCTCCTGGCACATTCCATTCTAAATTCCAATCTAGAACACGACTTCCATTGAGGCTCTGTTGCCCTAGTAACCAGAATTGGCAAGGGAGCACTGCTGCCACCTTGTGGCCGTTTCACACAACAGCAGCTTTAATCCCAGCGCTAAAGGTCAGTTGATATTCAAAATCATTGCAGGCCTGTAAATGACACCTGCCCTGAAAACAAATCCTGGGGTCACATATCTACCAAAAAATTCAAAGGACGTCCATATTTCAAAACGACCATTTCAAAAGGCATATTTTATGCACATTAGTTTTCTGCTTCTTTTTCTTTCTTTCTTTTTTGGCAAAAAAACGGGAATGGAAAAAGGCATCCCTCAGAAGGGGCGAAAATAGTTGCAAACGAATCAATGGACAAAGGTTTAATCTCCAATATATATAAACAGCTCATGCAGCTTAATATTAAAAAAACAAACAACCCAATACAAAAATGGGCAGAAGATCTAAAGATACGTTTCTTCAAAGAAGACACAGAGATGGCCAAGACGCACATGAAAAGCTGCTCAATAGCACTAATTATTAGAGAAATGCAAATCAAAATTACAATGAGGTATCACTTCACACTGTTAGAATCGGCATCATCAGAAAATCTACAAACAACAAATTCTGGGGAGGGTGTGGACAAAAGGAGCCCTCTTCCACTATTGGTGGGAAAGTAAATTGATACAGTCACTATGGAGAGCAGTATGGAGTTCCGTTAAAAAAAACTAGAAATAGAATTACCATCTGATCCAGCAATCCCACTTCTGGGCATATACCCAAAGAAAACCATAAATCAAAAAGGCACATTCACCACAATGTTCATTGCAGCACTATTTACAATAGCCAGGTAATGGAAGCAACCTAAATGCCCACAGACAGATGAATGGATAAAGATGTGGTACATGTATAAAATGGAATATTACTCGGCCATAAAAAGGAATGAAACTGGGTCATTTGTAGAGACATTGATGGATCTAGAGACTGTCATACAGAATGAAGTAAGTCAGAAAGAGAAAAACAAATATTGTATATTAATGCATATATGTGGAATCTAAAAAGTGGTACAGATGAACTGGTTTGCAGGGAAGAAATAGAGACAGAGGTAGAGAACAAACGTATGGACACCAGGTGTGGGAAGCCATGGTGTGGTGGTGGTGGGATGAGTTGGGAGATTGGGATTGACCTGCATACATGTATATGCATAAAATACATAACTAATAATAACCTGCTGTATAAAAAAATAAATAAAATTAAATTTCAAAATTTAAAAAAAGAAAATTTAAAAATAATACAGAAAAATGTTCTTCCCTTCACACAGATGTATTTATAGGAATGAATTATTTCCATGCTTATATCTATAAATACATAAAAGAGGAATAAAATCTAACTTGAACCATAAAAGATAAAAAAACCAGAACCCACCGGTTATACAGAGGAAAACCCTATCAGGGCACTTGCTCCAGCGGTAAACAATTCTGAAATTGGTCAGAGGTGGGGAATCATCTCCCATACAGCCAGCAACCCACACCCCACGCAAGGAGCGTCCTCATTGCAACGCTTGGGGATCGTGCAGAGGCATCTCTGAATAAAGGTGAGCTGAGCCCCAGGCCAGCTGCTGCTGAACTGATCCCACCCTTCCCAGGTAAAACACCTGAATATGTACAAGGGCTTGAAAGACTAGTGGAAGGGCCGTGGAGCCACCCCAGCAACAGCACGCAGGCCAACTTGGTGCCTGCTGTCCAGCCAGGGTGGTCCTGCCCCCGGGCGCTCTTCCGGAAGCTTTCCATTGTCCTGCCTGATATACCCCACCTGTCCCGGCCCCCACTGCTTTTTTCCTTCCTCACCTCTGTCCGGAGAGAAATTCCAGCGGAAGGTATGGGTGACACATCCTCTTCTTTACAGGTGGCAGCCTGGCAACTCCTGCAGAAAGGCCAGCAGAACCCCACTCACACCGGGCCACCAACAAAACTGTGGCCCCTCATTCCCTCCCACCAGCACAGCCCCGAGACTGCTGACGGGGCAGAGAATATGGAGTCAGGAACAGCTTCAGGGGCTATTGCTGCCTGGAGCGCTGTTTATATTGACCTCAACCAGGCACACCTGGGGAGGGCCGTGCGGCAGGTTAAGCCTGCCCAGGTCAGCTAATCCACAACACTCAGGGAATCACATTGTTGAAAATGGATCTCGCTAAGGCAGAAGAGAAGCCAAGGAAAAAAAGAACACAATGCCATTTGCACCACCGTAGATGAGTCTAGACGTAATCACGTGACTTGTAGTAAGTCAGAAAGTGAAAGACACATATCATATCATATCACTTATAGGTGTTACCTAAAAATGGATACCAGGGCAGATATTTCCACTGAGAAGGGCAATCAGAGATTCATTAAACAAACTTATGGTTCACCAATGGAAAGGTGTGAGGATTGGTTTCATTAGGATATCGGGGTTAACAGACTTATACAAACACAGGTGACATATATAATCACCAAAGACCTACGGAATACCAAAAGACTACTCAACATTCTGTCATAACGTACATGGGAAAAGGATCCCAGGAAAAACAGACATGTGTATATGTGTAAAAGAACCACATCTTCCACACCTCCAACAAGCCAAACATTGTAATCAAACTTGCTGTAATAAAAAATAAAAATTAAATTAAAAACACGAACAAGAAGTAGGGAGACAAACTTGCGGGGCTTTCTCCTGGCACATTCCATTCTAAATTCCAATCTAGAACACGACTTCCACTGAGGCTCTGTTGCCCTAGTAACCAGAATTGGTAAGGGAGCACTGCTGCCACCTTGTGGCCGTTTCACACAACAGCAGCTTTAATCCCAGAACTAATGGTCAGTTGATATTCAAAATCATTGCAGGCCTGTAAATGACACCTGCCCTGAAAACAAATCCTGGGGTCACATATCGACCAAAAAATTCAAAGGACGTCCATATTTCAAAACGACCATTTCAAAAGGCATATTTTATGCACATTAGTTTTCTGCTTCTTTTTCTTTCTTTCTTTTTTGGTTAAAAAAACGGGAATGGAAAAAGGCATCCCTCAGAAGGGGCGAAAATAGTTGCAAACGAATCAATGGACAAAGGTTTAATCTCCAATATATATAAACAGCTCATGCAGCTTAATATTAAAAAAACAATCAACCCAATACAAAAATGGGCAGAAGATCTAAAGATACGTTTCTTCAAAGAAGACACAGAGATGGCCAAGACGCACATGAAAAGCTGCTCAACAGCACTAATTATTAGAGAAATGCAAATCAAAACTACAATGAGGTATCACTTCACACTGTTAGAATCGGCATCATCAGAAAATCTACAAACAACAAATTCTGGGGAGGGTGTGGACAAAAGGAGCCCTCTTCCACTATTGGTGGGAATGTAAATTGATACAGTCACTATGGAGAACAGTATGGAGTTTCGTTAAAAAAAACTAGAAATAGAATTACCATCTGATCCAGCAATCCCACTTCTGGGCATATACCCAAAGAAAACCATAAATCAAAAAGGCACATTCACCACAATGTTCATTGCAACACTATTTACAATAGCCAGGTAATGGAAGCAACCTAAATGCCCACAGACAGATGAATGGATAAAGATGTGGTACATGTATAAAATGGAATATTACTCAGCCATAAAAAGGAATGAAACTGGGTCATTTGTAGAGACATCGATGGATCTAGAGACTGTCATACAGAATGAAGTAAGTCAGAAAGAGGAAAACAAATATTGTATATTAATGCATATATGTGGAACCTAAAAACTGGTACAGATGAACTGGTTTGCAGGGAAGAAATAGAGACAGAGGTAGAGAACAAACGTATGGACACCAAGTGTGGGAAGCCATGGTGTGGTGGTGGTGGGATGAGTTGGGAGATTGGGATTGACCTGCATACATGTATATGCATAAAATACATAACTAATAATAACCTGCTGTATAAAAAAATAAATAAAATTAAATTTCAAAATTAAAAAAAAGGAAATTTAAAAATAATACAGAAAAATGTTCTTCCCTTCACACAGATATATTTATAGGAATGAATTATTTCCATGCTTATATCTATAAATACATAAAAGAGGAATAAAATCTATCTTGAACCATCAAAGAAAAAAAAACCTGAACCCACCAGTTATACAGAGGAAAACCCTATCAGGGCACTTGCTCCAGCGGTAAACAATTCTGAAATTGGTCAGAGGTGGGAAATCATCTCCCATACAGCCAGCAACCCACACCCCACGCAAGGAGCGTCCTCATTGCAACGCTTGGGGATCGTGCAGAGGCATCTCTGAATAAAGGTGAGCTGAGCCCCAGGCCAGCTGCTGCTGAACTGTTCCCACACTCCCCAATTAAAAAACCTGAATATGTACAATGGCTTGAAAGACTAGAGGAAGGGCCGTGGAGCCACCCCAGCAACAGCACGCAGGCCAACTTGGTGCCTGCAGGCCAGCCAGGGTGGTTCTGCCCCCGTGCGCTCTTCCGGAAGCTTTCCATTGTCCTGCCTGTGATACCCCACCTGTCCCGGCCCCCACTGCTTTTTTCCTTCCTCACCTCTGTCCGGAGAGAAATTCCAGCGGAAGGTATGGGTGACACATCCTCTTCTTTACAGGTGGCAGCCTGGCAACTCCTGCAGAAAGGCCAGCAGAACCCCACTCACACCGGGCCACCAACAAAGCTGTGGCCCCTCATTCCCTCCCACCAGCACAGCCCCGAGACTGCTGACGGGGCAGAGAATATGGAGTCAGGAACAGCTTCAGGGGCTATTGCTGCCTGGAGCGCTGTTTATATTGACCTCAACCAGGCACACCTGGGGAGGGCCGTGCGGCAGGGTAAGCCTGCCCAGGTCAGCTAATCCACAACACTCAGGGAATCACATTGTTGAAAATGGATCTCGCTAAGGCAGAAGAGAAGCCAAGGAAAAAAAGAACACAATGCCATTTGCACCACCGTAGATGAGTCTAGAGGTAATCACGTGACTTGTAGTAAGTCAGAAAGTGAAAGACACATATCATATCATATCACTTATAGGTGTTACCTAAAAATGGATACCAGGGCAGATATTTCCACTGAGAAGGGCAATCAGAGATTCATTAAACAAACTTATGGATCACCAATGGAAAGGTGTGAGGATTGGTTTCATTAGGATATCGGGGTTAACAGACTTATACAAACACAGGTGACATATATAATCACCAAAGACCTACGGAATACCAAAAGACTACTCAACATTCTGTCATAACGTACATGGGAAAAGGATCCCAGGAAAAACAGACATGTGTATATGTGTAAAAGAACCACATCTTCCACACCTCCAACAAGCCAAACATTGTAATCAAACTTGCTGTAATAAAAAATAAAAATTAAATTAAAAACACGAACAAGAAGTAGGGAGACAAACTTGCGGGGCTTTCTCCTGGCACATTCCATTCTAAATTCCAATCTAGAACACGACTTCCACTGAGGCTCTGTTGCCCTAGTAACCAGAATTGGTAAGGGAGCACTGCTGCCACCTTGTGGCCGTTTCACACAACAGCAGCTTTAATCCCAGCACTAATGGTCAGTTGATATTCAAAATCATTGCAGGCCTGTAAATGACACCTGCCCTGAAAACAAATCCTGGGGTCACATATCGACCAAAAAATTCAAAGGACGTCCATATTTCAAAACGACCATTTCAAAAGGCATATTTTATGCACATTAGTTTTCTGCTTCTTTTTCTTTCTTTCTTTTTTGGTTAAAAAAACGGGAATAGAAAAAGGCCTCCCTCAGAAGGGGCGAAAATAGTTGCAAACGAATCAATGGACAAAGGTTTAATCTCCAATATATATAAACAGCTCATGCAGCTTAATATTAAAAAAACAATCAACCCAATACAAAAATGGGCAGAAGATCTAAAGATACGTTTCTTCAAAGAAGACACAGAGATGGCCAAGACGCACATGAAAAGCTGCTCAACAGCACTAATTATTAGAGAAATGCAAATCAAAACTACAATGAGGTATCACTTCACACTGTTAGAATCGGCATCATCAGAAAATCTACAAACAACAAATTCTGGGGAGGGTGTGGACAAAAGGAGCCCTCTTCCACTATTGGTGGGAATGTAAATTGATACAGTCACTATGGAGAACAGTATGGAGTTTCGTTAAAAAAAACTAGAAATAGAATTACCATCTGATCCAGCAATCCCACTTCTGGGCATATACCCAAAGAAAACCATAAATCAAAAAGGCACATTCACCACAATGTTCATTGCAACACTATTTACAATAGCCAGGTAATGGAAGCAACCTAAATGCCCACAGACAGATGAATGGATAAAGATGTGGTACATGTATAAAATGGAATATTACTCAGCCATAAAAAGGAATGAAACTGGGTCATTTGTAGAGACATCGATGGATCTAGAGACTGTCATACAGAATGAAGTAAGTCAGAAAGAGGAAAACAAATATTGTATATTAATGCATATATGTGGAACCTAAAAACTGGTACAGATGAACTGGTTTGCAGGGAAGAAATAGAGACAGAGGTAGAGAACAAACGTATGGACACCAAGTGTGGGAAGCCATGGTGTGGTGGTGGTGGGATGAGTTGGGAGATTGGGATTGACCTGCATACATGTATATGCATAAAATACATAACTAATAATAACCTGCTGTATAAAAAAATAAATAAAATTAAATTTCAAAATTAAAAAAAAGGAAATTTAAAAATAATACAGAAAAATGTTCTTCCCTTCACACAGATGTATTTATAGGAATGAATTATTTCCATGCTTATATCTATAAATACATAAAAGAGGAATAAAATCTATCTTGAACCATCAAAGAAAAAAAAACCTGAACCCACCAGTTATACAGAGGAAAACCTATCAGGGCACTTGCTCCAGCGGTAAACAATTCTGAAATTGGTCAGAGGTGGGAAATCATCTCCCATACAGCCAGCAACCCACACCCCACGCAAGGAGCGTCCTCATTGCAACGCTTGGGGATCGTGCAGAGGCATCTCTGAATAAAGGTGAGCTGAGCCCCAGGCCAGCTGCTGCTGAACTGTTCCCACACTCCCCAATTAAAAAACCTGAATATGTACAAGGGCTTGAAAGACTAGAGGAAGGGCCGTGGAGCCACCCCAGCAACAGCACGCAGGCCAACTTGGTGCCTGCAGGCCAGCCAGGGTGGTTCTGCCCCCGTGCGCTCTTCCGGAAGCTTTCCATTGTCCTGCCTGTGATATCCCACCTGTCCCGGCCCCCACTGCTTTTTTCCTTCCTCACCTCTGTCCGGAGAGAAATTCTAGCGGAAGGTATGGGTGACACATCCTCTTCTTTACAGGTGGCAGCCTGGCAACTCCTGCAGAAAGGCCAGCAGAACCCCACTCACACCGGGCCACCAACAAAGCTGTGGCCCCTCATTCCCTCCCACCAGCACAGCCCGGAGACTGCTGACGGGGCAGAGAATATGGAGTCAGGAACAGCTTCAGGGGCTATTGCTGCCTGGAGCACAGTTTATATTGACCTCAACCAGGCACACCTGGGGAGGGCCGGGCGGCAGTGTAAGGCTGCCCAGGTCAGCTAATCCACAACACTCAGGGAATAATATTGTTGAAAATGGACCTCGCTAAGGCAGAAGAGAAGCCAAGGAAAAAAAGAACACAATGCCATTTGCACCACCGTAGATGAATCTAGAGGTAATCACGTGACTTGTAGTAAGTCAGAAAGTGAAAGACACATATCATATCATATCACTTATAGGTGTTACCTAAAAATGGATACCAAGGCAGATATTTCCACCGAGAAGGGCAATCAGAGATTCATTAAACAAACTTATGGTTCACCAATGGAAAGGTGTGAGGATTGGTTTCATTAGGATATCGGGGTTAACAGACTTATACAAACACAGGTGACATATATAATCACCAAAGACCTACGGAATACCAAAAGACTACTCAACATTCTGTCATAACGTACATGGGAAAAGGATCCCAGGAAAAACAGACATGTGTATATGTGTAAAAGAACCACATCTTCCACACCTCCAACAATCCAAACATTGTAATCAAACTTGCTGTAATAAAAAATAAAAATTAAATTAAAAACACGAACAAGAAGTAGGGAGACAAACTTGAGGGGCTTTCTCCTGGCGCATTCCATTCTAAATTCCAATCTAGAACACGACTTCCATTGAGGCTCTTTTGCCCTAGTAACCAGAATTGGTAAGGGAGAACTGCTGCCACCTTGTGGCCGTTTCACACAACAGCAGCTTTAATCCCAGCGCTAAAGGTCAGTTGATATTCAAAATCATTGCAGGCCTGTAAATGACACCTGCCCTGAAAACAAATCCTGGCGTCACATATCGACCAAAAAATTCAAAGGACGTCCATATTTCAAAACGACCATTTCAAAAGGCATATTTTATGCACATTAGTTTTCTGCTTCTTTTTCTTTCTTTCTTTTTTGGCTAAAAAAACGGGAATGGAAAAAGGCATCCCTCAGAAGGGGCGAAAATAGTTGCAAACGAATCAATGGACAAAGGTTTAATCTCCAATATATATAAACAGCTCATGCAGCTTAATATTAAAAAAACAAACAACCCAATACAAAAATGGGCAGAAGATCTAAAGATACGTTTCTTCAAAGAAGACACAGAGATGGCCAAGACGCACATGAAAAGCTGCTCAACAGCACTAATTATTAGAGAAATGCAAATCAAAACTACAATGAGGTATCACTTCACACTGTTAGAATCGGCATCATCAGAAAATCTACAAATAACAAATTCTGGGGAGGGTGTGGACAAAAGGAGCCCTCTTCCACTATTGGTGGGAATGTAAATTGATACAGTCACTATGGAGAACACTATGGAGTTTCGATAAAAAAAACTAGAAATAGAATTACCATCTGATCCAGCAATCCCACTTCTGGGCAAATACCCAAAGAAAACCATAAATCAAAAAGGCACATTCACCACAATGTTCATTGCAGCACTATTTACAATAGCCAGGTAATGGAAGCAACCTAAATGCCCACAGACAGATGAATGGATAAAGATGTTGTACATGTATAAAATGGAATATTACTCAGCCATAAAAAGGAATGAAACAGGGTCATTTGTAGAGACATCGATGGATCTAGAGACTGTCATACAGAATGAAGTAAGTCAGAAAGAGGAAAACAAATATTGTATATTAATGCATATATGTGGAACCTAAAAACTGGTACAGATGAACTGATTTGCAGGGAAGAAATAGAGACAGAGTTAGAGAACAAACGTATGGACACCAAGTGTGGGAAGCCATGGTGTGGTAGTGGTGGGATGAGTTGGGAGATTGGGATTGACCTGCATACATGTATATGCATAAAATACATAACTAATAATAACCTGCTGTATAAAAAATAAATAAAATTAAATTTAAAAATTTAAAAAAGGAAAATTTAAAAATAATAGAGAAAAAAGTTCTTCCCTTCACACAGATGTATTTATAGGAATGAATTATTTCCATGCTTATATCTATAAATACATAAAAGAGGAATAAAATCTAACTTGAACCATAAAAGAAAAAAAAACCTGAACCCACCAGTTATACAGAGGAAAACCCTATCAGGGCACTTGCTCCAGCGGTAAACAATTCTGAAATTGGTCAGAGGTGGGGAATCATCTCCCATACAGCCAGCAACCCACACCCCACGCAAGGAGCGTCCTCATTGCAACGCTTGGGGATCGGGCAGAGGCATCTCTGAATAAAGGTGAGCTGAGCCCCAGGCCAGCTGCTGCTGAACTGTTCCCACCCTTCCCAGGTAAAACACCTGAATATGTACAAGGGCTTGAAAGACTAGAGGAAGGGCCGTGGAGCCACCCCAGCAACAGCACGCAGGCCAACTTGGTGCCTGCTGTCCAGCCAGGGTGGTCCTGCCCCCGGGCGCTCTTCCGGAATCTTTCCATTGTCCTGCCTGAGATACCCCACCTGTCCCGGCCCCAATGCTTTTTTCCTTCCTCAACTCTGTCCGGAGAGAAATTCCAGCGGAAGGTATGGGTGACACATCCTCTTTTTTACAGGTGGCAGCCAGTCAACTCCTGCAGAAAGGCCAGCAGAACCCCACTCACACCGGGCCACCAACAAAACTGTGGCCCCTCATTCCCTCCCACCAGCACAGCCCCGAGACTGCTGACGGTTCAGAGAATATGGAGTCAGGAACAGCTTCAGGGGCTATTGCTGCCTGGAGCGCTGTTTATATTGACCTCAACCAGGGACACCTGGGGAGGGCCGGGCGGCAGGGTAAGCCTGCCGAGGTCAGCTAATCCACAACACTCAGGGAATCACATTGTTGAAAATGGATCTCGCTAAGGCAGAAGAGAAGCCAAGGAAAAAAAGAACACAATGCCATTTGCACCACCGTAGATAATTGTAGAGGTAATCACGTGACTTGTAGTAAGTCAGAAAGTGAAAGACACATATCATATCATATCACTTATAGGTGTTACCTAAAAATGGATACCAGGGCAGATATTTCCACCGAGAAGGGCAATCAGAGATTCATTAAACAAACTTATGGTTCACCAATGGAAAGGTGTGAGGATTGGTTTCATTAGGATATCGGGGTTAACAGACTTATACAAACACAGGTGACATATATAATCACCAAATACCTACGGAATACCAAAAGACTACTCAACATTCTGTCATAACGTACATGGGAAAAGGATCCCAGGAAAAACAGACATGTGTATATGTGTAAAAGAACCACATCTCCCACACCATCCAACAAGCCAAACATTGTAATCAAACTTGCTGTAATAAAAAATAAAAATTAAATTAAAAACACGAACAAGAAGTAGGGAGACAAACTTGAGGGGCTTTCTCCTGGCACATTCCATTCTAAATTCCAATCTAGAACATGACTTCCATTGAGGCTCTGTTGCCCTAGTAACCAGAATTGGTAAGGGAGAACTGCTGCCACCTTGTGGCCGTTTCACACAACAGCAGCTTTAATCCCAGCGCTAAAGGTCAGTTGATATTCAAAATCATTGCAGGCCTGTAAATGACACCTGCCCTGAAAACAAATCCTGGGGTCACATATCGACCAAAAAATTCAAAGGACGTCCATATTTCAAAACGACCATATCAAAAGGCATATTTTATGCACATTAGTTTTCTGCTTCTTTTTCTTTCTTTCTTTTTTGGTTAAAAAAACGGGAATGGAGAAAGGCATCCCTCAGAAGGGGCGAAAATAGTTGCAAACGAATCAATGGACACAGGTTTAATCTCCAATATATATAAACAGCTCATGCAGCTTAATATTAAAAAAACAAACAACCCAATACAAAAATGGGCAGAAGATCTAAAGATATGTTTCTTCAAAGAAGACACAGAGATGG
Source organism: Mesoplodon bidens (assembly GCF_964165515.1). Taxonomy (NCBI): domain Eukaryota; kingdom Metazoa; phylum Chordata; class Mammalia; order Artiodactyla; family Ziphiidae; genus Mesoplodon; species Mesoplodon bidens. The sequence goes on along the minus strand of NW_027672163.1, from coordinate 64,143 downwards.
CCAAGATGTACATGAAAAGCTGCTCAACAGCACTAATTATTAGAGAAATGCAAATCAAAACTACCATGAGGTATCACCTCACACTGTTAGAATCGGCATCATCAGAAAATCTACAAACAACAAATTCTGGGGAGGGTGTGGACAAAAGGAGCCCTCTTCCACTATTGGTGGGAAAGTAAATTGATACAGTCACTATGGAGAACAGTATGGAGTTTCCTTAAAAAAAAATTTGAAATAGAATTACCATCTGATCCAGCAATCCCACTTCTGGGCATATACCCAAAGAAAACCATAAATCAAAAAGGCACATTCACCACAATGTTCACTGCAGCACTATTTACAATAGCCAGGTAATGGAAGCAACCTAAATGCCCACAGACAGATGAATGGATAAAGATGTGGTATATGTATAAAATGGAATATTACTCAGTCAAAAAACGGAATGAAACTGGGTCATTTGTAGAGACATCGATGGATCTAGAGACTGTCATACAGAATGAAGTAAGTCAGAAAGAGGAAAACAAATATTGTATATTAATGCATATATGTGGAACCTAAAAACTGGTACAGATGAACTGGTTTGCAGGGAAGAAATAGAGACAGAGGTAGAGAACAAACGTATGGACACCAAGTGTGGGAAGCCATGGTGTGGTGGTGGTGGGATGAGTTGGGAGATTGCGATTGACCTGCCTACATGTATATGCATAAAATACATAACTAATAATAACCTGCTGTATAAAAAAATAAATAAAATTAAATTTCAAAATTAAAAAAAAGGAAATTTAAAAATAATACAGAAAAATGTTCTTCCCTTCACACAGATGTATTTATAGGAATGAATTATTTCCATGCTTATATCTATAAATACATAAAAGAGGAATAAAATCTATCTTGAACCATCAAAGAAAATAAAACCTGAACCCACCAGTTATACAGAGGAAAACCCTATCAGGGCACTTGCTCCAGCGGTAAACAATTCTGAAATTGGTCAGAGGTGGGGAATCATCTCCCATACAGCCAGCAACCCACCCCGCATGCAAGGAGCGTCCTCATTGCAAAGCTGGGGGACCGTGCGGAGGCATCTCTGAATAAAGGTGAGCTGAGCCCCAGGCCAGCTGCAGCTGAACTGTTCCCACCCTTCCCAGGTAAAACACCTGAATATGTACAAGGGCATGAAATCCTAGAGGAAGGGCCGTGGAGCCACACCAGCGACAGCACACAGGCCAACTTGGTGGCTGCAGGCGAGGCAGGATGGTCCTGACCCTGGGTGCTCTTCTGGAAGCTTTCCATTTCCCTGCCTGAGATACCCCTCCTGTCCTGGACCCCACCCCTTTTTTTCCTTCCTTACCTCAGCCCGGAGAGAAATTCCAGTGGAACATATGGGTGACACATCCTCTTCTTTACAGGTGGCAGCCTGGCAACTCCTGCACAAAGTCCAGCAGAGCCACACACACACCGGGCCACCCACAAAGCCGTGGCCCCTCACACGCTCCCACCAGCAGAGCCCCGAGACTGCTGACGGGGCAGAGAATAGGGAGTCAGGCACAGCTTCAGGGGCTATGGCTGCCTGGAGCGCTGTTTATATTGACCTCAACCAGGCAGACCTGGGGAGGGCCGGCCGGCATGGTAAGGCTGCCCAGGTCAGCTAATCCACAACCCTCAGGGAATCACATTGTTGAAAATGGACCTCACTAAGGCAGAAGAGAAGCCAAGGAAAATACGGACACAATGCCATTTGCAGCACCGTAGATGAGTCTAGAGGTAATCATGTGACATGTAGTAAGTCAGAAAGTGAAAGGCACATATCGTATCATATCACTTATAGGTGTTACCTAAAAATGGATACCAGGGCAGATATTTCCACGGAGAAGGGCAATCACATATTCATTAAACAAACTTATGGTTCACCAATGGAAAGGTGTGAGGATTGGTTTCATTACGATATTGGGGTTAACAGACATACAAACACAGGTGATATATATAATAACCAAAGAGCTACGGAATACAAAGAGAGGAGTACACAACATTCTGTCATAACGTACATGGGAAAAGGATCCCAGGAAGAACAGACATCTGTATATGTGTAAAAGAACCACATCTACCATACCTACAACAAGCCAAACATTGTAATCAAACTTGCTGTAATAAAAAATAAAAAATTAAATGAAAAACACGAAGAAGAAGTAGTGAGACAAACTTGAGGGGCTTTTTCCTTTCACATTCTGTTCTAAATTCCAATCTAGAAGGCGACTTCCATTGAGGCTCTGTTGCCCTAGTAACCAGATATGAAAGAGAGAACTGCTGCCACCGTGTGGCCGTTTCACACAACAGGAGCTTTAATCCCAGCGCTAATGGTCAGTTGATATTCAAAATCATTGCAGGCCTGTAAATGACACCTGCCCTGAAAACAAATCCTGGGGACACATATCGACCAAAAAATTTAAAGGACGTCCATATTTCAAAACGACCGTTTCAAAAGGCATATTTTATGCACATTAATGTTCTGCTTCTTTTTCTTTCTTTCTTTTTTGGTTAAAAACACGGGAATGGAAAAAGGCATCCCTCAGAAGGGGCGAAAATAGTTGCAAACGAATCAATGGACAAAGGTATAATCTCCAATATATATAAACAGCTCATGCAGCTTATTAAAAAAACAAACAACCCAATACAAAAATGGGCAAAAGATCTAAAGAGACGTTTCTTCAAAGAAGACACAGAGATGGCCAAGACGCACATGAAAAGCTGCTCAAGAGCACTAATTATTAGAGAAATGCAAATCAAAACAACAATGAGGTATCACTTCACACCTGTTAGAATCGGCATCATCAGAAAATCTACAAACAACAAATTCTGGGGAGGGTGTGGACAAAAGGAGCCCTCTTCCACTATTGGTGGGAATGTAATTTGATACAGTCACTATGGAGAACAGTATGGAGTTTCATTTAAAAAACTAGAAATAGAATTACCATCTGACCCAGCAATCCCACTGTTGGGCATATACCCAGAGACAACCATAAATCAAAAAGGCACATTCACCACAAGGTTCATTGCAGCACTATTTACAATAGCCAGGTAATGGAAGCAACCTAAATGCCCACAGACAGATGAATGGATAAAGATGGGGTACATATATAAAATGGAATATTACTCGGCCATAAAAAGGAATGAAACTGGGTCATTTGTAGAGACATCGATGGATCTAGAGACTGTCATACAGAATGAAGTAAGTCAGAAAGAGGAAAACAAATATTGTATATATATATATATATTTTTCTTTCTTTTTGCGGTATGCGGGCCTCTCACTCTTGTGGCCTCTCCCGTTGCGGAGCACAGGCTCCGGATGCGCAGGCCCTGCGGCCATGGCTCACGGGCCCAGCCGCTCCGCGGCATATGGGATCCTCCCAGACCGGGGCACGAACCCGTATCCCCTGCATCGGCAGGCGGACTCTCAACCACTGCGCCACCAGGGAGGCCCCAAATATTGTATATTAATGCATATATGTGGAACCTAAAAAATGGTACAGATGAACTGGCTTGCAGGGAAGAAATAGAGACACAGAGGTAGAGAACAAACGTATGGACACCAAGTGTGGGAAGCCATGGGGTGGTGGTGGTGGGATGAGTTGGGAGTTTGAGATTGTCCTGTATACATGTATATGCATAAAATATATAACTAATAATAACCCGCTGTATAAAAAAGTAAATAAAATTAAATTTCAAAATTTTAAAATATAAAATTTAAAAATAAAGCAGAAAAAATTCTTCCCTTCACACAGATGTATTTATAGGAATGAATTATTTCCATGCTTATATCTATAAATACATTAAAGGGGAATAAAATCTAACTTGAACCATAAACGAAAAAAAAACCTGAACCGACCAGTTATACAGAGCAAAACCCTATCAGGGCACTTGCTCCAGCGGTAAACAATTCTGAAATTGGTCAGAGGTGGGGAATCATCTCCCATACAGCCAGCAACCCACACCCCACGCAAGGAGCATCCTCATTGCAAAGCTGGGGGACCATGCCAGGGCATCTCTGAATAAAGGTGAGCTGAGCCCCAGGCCAGCTGCTGCTGAACTGTTCCCACCCTTCCCAGGTCAAACACCTGAATATGTACAAAGGCTTGAAAGCCTAGAGGAAGGGCCGTGGAGCCACACCAGCGACAGCACGCAGGCCATCTTGGTGACTGCAGGCCAGCCAGGGTGATCCTGTCCCCGGGCGCTCTTGCGGAAGCTTTCCATTGTCCTGCCTGAGATACCCCATTTGTCCCGGCCCCCACTGCTTTTTTCCTTCCTCACCTCTGTCCGGAGAGAAATTCCTGCGGAAGTTATCGGTGACACATCCTCTTCTTTACAGGTGGCAGCCTGGCAACTCCTGCAGAAAGGCCAGCAGAACCCCACTCACACAGGGCCACCAACAAAGCTGTGGCCCCTCCCTCCCTCCCACGAGCACAGCCCCGAGACTGCTGACGGGGCAGAGAATATGGAGTCAGGAACAGCTTCAGGGGCTATTGCTGCCTGGAGCGCTGTTTATTTTGACCTCAACCAGGCAGACCTGGGGAGGGCCGGCCGGCAGGGTAAGGCTGCCCAGGTCAGCTAATCCAGAACCCTCAGGGAATCACATTTTTGAAAATGGATCTCGCTAAGTCACAATAGAAGCCAAGGAAAATAAGGACACAATGCCATTTGCAGCACTGTAGATGAGTCTAGAGGTAATCACGTGACTTGTAGTAAGTCAGAAAGTGAAAGACACATATCATTTCATATCACTTATAGGTGTTACCTAAAATAGAAACGAGGGCAGTCATTTCCACTGAGAAGTGCAATCATAGATTCATTAAACAAACTTATGGTTCACCAATGGAAAGGTGTGAGGATTGGTTTCATTACGATATCGGGGTTAACAGACATATACAAACAGAGGTGACATATATAATCACCAAAGACCTACGGAATACCAAGAGAAGACTACTCAACATTCTGTCATAACGTACATGGGAAAAGGATCCCAGGAAGTACAGACATCTGTATATGTGTAAAAGAACCACATCTTCCACACCTACAACAAGCCAAACATTGTAATCAAACTTGCTATAATAAAAAAAAATTAAATTAAAAATACGAACAAGAAGTAGGGAGTCAAACTTGAGGGGCTTTCTCCTGGCACATTGCATTCTAAATTCCAATGTAGAACACGACGTCCATTGAGGCTCTGTTGCCCTAGTAACCAGATGTGTTAAGGGAGAACTGCTGCCACCTAGTGGCCGTTTCACACAACAGCAGCTTTAATCCCAGTGCTCATGGTCAGTTGATATTCAAAATCATTGCAGGCCTGTAAATGACACCTGCCCTGAAAACAAATCCTGGGGCCACATATCGACCAAAAAATTTAAAGGACGTCCATATTTCAAAACGACCGTTTCAAAAGGCATATTTTATGCACATTAGTGTTCTGCTTCTTTTTCTTTCTTTCTTTTTTGGTTAAAAACACGGGAATGGAAAAAGGCATCCCTCAGAAGGGGCGAAAATAGTTGCAAACGAATCAATGGACAAAGGTTTAATCTCCAATATATATAAACAGCTCATGCAGCTTAATATTAAAAAAACAAACAACCCAATACAAACATGGGCAGAATATCTAAAGAGACGTTTCTTCAAAGAAGACACAGAGATGGCTAAGACGCACATGAAAAGCTGCTCAAGAGCACTAATTATTAGAGAAATGCAAATCAAAACTACAATGAGGTATCACCTCACACCTGTTAGAATCGGCATCATCAGAAAATCTACAGACAAAAAATTCTGGGGAGGGTGTGGACAAAAGGAGCCCTCTTCCACTATTGTTGGGAATGTAAATTGATACAGTCACTCTGGAGAACAGTATGGAGTTTCCTTAAAAAACCTACAAATAGAAACCTTGACTTTCCCTAACCCTAACCATAGCCTGGAACGGAAACCTACCACCACCGTGCACCTTATCTACGCGGTACACTAATCCTAATCCGTACGCTGGCACTAACCGGTGAGTCAACATGTACCCTGACACTAACACGTTTCCGTACCCTCAGCTGTTCCCCAAACCTTGCCGTTGCCTATCCTTAACCTTAGCCCGGAACAGAAACCTACCATCAGCCCTACACCTTACCCTAAGCCGTACCCTAATCCTAATCCATACGTCAACACGTACCCTGACCCTAACACGTTTCCGTAACCTCACCTCTGCCATAAACCTTGCCATTCCCTTACCTTAACCCTAGCCCGGAACGGAAAACTACCACCAACCCTACACCTTACCTTATGCCATACCCTAATCCTAATTCGTATGCTGACACTAACCTGTGCATCAACACGTACCCTGACCCTAACACGTTTCGTACCCTCACCTGTGCCCTAAACTTTGCCAGTCCCTAAACTTAACCCTAGACTGGAACGGAAACCTACCACCAACCCTACACCTTACTCTATGCGGTACCCTAATCCTCATGCGTACGCTCACACTAACCCGTGAGTCAACACGTACCCTGAACCTAACACATTTCCGTACCATCACCTGTGCCCTATAACTTGCAATTCGCTATCCCTAACCCTACACCGGAATGGAAACCTACCGCCATCTGTACACCTTACTCTACGCGGTACCCTAATCCTAATGCGTACGATGACACTATTCCATGCATCAACATGCACCATGAACCTAACACGTTTCTGTACCCTCACCTGTGCCCTAAGCCTTGCCTTTCACTAACCCTAACCCTAGCCCTGAACTGAAACCCACCACCAGCCCTACACCATACCCTATGCCGTACCCTACTCCTTGCCCGTATGCTGGCACTGACCCGTGCGTCAGCACGTAGCCTGCCTCTCCCAAGTTTCCGTACCCTCCCCTGTGCCCTTAGCCTTGCCGTTCCCTAAGCCTAACCCTAGCCCAGAACGGAAACCCACCACCAGCCCTACACCTTACCCTATGCCATACCCTATTCCTGGGCTGTACGCTGGCACTGACACTTGCGTCAGCACGTAGCCTGACCCTCCCACGTTTCTGTACCCTCACCTGTGCCCTAAGACTTGCCATTCCCTAACCCTAACCCTAGCCGGGAACGGAAACCCACCACCAGCCCTACACCTTACCCTACGCCGTACCCTACTCCTGGGCCGTACACTGGAACTGACCCTTGTGTAAGCACGTAGCCTGCCACTCCCATGTTTCCGTACCCTCACCTGTGCCCTAAGCCTTGCCGATCCCTAACCCTAACCCTACCCTGGAACAGAAACCCACCACCAGCCCTACACCTTACCCTACGCCGTACCCTAATTCTGCCGCGTACGCTGGCACTGACCCGTGTGTCAGCACGTAGCGTGCCTCTCCCTCGTTTCCGAACCCTTACCTGTGCCCTAAGCCTTGCCATTCCCTAACCCTAACCCGGAACAGAAACCCACCAAGAGCCCTACACCTTACCCTACTCCGTACCCTAATCCTGGCCCGTACACTGGCACTGAACCGTGCGTCAGCACATAGCCTGACCCTCCCACGTTTCTGTACCCTCAGCTGTGCCCTAAGCCTTGCCGTTCCCTAACCCTAACCCTAGCGCGGAATGGAAACCCACAACCAGCCCTAAACCATACTTTACTCCTGACCCGTACGCTGGCACTGACACGTTTGTCAGCACGTAGCCTGCCTCTCCCACGTGTCCCTATGCTCACCTGTTCCCTAAACCTTGCTGTTCCCTAACCCTAACCCTAGCCCGGAACGGAAACACACCACCAGCCCTACACGTTACCCTATGCTGTACCCTACTCCTGGCCCTTACGCTGGCACTGACACGTGCGTCAGCACACAGCCTGACCATCCCACGACCCTCCCAATACAGAAATGGGCAGAAGATCTCAAGAGACGTTTCTTCAAAGAAGACACAGAGATGGCCAAGACGCACATGAGAAGCTGCTCAAGAGCACTAATTATTAGAGAAATGCAAATCAAAACTACAATGAGGTATCACCTCACACCTGTTAGAATCGGCATCATCAGAAAATCTACAAACAGCAAATTCTGGGGAGGGTGTGGACAAAAGGAGCCCTCTTCCACTATTGGTGGGAATGTAAATTGATAGAGTCACTATGGAGAACACTATGGAGTTTCCTTAAAAAATCTAGAAATAGAAATACCATCTGATCCAGCAATTCCACTTCTGGGCATATACCCAAAGAAAACCATAAATCAAAAAGGCACATTCACCACAATGTTCATTGCAGCACTATTTACAATAGCCAGGTAATGGAAGCAACCTAAACGCCCAAAGACAGATGAATGGATAAAGATGGGGTACATATATAAAATGGAATATTACTCGGCCATAAAAAGGAATGAATCTGGGTCATTTGTAGAGACATCGATGGATCTAGAGACTGTCATACAGAATGAAGTAAGTCAGAAAGGGGAAAACAAATATTGTATATTAATGCATATATGTGGAACCTAAAAAATGGTACAGATGAACTGGTTTGCAGGGAAGAAATAGAGACACAGAGGTAGAGAACATACGTATGGACACCAAGTGTGGGAAGCCATGGGGTGGTGGTGGTGGGATGAGTTGGGAGATTGAGATTGACCTGTATACATGTACATGCATAAAACACATATAATAATAACCAGCTGTATAAAAAAGTAAATAAAATTAAATTTCAAAATTATAAAATATAAAATTTAAAAATAAAACAGAAAAAAGTTCTTCCCTTCACACAGATGTATTTATAGGAATTAATTATTTCCATGCTTATATCTATAAATACATAAAAGAGGAATAAAAGCTAACTTGAACCATAAACGAAGAAAAACCTGAACCGACCAGTTATACAGAGAAAAACACTATCAGGGCACTTGCTCCAATGGTAAACAATATTGAAATTGTTCAGAGGTGGGGAATCATCTCCCATACAGCCAGCAACCCACACCCCACACAAGAAGCTTCCTCATTGCAAAGCGGGGGGACCGAGCCGAGGCATCTCTGAACAAAGGTGAGCTGAGCCCCAGGTCAGCTGCTGCTGAACTGTTCCCACCCTTCCCAGGTAAAACACCTGAATATGTACATGGGCTTGAAAGACTAGAGGAAGGGCCATGGAGCCACACCAGCGACAACACGCAGGTCAACTTGGTGCCTGCAGGCCAGCCAGGGTGGTCCTGGCCACGGGCGCTCTTCCAGAAGCTTTCCATTGTCCTGCCTGAGATACCCACCCTGTCCGGGCCCCCACTGCTTTTTTCCTTCGTCACCTCAGTCCGGAGAGAAATTCCAGCGGAAGGAATGGGTGACACATCCTCCTCTTTACAGGAGGCAGCCTGGCATCTCCTGCAGAAAGGCCAGCAGAACCCCACTCACACCGGGCCACCAACAAAGCTGTGGCCCCTCACTCCCTCCCACCAGCACAGCCCCGAGACTGCTCACGGGGCAGAGAATATGGAGGCAGGCACAGCTTCAGGGGCTATTGCTGCATGGAGCGCTGTTTATATTGACCTCAACCAGGCACAACTTGGGAGGGCCGGCCGGCAGGATAAGGCTGCCCACGTCAGCTAATCCACAACCCGCAGGGAATCACATTGTTGAAAAGGGACCTCGCTAAGTCAGAATAGAAGGCAAGGAAAAAAAGGACACAATGCCTTTTGCAGCACCGTAGATGAGTCTAGAGGTAATCACGTGACATGTAGTAAGTCAGAAAGTGAAAGACACATATCATATCATATCACTTATAGGTGTTACCTAAAAATGGATACCAGGGCAGATACTTCCACCGAGAAGGGCAATTAGAGATTCAATAAACAAACTTATGGTTCACCAATGGAAAGGTGAGAGGATTGGTTTCATTACGATATCGGGGTTAACAGACTTATACAAACACAGGTGACATATATAATCACCAAAGACCTAGGGAATACCAAAAGACTACTCAACATTCTGTCATAACGTACATGGGAAAAGGATCCCAGGAAAAACCGACATCTGTATATGTGTAAAAGAACCACATCTTCCACACCTACAACAAGGCAAACATTTTAATCAAGCTTGCTCCAATAAAAAATAAAAATTAAATTAAAAACACGAACAAGAAGTAGGGAGACAAACTTGAGGGGCTTTCTCCTGGCACATTCCATTCTAAATTCCAATCTAGAACACGACTTCCATTGAGGCTCTGTTGCCCTAGTAACCAGAATTGGTAAGGGAGAACTGCTGCCACCTTGTGGCCGTTTCACACAACAGCAGCTTTAATCCCAGCGCTAATGGTCAGTTGATATTCAAAATCATTGCAGGCCTGTAAATGACACCTGCCCTGAAAACAATCCCTGGGGTCACATATCGACCAAAAAATTCAAAGGACGTCCATATTTCAAAACGACCGTTTCCAAAGCCATATTTTACGCACATTAGTGTTCTTCTTCTTTTTGTTTCTTTACTTTTTTGTTAAAAAAACGGGAATAGAAAAAGGCATCCCTCAGAATGGGCGAAAATCGTTGAAAACGAATCAATGGACAAAGGTTTAATCTCCAATATATAAACAGCTCATGCAGCTTAATATTAAAAAAAACAAAAATCCCAATACAAAAATGGGCAGTAGATCTAAAGAGACGTTTCTTCAAAGACGACACAGAGATGGCCAAGACGCACATGAAAAGCTGCTGAAGAGCACTAATTATTAGAGAAATGCAAATCGAAACTACAATGAGGTATCACCTCACACCTGTTAGAATCGGCATCATCAGAAAATCTACAAAAAACAATTTCTGGGGATGGTGTGGACAAAAGGAGACCTCTTCCACTATTGGTGGGAATGTAAATTGATACAGTCACTTTGGAGAACACTATGGAGTTTCCTTAAAAAAACTAGAAATAGAATTACCATCTGATCCAGCAATCCCACTTCTGGGCATATACCCAAAGAAAACCATAAATCAAAAAGGCACATTCACCACAGTGTTCATTGCAGCACTATTTACAAAGGCCAGGTAATGGAAGCAACCTAAATGCCCTCACACAGATGAATGGATAAAGATGTGGTACATGTATAAAATGGAATATTACTGAACCATAAAAAGGAATGAAACTGGGTCATTTGTAGCGACATCGATGGATCTAGAGACAGTCATACAGAATGAAGTAGGTCAGAAAGAGGAAAACAAATATTGTATATTAATGCATATATGTGGAACCTAAAAAATGGTACAGATGAACTGGTTTGCAGGGAAGAAATAGAGACACAGAGGTAGAGAACAAACGTATGGACACCAAGTGTGGGAAGCCATGGGTGGTGGTGGTGGGATGAGTTGGGAGTTTGAGATTGACCTGTATACATGTATATGCATAAAATACATAAATAATAATAACCTGCTGTATATAAAAGTAAATAAAATTAAATTTCAAAATCTTAAAAAATAAAATTTAAATATAAAACAGAAAAAAGTTCTTCCCTTCACACAGATGTATTTATAGGAATGAATTATTTCCATGCTTATATCTATAAATATATAAAAGAGGAATAAAATCTAACTTGAACCATAAAAGGAAAAAAACCTGAACCCACCAGTTATACAGAGGAAAACACTATCAGGGCACTTGCTCCAGCGGCAAACCATTCTGAAATTGGTCAGAGGTGGGGAATCATCCCCATACAGCCAGCAACCCACACGCCACACAAGGAGCGTCCTCATTGCAAAGCTGGGGGACCGAGCCGAGGCATCTCTAAAAAAAGGTGAGCTGAGCCGCAGGCCAGCTGTTGCTGAAATGTTCCCACCCTTCCCAGGTAAAACAACTGAATATGTACAAGGGCTTGAAAGACTAGAGGAAGGGCCGTGGAGCCACAACAGCGACAGCACACAGGCCAACTTGGTGCCTGCAGGCCAGCCAGGGTGGTCCTGGCCCCGGGCGCTCTTCCGGAAGCTTTCCATTGTCCTGCCTGAGATACCCCACCTGTCCCGGCCCCCACTGCTTTTTTCCTCCCTCACCTCTGTCCGGAGAGAAATTCCAACAGAAGGTATGGGTGACACACCCTCCTCTTTACAGGACGCAGCCTGGCAACTACTGCAGAAAGGCCAGGAGAACCCCACTCACACCGGGCCACCAACAAATCTTTTGCACCTCATTCCCTCCCACCAGCACAGCCCCGAGACTGCTGACGGGGCAGAGAATATGGAGTCAGGAACAGCTTCAGGGGCTATTGCTGCCTGGAGCGCTGTTTATATTGACCTCAACCAGGCACACCTGGGGAGGGCCGGGCGGCAGGTTAAGGATGCCCAGGTGAGCTAATCCACAACACTCAGGGAATCACATTGTTGAAAATGGACCTCTCTAAGGCAGAAGAGAAGCCAAGGAAAATAAGGACACAATGCCATTTGCAGCACTGTAGATGAGTCTAGAGGTAATCACGTGACTTGTAGTAAGTGAGAAAGTGAAAGACACATATCATATCATATCACTTATAGGTGTTACCTAAAAATGGATAACAGGGCATATATTTCCATCGAGAAGGGCAATCAGAGATTCATTAAACAAACTTATGGTTCACCAATGGAAAGGTGTGAGGATTGGTTTCATTACGATATCGGGGTTAACAGACTTATACAAACACAGGTGACATATATAATCACCAAAGACCTACGGAATACCAAAAGACTACTCAACGTTCTGTCATAACGTACATGGGAAAAGGATCCCAGGTAAAACAGACATCTGTATATGTGTAAAAGAACCACATCTTCCACACCTACAACAAGCCAAACATTGTAATCAAACTTGCTGTAATAAAAAATAAAAAATTAAATTAAAAACACGAACAAGAAGTAGGGAGACAAACTTGAGGGGCTTTCTCCTGTCACATTCCATTCTAAATTCCAATCTAGAACACGACTTCCATTGAGGCTCTGTTGCCCTAGTAACCAGAATTGGTAAGGGAGGACTGCTGCCACCTTGTGGCCGTTTCACACAACAGCAGCTTTAATCCCAGCGCTCATGGTCAGTTGATATTCAAAATCATTGCAGGCCTGTAAATGACACCTGCCCTGAAAACAAATCCTGGGGTCACATATCGACCAAAAAATTTAAAGGACGTCCATATTTCAAAACGACCGTTTCAAAAGGCATATTTTATGCACATTAGTGTTCTGCTTCTTTTTCTTTCTTTCTTTTTTGGTTAAAAACACGGGAATGGAAAAAGGCATCCCTCAGAAGGGGCGAAAATAGTTGCAAACGAATCAATGGACAAAGGTTTAATCTCCAATATATATAAACAGCTCATGCAGCTTATTAAAAAAACAAACAACCCAATACAAAAATGGGCAGAAGATCTAAAGAGACGTTTCTTCAAAGAAGACACAGAGATGGTCAAGACGCACATGAAAAGCTGCTCAAGAGCTCTAATTATTAGAGAAATGCAAATCAAAACTACAATGAGGTATCACCTCACACCGGTTAGAATCGGCATCATCAGAAAATCTACAAACAAATTCTGGGGAGGGTGTGGACAAAAGGAGCCCTCTTCCACTATGGTGGGAATGTAAATTGATACAGTCACTATGGAGAACAGTATGGAGTTTCCTTAAAAGAAGTAGAAATAGAAACCTTGACTTTCCCTAACCCTAACCATAGCCCGGAACGGAATCCTACCACCATCCCTACACCTTATCTATGCCGTACACTAATCCTAATCCGTACGCTGGCACTAACCAGTGAGTCAACACGTACCCTGACACTAACACGTTTCCATACCCTCAGCTGTGCCCTAAAACTTGTCGTTGCCTATCCTTAACCTTAGCCCGGAACGGAAACCTACCATCAGCCCTACACCTTACCCTAAGCTGTACCCTAATCCTAATTCATACATCAACACGTACCATGACCCTAACACGCTTCCGTACCCTCACCTCTGCCATAAACCTTGCCGTTCCCTAACCCTAACCCTAGCTCGGAACGGAAACCTACCACCAACCCTACACCTTACCTTACGCCGTACCCTAATCCTAATTCGTATGCTGACACTAACCTGTGCATCAACACATACCCTGACCCTAACACGTTTCGTACCCTCACCTGTGCCCTAAACTTTGCCGGTCCCTAAACATAACCCTAGACTGGAATGGAAACGTACCACCAACCCTACACCTTACTCTATGCGGTACCCTAATCCTCATGCGTATGCTGACACTAACCCGTGAGTCAACACGTACCCTGAACCTAACACATTTCTGTACCATCACCTGTGCCCAAAACCTTGCAATTCGCTAACCCTAACCCTACAACGTAATGGAAACCTACCGCCCTCCGTACACCTTACCCTACGCCGTACCCTAATCCTAATGCGTATGATGACACTATTCCATGTATCAACATGTATCATGACCCTAACACGTTTCTGTACCGTCACCTGTACCCTAAACCTTGCCGTACCCTAACACTAACCCTAGCCCAGAATGGAAAACTACCACAAACCGTACAGCATACCCTACACGGTACCCTAATCCTAATCCGTACACTGACACTAACCCGTGCGTCAACACGTACACTGACCCTAACACTTTTCCGTTCCCTCACCTGTGCCCTAAACCGTGCCGTTGCCTAACCCTAACCCTAGCCCAAAACGGAAACCTACCACCAACCCTACACGTTACTCTACACCATACCCTAATCATAATCCGAGCGTCAACACGTACCCTGACCCTAACACATTTCCGTACCCTCACCTATGCCCTAAACCTTGCCGTTCCATAACACTAACCCTAGCCTGGAACGGAAACCTACCACCAACCCTAGACCTTAACCTACGAAGGACCATAAACCTACTCCGTACGCTGACACTAACACATGCGTCAACACTTACCCTGACCCTAACACGTTTCCGTACCTTCACCTGTGACCTAAACCTTGCCATTCCCTAACCCTAACCCTAGACCACAATGGAAACCTACCACCAAGCCTACACCTTACCCTAAGCCGTACCCTAATGCTAATCCATATGTCAACACGTACCCTGACACTAACACGTTTCCATACCCTCATCTGTGCCCAAAACCTTGCCGTTCCCTAACACTAACCCTAGCCTGAAACGGAAACCTACCACCAACCATACACTTTACTCTATGCCGCACCATAATCCTCATCTGTACGTTCACACTAACCCGTGCGTCAACACGTACCCTGAGCCTAACACGTTTCGATACCCTCACGTGTGCCCTAAACCTTGCCGTTCCCTAACCCTAACCCTAGCCCAGAAGGGAAACCCACCACCAGCCCTACACCTTACCCTACGACGTACACTACTCCTGGCCCGTACGCTGGCACTGACCCGTGCGTCAGCACATAGCCTGACTCTCCCACGTTTCCGTACCCGCACCTGTGCCCTAAGCCTTGACATTCCCTAACCCTAACCCTAGCCCGGAAAGGAAACCAACCACCAGCCCTACACCTTACCCTACGTTGTTGCCTACTCCTGGCCTGTACGCTGGCACTGACCCGTGCGTCAGCACATAGCCGGACCCTCCACCATTTCCGTACCCTCAACTGTGCCCTAAGTCTTGTCCTTCCTTAACCCTAACCCTAGCACAGAACAGAAACCCACCACCAGCCCTACAGCTTACCCTACGCCGTAGCCTAATCCTGGCCCGTACGGTGGCAATGATGCGTGCGTCAGCACCTAGCCTGACCTTCCCACGTTCCCGTACCCTCACCTGTGTCCTAAGCCTTGCCGTTCCATAACCCTAACCATAACCCCAAACGGAAACCCAGAACCAGCCCTAAACCTTACCCTACGCCGTACCCTACACCTGGCCCGTACGCTGGCACTGATCCGTGCGTCAGCATGTAGCCTAACCCTCTCACTTTTCCTTACCCTCACCTGTTCCCTAAGCCTTGCCGATCCCTAACTCTAACCCTAGCCCGGAACGGAAACCCACCACCAGCCCTACACCCTACCCTACGTCGTAGCCTACTGCTGGCCCGTAAGCTGGCACTCTCCCATGTGTCAGCCCGTAGCCTGCCTCTCCCACGTTTCCGTACCCTCACCTGTGCCCTAAGCCTTGCAGTTCCCTACCTCTAACCCTAGCCCGGAACGGAAACCACCACCAGCCCTACACATTACGCTATGCCGTACCCTACTCCTGGCCCGTACGCTGGCACTGACCCATTCTTCAGCACGTATCCTGACCCTCCCACGTTTCCGTACCCTCACCTGTGTCCTAAGCCTTAACGTTCCCTAACCCTAACCCTAGACCGGAATGGACACCCACCACCGCCCTTACACCATACCCAACGCCGTACCCTACACCTGGTCCACACCCTGGCACTGACCCGTTCTTCAGCATGTAGCCTGACCCTCCCACGTTTCTGTACCCTCACCTGTGCCCTAAGCCTTGCCGCTCCCTAACCCTAACACTAGCCCGGAATGGACACCCACCACCAGCCTTACACTTTACCCTACGCCGTACCCTACTCCTGGTCCATACCCTCGCATTGAACCGTGCTTCAGCATGTAGCCTAACCCTCCCACGTTTCCCTACCCTCACCTGTGCCCTAAGCCTTGCCTTTCCCTATCCCTAACCCTAGCCCGGAACGGAAACCCACCACAAAACCTAAACCTTAACGTACGCCATAGACTACTCCTGACCCGTACGCTGGCAGTGACCCTTGCGTCAGCACATAGCCTGCCTCTGCCAAGTTTCCATACCCTCACCTGTGCACTAAGCCTTGCCGTTCCCTAACTCTAACCTGGAACGGAAACCCACAACCAGCCCTAAACCTTACCCAATGCCGTACCCGAATCCTGGCGCGTACGCTGGCAAAGACCCGTGCGTCATCACGTAGCCTGACCCTCCCACGTTTCCGTACCCTCACCTGTGCCCTAAGCCTTGCCGTTCCCTAACCCTAACCCTACACCTAACCCTACGCCATACCCTACACTTGGCCCATACGCTGGCACTGACCCGTGCGTCAGCACGTAGCCTGACCCTCCCACTTTTCCGTACCAACTTCTGTGCCCTAAGTTTGCCGTTCCCTAACCCTAAACCTAGCCTGGAACGGAAACCCACCACCAGCCCTAAACCTTACCCTACGCCGTACCCTAATCCTGCCCCGTACGCTGGCACTGACCCGTGCGTCAGCACGTAGCCTGCCACTCCTACGTTTCCGTACCCTCACCTGTGCCCTAAGCCTTGCCGTTCCCTAACCCTAACCCTAGCCCGGAACATAAACCCACCACCAGCCCTAAACCTTACCCTACGCTGTACCCTACTCCTGGCCCCTACGCTGGCACTGACCTGTGCGTCAGCACGTAGCCTGCCTCTCCCACGTTTCCATACCCTCACCTGTGTCCTAAGCCTTGCCGTTCCCTCACCCTAACCCTAGCCTGAAACGGAAACCCACCACCAGCCCTAAACCTTACGCTACGTCGTACCCTAATCCTGGCCCGTACGCTGGCACAGACCCGTGCGTCAACACGTAGCCTGCCACTCCCACGTTTCCGTACGTTCACCTGTGCCCTAAGCCTTGCTGTTCCCTCACCCTAACCCTAGCCCGGAACGGAATCCCACCACCAGCCCTAAACCTTACCCTACGCAATACCCTACTCCTGGCCCGTACGCTGGCACTGACCCTTGCGTCAGCACTTAGCCTGACCCTCCCACGTTTCCTTACGTTCACCTGTGCCCTAAGCCTTGCCGTTCCCTAACCCTAACCCTAGCCCAGAACGGTATCTCACAACCAGCCCTACTCCTTACCCTACGCCGTTCCCTATTCCTGGCCCGTACGCTGGCACTGACCCGTGCGTCAGCACATACCCGGACCCTCCCACGTTTCCGTACCCTCACCTGTGCCCTAAGACTTGTCATTCCCTAACCCTAACCCTAGCACGGAACGGAAAACCACCACCAGCCCTACACATTAGCCTACGCCGTAGCCTATTCCTGGCCCGTACATTGGCACTGACCCATGTGTAAGAACGTAGCCTGACCATCCCACGTTTCCGTACCCTCACGTGGGCCCTAAGCCTTGCCGTTCCCAAACCCTATACCTAGCCCGGAATGGAAACCACCACCAGACCTACACGTTACCCTACGCAGTACCCTACTCCTGGCCCTTACGCTGGCACTGACACGTGCGTGAGCACATAGCCTTACCCTCCAACCACCCTCCCAATACAGAAATGGTCAGAAGATCTCATGAGACGATCCTTCAAAGAAGACACAGACATGGCCAAGACGCAGATGAAAAGCTGCTCAACATCACTAATTATTAGAGAAATGCAAATCAAAACTACAATGAGGGGGCTTCCCTGGTGGCGCAGTGGATGAGAGTCCGCCTGCCGATGCAGGGGACACGGGTTCGTGCCCCGGTCCGGGAAGATCCCACATGTCGCGGAGCAGCTAGGCCCGTGAGCCATGGCCACTGAGCCTGCGCGTCCGGAGCCTGTGCTCCGCAACGGGAGAGGCCACAACAGTGAGAGGCCCGCGTACCACACACAAAAAAAATAAATGAAAAAAAAAAAAAAAAAAAACTACAATGAGGTATCACCTCACACATGTTAGAATCGGCATCATCAGAAAACCTACAAACAACAAATTCTGGGGAGGGTGTGGACAAAAGGAGCCCTCTTCCACTATTGGTGGGAATGTAAATTGATACAGTCACTATGGAGAACAGTGTGGAGTTTCCTTAAAAAAACTAGAAATAGAATTACCATCTGATCCAGGAATCGCACTTCTGGGCATATACCCAGAGAAAACCATAAATCAAAAAGGCACATTCACCACAATGTTCATTGCAGCACTATTTACAATAGCCAGGTAAGGGAGCAAACTAAATACCCACAAACAGATGAATGGGTAAAGATGTGGTACATATATAAAATGGAATATTACTCGGCCATAAAAAGGAATGAAACTGGGTCATTTGTAGAGACATCGATGGATCTAGAGACTGTCATACAGAATGAAGTAAGTCAGAAAGAGGAAAACAAATATTGTATATTAATGCATATATGTGGAACCTAAAAAGTGGTACAGATGAACTGGTTTGCAGGGAAGAAATAGAGACACAGGTAGAGAACAAACTTATGGACACCAAGTGTGGGAAGCCATGGGGTGGTAGAGGTGGGATGAGTTGGGAGATTGGGATTGGCCTGCATACATGCATATGCATAAAATACATAACTAATAATAACCTGCTGTATAAAAAAATAAAACTAAATTTCAAAATTTTAAAAAATAAAATTTAAAAATAAAAGAGAAAAAGGTACTTCCCTTCACAAAGATGTATTTATAGGAATGTATTATTTCCATGCTTATATCTATAAATACATAAAAGAGGTATAAAATCTAACTTCAACCATAAACGAAAAAAAACCTGAACACACCAGTTATACAGATGAAAGCCCTATCAGGGAACTTGCTCCAGCGGTAAACAATTCTGAAATTGGTCAGAGGTGGGGAATCATCTCCCATACTGCCAGCAACCCACCCCGCATGCAAGGAGCGTCCTCATTGCAAAGCTGGGGGACCGTGCCGAGGCATCTCTGAATAAAGGTGAGCTGAGCCCCAGGCCAGCTGCAGCTGAACTGTTCCCACCCTTCCCAGGTAAAACACCTGAATATGTACAAGGGCATGAAATCCTAGAGGAATGGCCGTGGAGCCACACCAGCGACAGCACACAGGCCAACTTGGTGCCTGCAGGCGAGGCAGGATGGTCCTGACCCCGGGCGCTCTTCTGGAAGCTTTCCATTTCCCTGCCTGATATACCCCTCCTGTCCCGGACCCCACCCATTTTTTTCCTTCCTTACCTCAGCCCGGAGAGAAATTCCAGTGGAACTTATGGGTGACACATCCTCTTCTTTACAGGTGGCAGCCTGGCAACTCCTGCACAAAGTCCAGCAGAGCCCCCCACACACCGGGCCACCCACAAAGCCGTGGCCCCTCACACGCTGCCACCAGCAGAGCCCCGAGACTGCTGACGGGGCAGAGAATATGGAGTCAGGCACAGCTTCAGGGGCTATTGCTGCCTGGAGCGCTGTTTATATTGACCTCAACCAGGCAGACCTGGGGAGGGCCGGCTGGCACGGTAAGGCTGCCCAGGTCAGCTAATCCACATCCCTCAGGGAATCACATTGTTGAAAATGGACCTCGCTAAGGCAGAATAGAAGCCAAGGAAAATAAGGACACAATGCCATTTGCAGCACCGTAGATGAGTCTAGAGGTAATCATGTGACATGTACTAAGTCAGAAAGTGAAAGGCACATATCGTATCATATCACTTATAGGTGGTACCTAAAAATGGATACCAGGGCAGTTATTTCCACGGAGAAGGGCAATCACATATTCATTAAACAAACTTATGGTTCACCAATGGAAAGGTGTGAGGATTGGTTTCATTACGATATTGGGGTTAACAGACATACAAACACAGGTGATATATATAATAACCAAAGAGCTACGGAATACAAAAAGAGGAGTACACAACATTCTGTCATAACGTACATGGGAAAAGGATCCCAGGAAGAACAGACATCTGTATATGTGTAAAAGAACCACATCTACCCTACCTACAACAAGCCAAACATTGTAATCAAACTTGCTGTAATAAAAAATAAAAAATTAAATTAAAAACACGAACAAGAAGTAGTGAGACAAACTTGAGGGGCCTTTTCCTGTCACATTCTGTTCTAAATTCCAATCTAGAACACGACTTCCATTGAGGCTCTGTTGCCCTAGTAACCAGATATGAAAGAGAGAACTGCTGCCACCGTGTGGCCGTTTCACACAACAGCAGCTTTAATCCCAGCGCTAATGGTCAGTTGATATTCAAAATCATTGCAGGCCTGTAAATGACACCTGCCCTGAAAACAAATCCTGGGGTCACATATCGACCAAAAAATTTAAAGGACGTCCATATTTCAAAACGACCGTTTCAAAAGGCATATTTTATGCACATTAATGTTCTGCTTCTTTTTCTTTCTTTCTTTTTTGGTTAAAAACACGGGAATGGAAAAAGGCAACCCTCAGAAGGGGCGAAAATAGTTGCAAACGAATCAATGGACAAAGGTTTAATCTCCAATATATATAAACAGCTCATGCAGCTTATTAAAAAAACAATCAACCCAATACAAAAATGGGCAGAAGATCTAAAGAGACGTTTCTTCAAAGAAGACACAGAGATGGCCAAGACGCACATGAAAAGCTGCTCAAGAGCACTAATTATTAGAGAAATGCAAATCAAAACTACAATGAGGTATCACCTCACACCTGTTAGAATCGGCATCATCAGAAAATCTACAAACAACAAATTCTGGGGAGGGTGTGGACAAAAGGAGCCCTCTTCCACTATTGGTGGGAATGTAATTTGATACAGTCACTATGGAGAACAGTATGGAGTTTCCTTTAAAAAACTAGAAATAGAATTACCATCTGACCCAGCAATCCCACTGTTGGGCATATACCCAGAGACAACCATAAATCAAAAAGGCACATTCACCACAAGGTTCATTGCAGCACTATTTACAATAGCCAGGTAATGGAAGCAAACTAAATGCCCACAGACAGATGAATGGATAAAGATGGGGTACATATATAAAACGGAATATTACTCGGCCATAAAAAGGAATGAAACTGGGTCATTTGTAGAGACATCGATGGATCTAGAGACTGTCATACAGAATGAAGTAAGTCAGAAAGAGGAAAACAAATATTGTATATTAATGCATATATGTGGAACCTAAAAAATGGTACAGATGAACTGGTTTGCAGGGAAGAAATAGAGACACAGAGGTAGAGAACAAACGTATGGACACCAAGTGTGGGAAGCCATGGGGTGGTGGTGGTGGGATGAGTTGGGAGTTTGAGATTGACCTGTATACATGTATATGCATAAGATACATAACTAATAATAACCCGCTGTATAAAAAAGTAAATAAAATTAAATTTCAAAATTTTAAAATATAAAATTTAAAAATAAAACAGAAAAGAGTTCTTCCCTTCACACAGATGTATTTATAGGAATGAATTATTTCCATGCTTATATCTATAAATACATAAAAGAGGAATAAAATCTAACTTGAACCATAAACGAAAAAATAACCTGAACCCACCAGTTATACAGAGGAAAACCCTATCAGGGCACTTGCTCCAGCGGTAAACAATTCTGAAATTGGTCAGAGGTGGGGAATCATCTCCCATACAGCCAGCAACCCACACCCCATGCAAGGAGCATCCTCATTGCAAAGCTGGGGGACCGTGCCGGGGCATCTCTGAATAAAGGTGAGCTGAGCCCCAGGCCAGCTGCTGGTGAACTGTTCCCACCCTTCCCAGGTGAAACACCTGAATATGTACAAAGGCTTGAAAGCCTAGAGGAAGGGCCGTGGAGCCACACCAGCGACAGCACGCAGGCCATCTTGGTGACTACTGGCCAGCCAGGGTGATCCTGGCCCCGGGCGCTCTTCCGGAAGCTTTCCATTGTCCTGCCTGAGAT
This sequence comes from Mesoplodon bidens, assembly GCF_964165515.1. Lineage (NCBI taxonomy): Eukaryota > Metazoa > Chordata > Mammalia > Artiodactyla > Ziphiidae > Mesoplodon > Mesoplodon bidens. Next base: position 41,659 of record NW_027672163.1, on the reverse strand, counting down.
ACCCCATTTGTCCCGGCCCCCACTGCTTTTTTCCTTCCTCACCTCTGTCCGGAGAGAAATTCCAGCGGAAGTTATGGGTGACACATCCTCTTCTTTACAGGTGGCAGCCTGGCAACTCCTGCAGAAAGGCCAGCAGAACCCCACTCACACAGGGCCACCAACAAAGCTGTGGCCCCTCACTCCCTCCCAACAGCACAGCCCCGAGACTGCTGAGGGGGCAGGGAATATGGAGTCAGGCACAGCTTCAGGGGCTATTGCTGCCTGGAGCGCTGTTTATATTGACCTCAACCAGGCAGACCTGGCGAGGGCCGGCCGGCAGGGTAAGGCTGCCCAAGTCATCTAATCCACAACCCTCAGGGAATCACATTGTTGAAAATGGACCTCGCTAAGGCAGAATAGAAGCCAAGGAAAATAAGGACACAATGCCATTTGCAGCACTGTAGATGAGTCTAGAGGTAATCACGTGACTTGTTGTAAGTCAGAATGTGAAAGACACATATCATTTCATATCACTTATAGGTGTTACCTAAAATCGAAACCAGGGCAGTCATTTCCACTGAGAAGTGCAATCATAGATTCATTAAACAAACATATTTCACCAATGGAAAGGTGTGAGGATTGGTTTCATTACAATATCGGGGTTAACAGACATATACAAACAGAGGTGACATATATAATCACCAAAGACCTACGGAATACCAAGAGAAGACTACTCAACATTCTGTCATAACGTACATGGGAAAATGATCCCAGGAAGTACAGACATCTGTATATGTGTAAAAGAACCACATCTTCCACACCTACAACAAGCCAAACATTGTAATCAAACTTGCTATAATAAAAAAAAAATTAAATTAAAAAAACGAACAAGAAGTAGGGAGTCAAACTTGAGGGGCTTTCTCCTGGCACATTCCATTCTAAATTCCAATGTAGAACACGACGTCCATTGAGGCTCTGTTGCCCTAGTAACCAGAGGTGTTAAGGGAGAACTGCTGCCACCTAGTGGCCGTTTCACACAACAGCAGCTTTAATCCCAGTGCTAATGGTCAGTTGATATTCAAAATCATTGCAGGCCTGTAAATGACACCTGCCCTGAAAACAAATCCTGGGGCCACATATCGACCAAAAAATTTAAAGGACGTCCATATTTCAAAACGACCGTTTCAAAACGCATATTTTATGCACATTAGTGTTCTGCTTCTTTTTCTTTCTTTCTTTTTTGGTTAAAAACACGGGAATGGAAAAAGGAATCCCTCAGAAGGGGCGAAAATAGTTGCAAACGAATCAATGGACAAAGGTTTAATCTCCAATATATATAAACAGCTCATGCAGCTTAATATTAAAAAAACAAACAACCCAATACAAACATGGGCAGAATATCTAAAGAGACGTTTCTTCAAAGAAGACACAGAGATGGCTAAGACGCACATGAAAAGCTGCTCAAGAGCACTAATTATTAGAGAAATGCAAATCAAAACTACAATGAGGTATCACCTCACACCTGTTAGAATCGGCATCATCAGAAAATCTACAGACAACAAATTCTGGGGAGGGTGTGGACAAAAGGAGCCCTCTTCCACTATTTTTGGGAATGTAAATTGATACAGTCACTATGGAGAACAGTATGGAGTTTCCTTAAAAAACCTACAAATAGAAACCTTGACTTTCCCTAACCCTAACCATAGCCTGGAACGGAATCCTACCACCAACCGTGGACCATATCTACGCGGTACACTAATCCTAATCCGTACGCTGGCACTAACCGGTGAGTCAACATGTACCCTGACACTAACACGTTTCCGTACCCTCAGCTGGGCCCCAAACCTTGCCGTTGCCTATCCTTAACCTTAGCCCGGAACAGAAACCTACCATCAGCCCTACACCTTACCCTAAGCCGTACCCTAATCCTAATCCATACGTCAACACGTACCCTGACCCTAACACGTTTCCGTACCCTCACCTCTGCCATAAACCTTGCCGTTCCCTTACCTTAACCCTAGCCCGGAACGGAAAACTACCACCAACCCTACACCATACCTTACGCCATACCCTAATCCTAATTCGTATGCTGACACTAACCTGTGCATCAACACGTACCCTGACCCTAACACGTTTCGTACCCTCACCTGTGCCCTAAACTTTGCCAGTCCCTAAACATAACCCTAGACTGGAACGGAAACCTACCACCAACCCTACACCTTACTCTATGCGGTACCCTAATCCTCATGCGTACGCTCACGCTAACCCGTGAGTCAACACGTACCCTGAACCTAACACATTTCCGAACCATCACCTGTGCCCTATACCTTGCAATTCGCTATCCCTAACCCTACACCGGAATGTATACCTACCGCCATCCGTACACCTTACTCTACGCCGTACCCTAATCCTAATGCGTACGATGACACTATTCCATGCATCAACATGCACCATGAACCTAACACGTTTCTGTACCCTCACCTGTTCCCTAAGCCTTGCCTTTCACTAACCCTAACCCTAGCCCTGAACTGAAACCCACCACCAGCCCTACACCATACCCTATGCAGTACCCTACTCCTTGCCTGTATGCTGGCACTGACCCGTGCGTCAGCACGTAGCCTGCCTCTCCCAAGTTTCCGTACCCTCACCTGTGCCCTTAGCCTTGCCGTTCCCTAACCCTAACCCTAGCCCAGAACGGAAACCCACCACCAGCCCTACACCTTACCCTACGCCGTACCCTACTCCTGGCCCATACGCTGGCACGGACCCATGCGTCAGCAGGTAGCCTGACCCTCCCACGTTTCCGTACCCTCACCTGTGCCCTAAGCCTTGCCGTTCCCTAACCCTAACCCTACACTTTACCCTACGCCATACCCTATTCCTGGTCCGTACGCTGGCACTGACACTTGCGACAGCACGTAGCCTGACCCTCCCATGTTTCTGTACCCTCACCTGTGCCCTAAGCCTTGCCATTCCCTAACCCTAACCCTAGCCGGGAACGGAAACCCACCACCAGCCCTACACCTTACCCTACGCCGTACCCTACTCCTGGGCCGTACACTGGAACTGACCCTTGTGTAAGCACGTAGCCTGCCACTCCCATGTTTCCATACCCTCACCTGTGCCCTAAGCCTTGCCGATCCCTAACCCTAACCCTACCCTGGAACAGAAACCCACCACCAGCCCTACACCTTACCCTACGCCGTACCCTAATTCAGGCGCGTACGCTGGCACTGACCCGTGTGTAAGCACGTAGCGTGCCTCTCCCTCGTTTCCGTACCCTTTCCTGTGCACTAAGCCTTGCCGTTCCCTAACCCTAACCCGGAACAGAAACCCACCAACAGCCCTACACCTTACCCTACTCCGTACCCTAATCCTGGCCCGTACACTGGCACTGAACCGTGCGTCAGCACATAGCCTGACCCTCCCACGTTTCTGTACCCTCAGCCGTGCCCTAAGCCTTGCCGTTCCCTAACCCTAACCCTAGCGCGGAATGGAAACCCACAACCAGCCCTACACCATACTTTACTCCTGACCCGTACGCTGGCGCTGACACATTTGTCAGCACGTAGCCTGCCTCTCCCACCTGTCCCTATGCTCACCTGTTCCCTAAACCTTGCCGTTCCCTAACCCTAACCCTAGCCCGGAAAGGAAACCCACCACCAGCCCTACACGTTACCCTAAGCTGTACCCTACTCCTGGCCCTTACGCTGGCACTGACACGTGCGTCAGCACACAGCCTGACCATCCCACGACCCTCCCAATACAGAAATGGGCAGAAGATCTCAAGAGACGTTTCTTCAAAGAAGACACAGAGATGGCCAAGACGCACATGAGAAGCTGCTCAAGAGCACTAATTATTAGAGAAATGCAAATCAAAACTACAATGAGGTATCACCTCACACCTGTTAGAATCGGCATCATCAGAAAATCTACAAACAACAAATTCTGGGGAGGGTGTGGACAAAAGGAGCCCTCTTCCACTATTGGTGGGAATGTAAATTGATAGAGTCACTATGGAGAACACTATGGAGTTTCCTTAAAAAATCTAGAAATAGAATTACCATCTAATCCAGCAATTCCACTTCTGGGCATATACCCAAAGAAAACCATAAATCAAAAAGGCACATTCACCACAATGTTCATTGCAGCACTATTTACAATAGCCAGGTAATGGAAGCAACCTAAACGCCCAAAGACAGATGAATGGATAAAGATGGTGTACATATATAAAATGGAATATTACTCGGCCATAAAAAGGAATGAATCTGGGTCATTTGTAGAGACATTGATGGATCTAGAGACTGTCATACAGAATGAAGTAAGTCAGAAAGGGGAAAACAAATATTGTATATTAATGCATATATGTGGATCCTAAAAAATGGTACAGATGAACTGGTTTGCAGGGAAGAAATAGAGACACACAGGTAGAGAACAAACGTATGGACACCAAGTGTGGGAAGCCATGGTGTGGTCGTGGTGGGACGAGTTGGGAGATTGAGATTGACCTGTATACATGTATATGCATAAAATACATAACTAATAATAACCTGCTGTAATATAAAAGTAAATAAAATTAAATTTCAAAATTTTAAAAAATAAAATTTAAATATAAAACAGAAAAAAGTTCTTCCATTCACACAGATGTATTTATATGGAAAGAATTATTTCCATGCTTATATCTATAAATACATAAAAAGGAATAAAAGCTAACTTGAACCATAAAAGAAGAAAAACCTGAACACACCAGTTATACAGAGGAAAACCTTATCAGGGCACTTGCTCCAACGGTAAACAATTCTGAAATTGGTCAGAGGTGGGGAATCATCTCCCATACAGCCAGCAACCCACACCCCACACAAGGAGCGTCCTCATTGCAAAGCTGGGGGACAGAGCCAAGGCATCTCTGAATTAATACGAGCTGAGCCCCAGGCCAGCTGCTGCTGAACTGTTCCCACCCTTCCCAGGTAAAACACCTGAATATGTACAAGGGCTTGAAATACTAGAGGACGGGCCGTGGAGCCACACCAGCGACAGCACGCAGGCCAACTTGGTGCCTGCAGGCCAGCCAGGGTGGTCCTGTACCCGGGCCCTCTTCCGGAAGCTTTCCATTGTCCTGCCTGAGATACCCCACCTGTCACGGCACCCACTGCTTTTTTCCTTCCTCACCTCTGTCCGGAGAGAAATTCCAGCGGAAGGTATGGGTGACACATCCTCCTCTTTACAGGAGGCAGCCTGGCAACTCCTGCAGAAAGGCCAGCAGAACCCCACTCACACCGGGCCACCAACAAAGCTGTGGCCCCTCACTCCCTCCCACCAGCACAGCCCCGAGACTGTTGGCGGGGCAGAGAATATGGAGTCAGGCACAGCTTCAGGGGCTATTGCTGCCTGGAGCGCTGTTTATATTGACCTGAACCAGGCACACCTGGGGAGGGCCGGCCGGCAGGGTAAGGCTGCCCAGGTGAGCTAATCCACAACACGCAGGGAATCATATTGTTGAAAAGGGACCTCGCTAAGTCAGATTAGAACCCAAGGAAAATAAGGACACAATGCCATTTGCACCACCGTAGATGAGTCTAGAGGTAATCACGTGACTTGTAGTAAGTCAGAAAGTGAAAGATACATATCATATCATATCACTTATAGGTGTTACCTAAAAATGGATACCAGGGTAGATATTTCCACCGAGAAGGGCAATCAGACATTCATTAAACAAATTTATGGTTCACCAATGGAAAGGTGTGAGGATTGCTTTCATTACGATATCGGGGTTAACAGATTTATACAAACACAGGTGACATATATAATCACCAAAGTCCTACGGAATACCAACAGACTACTCAACATTCTGTCATAACGTACATGGGAAAAGGATCCCAGGAAAAACAGACATCTGTATATGTGTAAAAGCACCACATCTTCGACACCTAAAACAAGCCAATCATTGTAATCAAACTTGCTGTAATAAAAAATAAAAATTTAAATTAAAACTACGAACAAGAAGTAGGGAGACAAACTTGAGGGGCTTTCTCCTGGCACATTCCATTCTAAATTCCAAATGTAGAACAGGACTTCCATTGAGGCTCTTTTGCCCTAGTAACCAGATTTGGTAAGGGAGAACTGCTGCCACCTTGTGGCCGTTTAACACAACAGCAGTTCTAATCCCAGCGCTAATGGTCTGTTGATATTCAAAATCATTGCAGGACTGTAAATGACACCTGCCCTGAAAACAAATCCTGGGGTCATATATCGACCAAAAATTTCAAAGGACGTCCATATTTCAAAACGACCGTTTCAAAAAGCATATTTTATGCACATTAGTGTTCTGCATCGTTTTCTTTCTTTTTTGGTTAAAAAGACGGGAATGGAAAAAGGCATCCCTCAGAAGGGGCTAAAATCGTTGCAAACGAATCAATGGACAAAGGTTTAATCTCCAATATATATAAACAGCTCATGAAGCTTAATATTAAAAAATCTACCCAATACACAAATGGGCAGAAGATCTAAAGTGTCGTTTCTTCAAAGAAGACACAGAGATGGCCAAGACGCACATGAAAAGCTGCTCAAGAGCACTAACTATTAGAGAAATGCAAATCAAAACTACAATGAGGTATCATCTCACACGTGTTAGAATCGGCATCATCAGAAAATCAACAAACAACAAATTCTGGGGAGGGTGTGGACAAACGGAGCCCTCTTCCACTATTGGTGGGAATGTAAATTGATACAGTCACTATGGAGAACAGTATGGAGTTTCCTTTAAAAAACTAGAAATAGAATTACCATCTGATCCAGCAATCCCACTGTTGGGCATATACCCAGAGACAACCATAAATCAAAAAGGCACATTCACCACAATGTTCATTGCAGCACTATTTACAATAGCCAGGTAATGGAAGCAACCTGAATGCCCACAGACAGATGAATGGATAAAGATGGGGTACATATATAAAATGGAATATTACTCGGGCATATAAAGGAATGAAACTGGGTCATTTGTAGAGACATCGATGGATCTACAGACTGTCATACAGAATGAAGTAAGTCAGAAAGAGGAAAACAAATAGTGTATATTAATGCATATATGTGGAACTTAAAATATGGTACAGTTGAACTGGTTTGCAGGGAAGGAATAGAGACACAGAGGTAGAAAACAAACGTATGGACACCAAGTGTGGGAGGACTTGGGGTGGTGGTGGTGGGATGAGTTGGGAGATTGAGATTGACCTGTATACATATATAGGCATAAAATACATAACTAATAATAACCTGCTGTATAAAAAAGTAAATAAAATTAAATTTTAAAATTTTAAAAAATTAAATTAAAAAATAAAACAGAAAAAAGTTCTTCCCTTCACACAGATGTATTTATAGGAATGAATTATTTCCATGCTTATATCTATAAATACATAAAAGAGGAATAAAATCTAACTTGAAACATAAAAGAAAAAAGAACCTGAACCCACGAGTTATACAGAGGAAATCTCTATCAGGGCACTTGCTCCAGCGGTAAACAATTCTGAAATTGGTCAGAGGTGGGGAATCATCTCCCATACAGCCAGCAAGCCACCCCCAATGCAACGATCATCCTCATTGCAAAGCTGGGGGACAGTCCTGAGGCATCTGTGAGTAAACGTGAGTTGAGCCCCAGGCCAGCTGCTGCTGAACTGTTCCCCCCTTCCCAGGTAAAACACCTGAATATGTACAAGGGCTTGAAAGCCTAGAGGAAGGGCCGTGGAGCCACACCAGAGACAGCACACAGGCCAACATGGTGCAGGCCTGCCAGCCACTATGGTCCTGGTCCCGGGCGCTCTTCCAGAAGCTTTCCATTGTCCTGCCTGAGATACCCCACCTGTCCCGTCCCCCAATGCTTTTTTCCTTCCTCACCTCGGTCCGGAGAGAAATTCCAGCGGAAGGTATGAGTGACACATCCTCTTTTTACAGGTGGCAGCCTGGCAACTCCTGCAGAAAGGCCAGCAGAACCGCACTCACACCGGGCCACCAACAAAGCTGTGGCCCCTCACTCGCTCCCAGCAGCTCATCCCCGAGACTGCTGACGGGTCAGAGAATATGGTGTCAGGCACAGCTTCAGGGGCTATTGCTGGCTGGAGCGCTGTTTATATTGACCTCAACCAGGCAGACCTACGGAGGGCTGGCCGGCAGGGTAAGGCTGCCCAGGTCAGCTAATCCACAACCCTCAGGGAATCACATTGTTGAAAATGGACCTCGCTAAGGCAGAATAGAAGCCAAGGAAAATAAGGACACAATGCCATTTGCAGCACCGTAGATGAGTCTAGAGGTAATCTCGTGACTTGGAGTAAGTCAGAAAGTGAAAGACACATATCATTTCATATCACTTATAGGTGTTACCTAAAATAGAAACGAGGGCAGTCATTTCCACTGAGAAGTGCAATCATAGATTCATTAAACAAACTTATGGTTCAACAATGGAAAGGTGTGAGGTTTGGTTTCATTACGATATCGGGGTTAACAGACATATACAAACAGAGGTGACATATATAATCACCAAAGACCTACGGAATACCAAGAGAAGACTACTCAACGTTCTGTCATAACGTACATGGGAAAAGGATCCCAGGAAGTACAGACCTCTGTATATGTGTAAAAGAACCACATCTTCCACACCTACAACAAGCCAAACATTGTAATCAAACTTGCTATAATAAAAATTAAAAATTAAATTAAAAATACGAACAAGAAGTAGGGAGTCAAACTTGAGGGGCTTTCTCCTGGCAAATTCCATTCTAAATTCCAATCTAGAACATGACTTCCATTGAGGCACTGTTGCCCTAGTAACCAGAAGTGTTAAGGCAGAACTGCTGCCACCTAGTGGCCGTTTCACACAACAGCAGCTTTAATCCCTGCGCTAAAGGTCAGGTGATATTCAAAATCATTGCAGGCCTGTAAATGACACCTGCCCTGAAAACAAATCCTGGGGTCACATATCGACCAAAAAATTTAAAGGACGTCCATATTTCAAAACGACCGTTTCAAAAGGCATATTTTATTCACATTAGTGTTCTGCTTCTTTTCCTTTCTTTCTTTTTTCGGTTAAAAACACGGGAATGAAAAAAGGCATCCCTCAGAAGGGGCGAAAATAGTTGCAAACGAATCAATGGACAAAGGTTTAATCTCCAATATATATATAAACAGCTCATGCAGCATATGAAAAAAACAAACAACCCAATACAAAAATGGGCAGAAGATCTAAAGAGACGTTTCTTCAAAGAAGACACAGAGATGGCCAAGACGCACATGAAAAGCTGCTCAAGAGCACTAATTATTAGAGATATGGAAATCAAAACTACAATGAGGTATCACCTCAAACCTGTTAGAATCGGCATCATCAGAAAATCTACAGACAACAAATTCTGGGGAAGGTGTGGACAAAAGGAGCCCTCTTCCACTATTGGTGGGAATGTAAATTGATACAGTCACTATGGAGAACAGTATGGAGTTTTCGTTAAAAAACTAGAAATAGAATTACCATCTGACCCAGCAATCCCACTTTTGGGCATATACCCAGAGACAACCATAAATCAAAAAGGCACATTCACCACAAGGTTCATTGCAGCACTATTTACAATAGCCAGGTAATGGAAACAACCTAAATGCCCACAGACAGATGAATGGATAAAGATGGGGTACATATATAAAATGGAATATTACTCGGCCATATAAAGGAATGAAACTGGGTCATTTGTAGAGACATCGATGGATCTAGAGACTGTCATACAGAATGAAGTAAGTCAGAAAGAGGAAAACAAATATTGTATATTAATGCATATATGTGGAACCTAAAAAATGGTACAGATGAACTGGTTTGCAGGGAAGAAATAGAGACACAGAGGTAGAGAACAAACGTATGGACACCAAGTGTGGGAAGCCATGGGGTGTTGCTGGTGGGATGAGTTGGGAGTTTGAGATTGACCTGTATACATGTATATGCATAAAATACATAAGTAATAATAAGCCGCTGTATAAAAAAGTAAATAAAATTAAATTTCAAAATTTTAAAATATAAAATTTAAAAATAAAACAGAAAAAAGTTCTTCACTTCACACAGATGTATTTCTAGGAATGAATTATTTCCATGCTTATATCTATAAATACATAAAAGAGGAATAAAATCTAACTTGAACCATAAACGAAAAAAAACCCTGAACCCACCAGTTATACAGAGGAAAACCCTATCAGGGCACTTGCTCCAGCGGTAAACCATTCTGAAATTGGTCAGAGGTGGGGAATCGTCTCCCATACAACCAGCAACCCACCCCCCATGCAAGGAGCGTCCTCATTGCAAAGCTGGGGGACCGTGCCGAGGCATCTCTGAATAAAGGTGAGCTGAGCCCCAGGCCAGCTGCTGCGGAACTGTTCCCACCCTTCCCAGGTAAAACACCTGAATATGTACAAAGGCTTGAAAGCCTAGAGGAAGGGCCGTGGATCCACACCAGCGACAGCACTCAGGCCACCTTGGTGCCTGCAGGTCAGCCAGGATGGTCCTGGCCACGGGCGCTCTTCTGGAAGCTTTCCATTGCCCTGCCTGAGATACCCCTCCTGTCCCGGCCCCCACTCCTTTTTTTCCTTCCTCACCTCAGCCCGGAGAGATATTCCAGTGGAAATTATGGGTGACACATCCTCTTCTTTACAGGTGGCAGCCTGGCAACTCCTGCAGAAAGTCCAGCAGAGCCCCACTCACACCGGGCCACCCACAAAGCCGTGGACCCTCACACCCTCCCACCAGCACAGCCCCGAGACTGCTGACGGGGCAGAGAATATGGAGTCAGGCACAGCTGCAGGGGATATTGCTGCCTGGAGTGCTGTTTATATTGACCTCAACCCAGGCACACCTGGGGAGGGCTTGCCGGCATGGTCAGGCTGCCCAGGTCAGCTAATCCTCAGCCCTCAGGGAATCACACTGCAGAAAATGGACCACGCTAAGACAGAATATCCGCCAAGGAAAAGAAGCACACAATGCCATTTGCAGCACCGTAGATGAGTCTAGAGGTAATCACGTGACTTGGAGTAAGTCAGAAAGTGAAAGACACATATCATATCATATCACTTATAGGTGTTACCTATAAATTGATACCAGGGCAAATATTTCCACGGAGAAGGGCAATCACAGATTCATTAAACAAACTTATGGTTCACCAAAGGAAAGGTGTGAGGATTGAATTCATTACCATATTGGGGTTAACAGACATATACAAACACAGTAGACATATATAATCACCAAAGACCTACGGAGTACCAAGAGAAGACTACTCAACATTCTGTCATAACGTACATGGGAAAAGGATCCCAGGAAGAACAGACATATGTATATCTGTAAAAGAACCACCTGTTGCACACCTACAACAAGCTAAACGTTGTACTCAAACTTGCTGTAATAAAAAATAAAAAATTAAATTAAAAACACGAACAAGAAGTAGTGACACAAACTTGAGGGGCTTTCTCCTGGTACATTCCGTTCTACATTCCAATGTAGAACGCGAGTTCCATTGAGGCTCTGCTGCCCTAATAACCAGATTTGGTAAGGGAGAACTGCTGCCACCTTGTGGCCGTTTCACACAACAGCAGCTTTAATCCCAGCGCTAATGGTCAGTGGATATTCCAAATCATTACAGGCCTGTAAATGACACCTGCCCTGACAACAAATCCTGGGGTCATATATCGACCAAAAAATTCAAAAGATGTCCATATTTCAAAACGACAGTTTCAAGAGGCATATTTCACGCACATTAGTGTTCTGATTCTTTTGCTTTCTTTCTTTCTTTGTTAAAAAAACGGGAATGGAAAAAGGTAACCCACAGAAGGGGCGAAAACGTTCACAAACGAATCAATGGACAAAGGTTTAATCTCCATTATATATATACAGCTCAAGCAGCTTAATATTAATACAACAAACAACCCAATACAAAAATGGGCAGAAGATCTAAATAGACGTTTCTTCAAAGAAGACACAGAGATGGCCAAGACGCACATGAAAAGCTGCTCAACATCACTAATTATTAGAGAAATGCAAATCAAAACTACAATGAGGTAAGACCTCACACCTGTTAGAATCGGCATCATCAGATAATCTACAAACAACAAATTCTGGGGAGGGTGTGGACAAAAGGAACCCTCTTCCGCTACTGGTGGGAATGTAAATTGATACAGCCACTATGGAGAACAGTATGGAGGTTCCTTTAAAAAACTAAAAAGAGAATTACCATAGGATCCAGCAATCCCACTTCTGGGCATATACCCAGAGAAAACCATAAATCACAGAGACACATTCACCACAATGTTCATTGCAGCACTATTTACAATAGCCAGGTAATGGAAGCAACCTAAATGCCCACAGACAGACGAATGGATAAAGATGTGGTACATATATAAAATGGAATATTACTCAGCCATAAAAAGGAATGAAACTGGCTCATTTGTAGAGAAGTTGATGGATCTAGAGACTGTCATACAGAGTGAAGTAAGTCAGAAAGAGAAAAACAAATATTGTATATTAATGCCTATATGTGGAACCTAGAAAAATTCTACAGATGAACTGGTTTGCAGGGCAGAAATAGAGACACAGAGGTAGAGAACAAACGTATGGACACAAAGTGGGGGAAGCCATGGGGTGGTGGTGGTGGGATGAGTTGGGAGATTGGGATTGACCTGTATACATGTATATGCATAAAATAGATAACTAATAATAACCTACTGTATAAAAAAAATAAATAAAATTAAATTTCAAAAATTTTAAAAATAAAATGTAAAAATAAAACAGAAAAAATGTTCTTCCATTCACACTGATGTATTTATAAGAATGAATTATTTCCATGCTTATATCCATAAATACATAAAAGAGGAATAAAATCTAACTTGAACCAAAAAAGAAAAGAAAAAAAAAACTGAACCTAACAGTTATACAGAGGAAAACACTACCAAGGCACTTGCTCCAGTGGTAAACAATTCTGAAATTGGTCAGAGGTGGGGAATCATCTCCCATACAGCCAGCAGCCCCGCCCGCCCATGCAAGGAGCGTACTTATTGCAAAGCTGGGGGACCGTGCCGAGGCCTGTGTGAGTAAACGTGAGCTGAGCCCCAGGCCAGCTGCTGCTGAACAGTTCCCACCCTTCCCAGGTGAAACACCTGAATATGTACAAGGGCTTGAAAGCCTAGAGGAAGGGCCATGGAGCCACACCAGCGACAGCACGCAGGCCACCTTGGTGCCTGCAGGTCAGCCAGGATGGTCCTGGCCACGGGCGCTCTTCTGGAAGCTTTCCATTGCCCTGCCTGAGATACCCCTCCTGTCCCGGCCCCCACTCCTTTTTTTCCTTCCTCACCTCAGCCCGGAGAGATATTCCAGTGGAAGTTATGGGTGACACATCCTCTTCGTTACAGGTGGCAGCCTGGCAACTCCTGCAGAAAGTCCAGCAGAGCCCCACTCACACCGGGCCACCCACAAAGCCGTGGACCCTCACACCCTCCCACCAGCACAGCCCCGAGACTGCTGACACGGCAGAGAATATGGAGTCAGGCACAGCTGCAGGGGCTATTGCTGCCGGGAGTGCTGTTTATATTGACCTCAACCCAGGCACACCTGGGGAGGGCTTGCCGGCAGGGTCAGGCTGCCCAGGTCAGCTAATCCTCAGCCCTCAGGGAATCACTTTGCAGAAAATGGACCTCACTAAGACAGAATATTAGCCAAGGAAAAGAAGCACACAATGCCATTTGCAGCACCGTAGATGAGTCTAGAGGTAATCACGTGACTTGGAGTAAGTCAGAAAGTGAAAGACACATATCATATCATATCACTTATAGGTGTTACCTATAAATTGATACCAGGGCAGATATTTCCACGGAGAAGGGCAATCACAGATTCATTAAACAAACTTATGGTTCACCAAAGGAAAGGTGTGAAGATTGAAATCATTACGATATTGGGGTTAACAGACATATACAAACACAGTAGACATATATAATCACCAAAGACCTACAGAGTACCAAGAGAAGACTACTCAACATTCTGTCATAACGTACATGGGAAAAGGATCCCAGGAAGAACAGACATATGTATATGTGTAAAAGAACCACCTCTTGCACACCTACAACAAGCTAAACGTTGTACTCAAACTTGCTGTAATAAAAAATAAAAAATTAAATTAAAAACACGAACAAGAAGTAGTGAGACAAACTTGAGGGGCTTTCTCCTGGCACATTCCGTTCTACATTCCAATCTAGAACGCGACTTCCATTGAGGCTCTGCTGCCCTAGTAACCAGATTTGGTAAGGGAGAACTGCTGCCACCTTGTGGCCGTTTCACACAACAGCAGCTTTAATCCCAGCGCTAATGGTCAGTGGATATTCCAAATCATTACAGGCCTGTAAATGACACCTGCCCTGAAAACAAATCCTGGGGTCATATATCGACCAAAAAATTCAAAAGACGTCCATATTTCAAAACGACAGTTTCAAGAGGCATATTTCACGCACATTAGTGTTCTGATTCTTTTGCTTTCTTTCTTTCTTTGTTAAAAAAACAGGAATGGAAAAAGGCAACCCTCAGAAGGGGCGAAAACGTTCACAAACGAATCAATGGACAAAGGTTTAATCTCCAATATATATATACAGCTCATGCAGCTTAATATTAATACAACAAACAACCCAATACAAAAATGGGCAGGAGATCTAAATAGACGTTTCTTCAAAGAAGACACAGAGATGGCCAAGACGCACATGAAAAGCTGCTCAACATCACTAATTATTAGAGAAATGCAAATCAAAACTACAATGAGGTAAGACCTCACACCTGTTAGAATCGGCATCATCAGATAATCTACAAACAAAAAATTCTGGGGAGGGTGTGGACAAAAGGAACCCTCTTCCGCTATTGGTGGGAATTTAATTGATACAGTCACTATGGAGAACAGTATGGAGGTTCCTTTAAAAAACTAAAAAGAGAATTACCATAGGATCCAGCAATCCCACTTCTGGGCATATACCCAGAGAAAACCATAAATCAGAGAGACACATTCACCACAATGTTCATTGCAGCACTATTTACAATAGCCAGGTAATGGAAGCAACCTAAATGGCCACAGACAGACGAATGGATAAAGATGTGGTACATATATAAAATGGAATATTACTCAGCCATAAAAAGGAATGAAACTGAGTCATTTGTAGAGAAGTTGATGGATCTAGAGACTGTCATACAGAGTGAAGTAAGTCAGAAAGAGAAAAACAAATATTGTATATTAATGCCTATATGTGGAACCTAGAAAAATGCTACAGATGAACCGGTTTGCAGGGCAGAAATAGAGACACAGAGGTAGAGAACAAACGTATGGACACAAAGGGGGGAAGCCGTGTGGTGGTGGTGGTGGGAGGAGTTGGGAGATTGGGATTGACCTGTATACATGTATATGCATAAAATCGATAACGAATAATAACCTACTGTATA
Organism: Mesoplodon bidens; assembly: GCF_964165515.1. Classification (NCBI taxonomy): domain Eukaryota; kingdom Metazoa; phylum Chordata; class Mammalia; order Artiodactyla; family Ziphiidae; genus Mesoplodon; species Mesoplodon bidens. Next base: position 26,205 of record NW_027672163.1, on the reverse strand, counting down.
AAAAAAAAATAAAATTAAATTTCAAAAATTTTAAAAATAAAATGTAAAAATAAAACAGAAAAAAATGTTCTTCCATTCACACTGATGTATTTATAAGAATGAATTATTTCCATGCTTATATCCATAAATACATAAAAGTGGAATAAAATCTAACTTGAACCAAAAAAGAAAAAAAAAAAAACTGAACCTAACAGTTATACAAAGAAAAACACTACCAAGGCACTTGCTCCAGTGGTAAACAATTCTGAAATTGGTCAGAGGTGGGGAATCATCTCCCATACAGCCAGCAGCCCCACCCGCCCACACAAGGAACGTCCTTATTGCAAAGCTGGGGGACCGTGTCGAGGCCTCTGTGAGTAAACGTGAGCAGAGCCCCAGGCCAGCTGCTGCTGAACTGTTCCCACCCTTCCCAGGTGAAACACCTGAATATGTACAAGGGCTTGAAAGCCTAGAGGAAGGGCCGTGGAGCCACACCAGCGACAGCACGCAGGCCACCTTGGTGCCTGCAGGTCAGCCAGGATGGTCCTGGCCACGGGCGCTCTTCTGGAAGCTTTCCATTGCCCTGCCTGAGATACCTCTCCTGTCCCGGGCCCCACTCCTTTTTTTCCTTCCTCACCTCAGCCCGGAGAGATATTCCAGTGGAAATTATGTGTGACACATCCTCTTCTTTACAGGTGGCAGCCTGGCAACTCCTGCAGAAAGTCCAGCAGAGCCCCACTCACACCGGGCCACCCACAAAGCCGTGGACCCTCACACCCTCCCACCAGCACAGCCCCGAGACTGCTGACGGGGCAGAGAATATGGAGTCAGGCACAGCTGCAGGGGATATTGCTGCCTGGAGTGCTGTTTATATTGACCTCAACCCAGGCACACCTGGGGAGGGCTTGCCGGCAGGGTCAGGCTGCCCAGGTCAGCTAATCCTCAGCCCTCAGGGAATCCCATTGCAGAAAATGGACCTCGCTAAGACAGAATATTAGCCAAGGAAAAAAAGCACACAATGCCATTTGCAGCACCGTAGATGAGTCTAGAGGTAATCACGTGACTTGGAGTAAGTCAGAAAGTGAAAGACACATATCATATCATATCACTTATAGGTGTTACCTATAAATTGATACCAGGGCAAATATTTCCACGGAGAAGGGCAATCACAGATTCATTAAACAAACTTATGGTTCACCAAAGGAAAGGTGTGAGGATTGAATTCATTACCATATTGGGGTTAACAGACATATACAAACACAGTAGACATATATAATCACCAAAGACCTACGGAGTACCAAGAGAAGACTACTGAACATTCTGTCATAACGTACATGGGAAAAGGATCCCAGGAAGAACAGACATATGTATATCTGTAAAAGAACCACCTGTTGCACACCTACAACAAGCTAAACGTTGTACTCAAACTTGCTGTAATAAAAAATAAAAAATTAAATTAAAAACACGTACAAGAAGTAGTGACACAAACTTGAGGGGCTTTCTCCTGGCACATTCCGTTCTACATTCCAATCTAGAACGCGACTTCCATTGAGGCTCTGCTGCCCTAGTAAACAGATTTGGTAAGAGAGAACTGCTGCCACCTTGTGGCCGTTTCACACAACAGCAGCTTTAATCCCAGCGCTAATGGTCAGTGGATATTCCAAATCATTACAGACCTGTAAATAACACCTGCCCTGAAAACAAATCCTGGGGTCATATATCGACCAAAAAATTCAAAAGACGTCCATATTTCAAAACGACAGTTTCAAGAGGCATATTTCACGCACATTAGTGTTCTGATACTTTTGCTTTCTTTCTTTCTTTGTTAAAAAAACGGGAATGGAAAAAGGCAACCCTCAGAAGGGGCGAAAACGTTCACAAACGAATCAATGGACAAAGGTTCAATCTCCAATATATATATACAGCTCATGCAGCTTAATATTAATACAACAAACAACCCAATACAAAAATGGGCAGAAGATCTAAATAGACGTTTCTTCAAATAAGACACAGAGATGGCCAAGATGCACATGAAAAGCTGCTCAATATCACTAATTATTAGAGAAATGCAAATCAAAACTACAATGAGGTAAGACCTCACACCTGTTAGAATCGGCATCATCAGATAATCTACAAACAACAAATTCTGGGGAGGGTGTGGACAAAAGGAACCCTCTTCCGCTATTGGTGGGAATGTAAATTGATACAGTCACTATGGAGAACAGTATGGAGGTTCCTTTGAAAAACTAAAAACAGAATTACAATAGGATCCAGCAATCCCACTTCTGGGCATATACCCAGAGAAAACCATAAATCACAGAGACACATTCACCACAATGTTCATTGCAGCACTATTTACAATAGCCAGGTAATGGAAGCAACCTAAATGCCCACAGACAGACGAATGGATAAAGATGTGGTACATATATAAAATGGAATATTACTCAGCCATAAAAAAGAATAAAACTGAGTCATTTGTAGAGAAGTTGATGGATCTAGAGACTGTCATACAGAGTGAAGTAAGTCAGAAAGAGGAAAACAAATATTGTATATTAATGCCTATATGTGGAACCTAGAAAAATGCTACAGATGAACTGGTTTGCAGGGCAGAAATAGAGACACAGAGGTAGAGAACAAACGTATCGACACAAAGTGGGGGAAGCCATGGGGTGGTGGTGGTGGGATGAGTTGGGAGATTGGGATTGACCTGTATACATGTCTATGCATAAAATAGATAACTAATAATAACCTACTGTATAAAAAAATAAATAAAATTAAATTTCAAAATTTTTAAAAATAAAATGTAAAAATAAAACAGAAAAAAATGTTCTTCCATTCACACTGATGTATTTATAAGAATGAATTATTTCCATGCTTATATCTATAAATACATAAAAGAGGAATAAAATCTAACTTGAACCAAAAAAGAAAAAAAAACTACACCTAACAGTTATTCAGAGGAAAACACTACCAAGGCACTTGCTCCAGTGGTAAACAATTCTGAAATTGGTCAGAGGTGGGAAATCATCTCCCATACATCCAGCAGCCCCGCCCGCCCACGCAAGGAGCGTCCTTATTGCAAAGCTGGGGGACCGTGCCGAGGCCTCTGTGAGTAAACGTGAGCTGAGCCCCAGGCCAGCTGCTGCTGAACTGTTCCCACCCTTCCCAGGTGAAACACCTGAATATGTACAAGGGCTTGAAAGCCTAGAGGAAGGGCCGTGGAGCCACACCAGCGAAAGCACGCAGGCCAACTTGGTACCTGCAGGTCAGCCAGGATGGTCCTGGCCACGGGCGCTCTTCTGGAAGCTTTCCATTGCCCTGCCTGAGATACCCCTCCTGTCCCGGCCCCCACTCCTTTTTTTCCTTACTCACCTCAGCCCGGAGAGATATTCCAGTGGAAGTTATGGGTGACACATCCTCTTCTTTAAAGGTGGCAGCTTGGCAACTCCTGCAGAAAGTCCAGCAGAGCCCCACTCACACCGGGCCACCCACAAAGCCGTGGACCCTCACACCCTCCCACCAGCACAGCCCCGAGACTGCTGACGGGGCAGAGAATATGGAGTCAGGCACAGCTGCAGGGGCTATTGCTGCCTGGAGTGCTGTTTATATTGACCTCAAACCAGGCACACCTGGGGAGGGCTTGCCGGCAGGGTCAGGCTGCCCAGGTCAGCTAATCCTCAGCCCTCAGGGAATCACACTGCAGAAAATGGACCACGCTAAGACAGAATATTCGCCTAGGAAAAGAAGCACACAATGCCATTTGCAGCACCTTAGATGAGTCTAGAGGTAATCACGTGACTTGGAGTAAGTCAGAAAGTGAAAGACACATATCATATCATATCACTTATAGGTGTTACCTATAAATTGATACCAGGGCAGATATTTCCACGGAGAAGGGCAATCACAGATTCATTAAACAAACTTATGGTTCAACAAAGGAAAGGTGTGAGGATTGAATTCATTACGATATTGGGGTTAACAGACATATACAAACACAGTAGACATATATAATCACCAAAGACCTACAGAGTACCAAGAGAAGACTACTCAACATTCTGTCATAACGTACATGGGAAAAGGATCCCAGGAAGAACAGACATATGTATATGTGTAAAAGAACCACCTCTTGCACACCTACAACAAGCTAAACGTTGTACTCAAACTTGCTGTAATAAAAAATAAAAAAATTAAATTAAAAACACGAACAAGAAGTAGTGAGACAAACTTGAGGGGCTTTCTCCTGGCACATTCCGTTCTACATTCCAATCTAGAACGCGACTTCCATTGAGGCTCTGCTGCCCTAGTAACCAGATTTGGTAAGGGAGAACTGCTGCCACCTTGTGGCCGTTTCACACAACAGCAGCTTTAATCCCAGCGCTAATGGTCAGTGGATATTCCAAATCATTACAGGCCTGTAAATGACACCTGCCCTGAAAACAAATCCTGGGGTCATATATCGACCAAAAAATTCAAAAGACGTCCATATTTCAAAACGACAGTTTCAAGAGGCATATTTCACGCACATTAGTGTTCTGCTTTTTTTGATTTCTTTCTTTCTTTGTTAAAAAAACGGGAATGGAAAAAGGCAACCCTCAGAATGGGCGAAAACTTTCACAAACGAATCAATGGACAAAGGTTTAATCTCCAATATATATAAACAGCTCATGCAGCTTAATATTAATAAAACAAACAACCCAATACACAAATGGGCAGAAGATCTAAATAGACGTTTCTTCAAAGAAGACACAGTGATGGCCAAGACGCACATGAAAAGCTGCTCAACATCACTAATTATTAGAGAAATGCAAATCAAAACTACAATGAGGTAAGACCTCACACATGTTAGAATAGGCATCATCAGATAATCTACAAACAACAAATTCTGGGGAGGGTGTGGACAAAAGGAACCCTCTTCCGCTATTGGTGGGAATTTAATTGATACAGTCACTATGGAGAACAGTATGGAGGTTCCTTTAAAAAACTAAAAAGAGAATTACCATAGGATCCAGCAATCCCACTTCTGGGCATATACCCAGAGAAAACCATAAATCAGAGAGACACATTCACCACAATGTTCATTGCAGCACTATTTACAATAGCCAGGTAATGGAAGCAACCTAAATGGCCACAGACAGACGAATGGATAAAGATGTGGTACATATATAAAATGGAATATTACTCAGCCATAAAAAGGAATGAACCTGGGTCATTTGTAGAGACGTTAATGGATCTAGAGACTGTCATACAGAGTGAAGTAAGTCAGAAAGAGAAAAACAAATATTGTATATTAATGCCTATATGTGGAACCTAGAAAAATGCTACAGATGAACTGGTTTGCAGGGCAGAAATAGAGACACAGAGGTAGAGAACAAACGTATGGACACAAAGTGGGGGAAGCCATGGGGTGTTGGTGGTGGGATGAGTTGGGAGATTGGGATTGAACTGTATACATGTCTATGCATAAAATAGATAACTAATAATAACCTACTGTATAAAAAAAATAAATAAAATTAAATTTCAAAAATTTTAAAAATAAAATGTAAAAATAAAACAGAAAAAAATGTTCTTCCATTCACACTGATGTATTTATAAGAATGAATTATTTCCATGCTTATATCCATAAATACATAAAAGTGGAATAAAATCTAACTTGAACCAAAAAAGAAAAAAAAACTACAACTAAAAGTTATACAGAGGAAAACACTACCAAGGCACTTGCTCCAGTGGTATACAATTCTGAAATTGGTCAGAGGTGGGGAATCATCTCCCATACAGCCAGCAGCCCCGCCCGCCCACGCAAGGAGCGTCCTTATTGCAAAGCTGGGGGACTGTGTCGAGGCCTCTGTGAGTAAACGTGAGCTGAGCCCCAGGCCAGCTGCTGCTGAACTGTTCCCACCCTTCCCAGGTGAAACACCTGAATATGTACAAGGGCTTGAAAGCCTAGAGGAAGGGCCGTGGAGCCACACCAGCGACAGCACTCAGGCCACCTTGGTGCCTGCAGGTCAGCCAGGATGGTCCTGGCCACGGGCGCTCTTCTGGAAGCTTTCCATTGCCCTGCCTGAGATACCCCTCCTGTCCCGGCCCCCACTCCTTTTTTTCCTTCCTCACCTCAGCCCGGAGAGATATTCCAGTGGAAATTATGGGTGACACATCCTCTTCTTTACAGGTGGCAGCCTGGCAACTCCTGCAGAAAGTCCAGCAGAGCCCCACACACACCGGGCCACCCACAAAGCCGTGGACCCTCACACCCTCCCACCAGCACAGCCCCGAGACTGCTGACGGGGCAGAGAATATGGAGTCAGGCACAGCTGCAGGGGATATTGCTGCCTGGAGTGCTGTTTATATTGACCTCAACCCAGGCACACCTGGGGAGGGCTTGCCGGCAGGGTCAGGCTGCCCAGGTCAGCTAATCCTCAGCCCTCAGGGAATCACACTGCAGAAAATGGACCACGCTAAGACAGAATATCCGCCAAGGAAAAGAAGCACACAATGCCATTTGCAGCACCGTAGATGAGTCTAGAGGTAATCACGTGACTTGGAGTAAGTCAGAAAGTGAAAGACACATATCATATCATATCACTTATAGGTGTTACCTATAAATTGATACCAGGGCAAATATTTCCACGGAGAAGGGCAATCACAGATTCATTAAACAAACTTATGGTTCACCAAAGGAAAGGTGTGAGGTTTGAATTCATTACCATATTGGGGTTAACAGACATATACAAACACAGTAGACATATATAATCACCAAAGACCTACGGAGTACCAAGAGAAGACTACTGAACATTCTGTCATAACGTACATGGGAAAAGGATCCCAGGAAGAACAGACATATGTATATCTGTAAAAGAACCACCTGTTGCACACCTACAACAAGCTAAACGTTGTACTCAAACTTGCTGTAATAAAAAATAAAAAATTAAATTAAAAACACGAACAAGAAGTAGTGACACAAACTTGAGGGGCTTTCTCCTGGCACATTCCGTTCTACATTCCAATCTAGAACGCGACTTCCATTGAGGCTCTGCTGCCCTAGTAACCAGATTTGGTAAGGGAGAACTGCTGCCACCTTGTGGCCGTTTCACACAACAGCAGCTTTAATCCCAGCGCTAATGGTCAGTGGATATTCCAAATCATTACAGGCCTGTAAATGACACCTGCCCTGAAAACAAATCCTGGGGTCATATATCGACCAAAAAATTCAAAAGACGTCCATATTTCAAAACGACAGTTTCAAGAGGCATATTTCACGAACATTAGTGTTCTGATTCTTTTGCTTTCTTTCTTTCATTGTTAAAAAAACGGGAATGGAAAAAGGCAACCCTCAGAAGGGGCGAAAACGTTCACAAACGAATCAATGGACAAAGGTTTAATCTCCAATGTATATAAACAGCTCTTGCAGCGTAATATTAATAAAACAAACAACCCAATACAAAAATGGGCAGAAGATCTAAATAGACGTTTCTTCAAAGAAGACAGAGAGATGGCCAAGACGCACATGAAAAGCTGCTCAACATCACTAATTATTAGAGAAATGCAAATCAAAACTCCAATGGGGTAAGACCTCACACCTTTTAGAATCGGCATCGTCAGATAATCTACAAACAACAAATTCTGGGGAGGGTGTGGACAAAAGGAACCCTCTTCCGCTATTGGTGGGAATGTAAATTGATACAGTCACTATGGAGAACAGTATGGAGGTTCCTTTAAAAAACTAAAAAGAGAATTACCATAGGATCCAGCAATCCCTCTTCTGGGCATATACCCAGAGAAAACCATAAATCACAGAGACACATTCACCACAATGTTCATTGCAGCACTATTTACAATAGCCAGGTAATGGAAGCAACCTAAATGCCCACAGACAGACGAATGGATAAAGATGTGGTACATATATAAAATGGAATATTACTCAGCCATATAAAGGAATGAAACTGAGTCATTTGTAGAGAAGTTGATGGATCTAGAGACTGTCATACAGAGTGAAGTAAGTCAGAAAGAGAAAAACAAATATTGTATATTAATGCCTATATGTGGAACCTAGAAAAATTCTACAGATGAACTGGTTTGCAGGGCAGAAATAGAGACACAGAGGTAGAGAACAAACGTATGGACACAAAGTGGGGGAAGCCATGGGGTGGTGGTGGTGGGATGAGTTGGGAGATTGGGATTGACCTGTATACATGTATATGCATAAAATAGATAACTAATAATAACCTACTGTATAAAAAAAAAATTAAATTAAATTTCAAAAATTTTAAAAATAAAATGTAAAAATAAAACAGAAAAAATGTTCTACCATTCACACTGATGTATTTATAAGAATGAATTATTTCCATGCTTATATCCATAAATACATAAAAGAGGAATAAAATCTAACTTGAACCAAAAAAGAAAAGAAAAAAAAAACTGAACCTAACAGTTATACAGAGGAAAACACTACCAAGGCACTTGCTCCAGTGGTAAACAATTCTGAAATTGGTCAGAGGTGGGGAATCATCTCCCATACAGCCAGCAGCCCCGCCCGCCCACGCAAGGAGCGTACTTATTGCAAAGCTGGGGGACCCTGCCGAGGCCTGTGTGAGTAAACGTGAGCTGAGTCCCAGGCCAGCTGCTGCTGAACAGTTCCCACCCTTCCCAGGTGAAACACCTGAATATGTACAAGGGCTTGAAAGCCTAGAGGAAGGGCCGTGGAGCCACACCAGCGACAGCACGCAGGCCACCTTGGTGCCTGCAGGTCAGCCAGGATGGTCCTGGCCACGGGCGCTCTTCTGGAAGCTTTCCATTGCCCTGCCTGAGATACCCCTCCTGTCCCGGCCCCCACTCCTTTTTTTCCTTCCTCACCTCAGCCCGGAGAGATATTCCAGTGGAAGTTATGGGTGACACATCCTCTTCGTTACAGGTGGCAGCCTGGCAAATCCTGCAGAAAGTCCAGCAGAGCCCCACTCACACCGGGCCACCCACAAAGCCGTGGACCCTCACACCCTCCCACCAGCACAGCCCCGAGACTGCTGACGGGGCAGAGAATATGGAGTCAGGCACAGCTGCAGGGGCTATTGCTGCCGGGAGTGCTGTTTATATTGACCTCAACCTAGGCACACCTGGGGAGGGCTTGCCGGCAGGGTCAGGCTGCCCAGGTCAGCTAATCCTCAGCCCTCAGGGAATCACTTTGCAGAAAATGGACCTCACTAAGACAGAATATTAGCCAAGGAAAAGAAGCACACAATGCCATTTGCAGCACCGTAGATGAGTCTAGAGGTAATCACGTGACCTGGAGTAATCAGAAAGGGAAAGACACATATCATATCATATCACTTATAGGTGTTACCTATAAATTGTTACCAGGGCAGATATTTCCACGGAGAAGGGCAATCACAGATTCATTAAACAAACTTATGGTTCACCAAAGGAAACGTGTGAGGATTGAATTCATTATGATATTGGGGTTAACAGACATATACAAACACAGTAGACGTATATAATCACCAAAGACCTATGGAGTACCAAGAGAAGACTACTCAACATTCTCTCATAACGAACATGGGAAAAGGATCCCAGGAAGAACAGACATATGTATATGTGTAAAAGAACCACCTCTTGCACACCTACAACAAGCTAAACGTTGTACTCAAACTTGCTGTAATAAAAAATAAAAAATTAAATTAAAATCACGAACAAGAATTAGTTGGAAAAACGTGAGGGGCTTTCTCCTTGTACATTCCGTTCTACATTCCAATCTAGAACGCGACTTCCATTGAGGCTCTGCTGCCCTAGTAACCAGATTTGGTAAGGGAGAACTGCTGCCTCCTTGTGGCCGTTTCACACAACAGCAGCTTTAATCCCAGCGCTAATGGTCAGTGGATATTCCAAATCATTACAGGCCTGTAAATGACACCTGCCCTGAAAACAAATCCTGGTGTCATATATCGACCAAAAAATTCAAAAGACGTCCATATTTCAAAACGACAGTTTCAAGAGGCATATTTCACGCACATTAGTGTTCTGCTTCTTTTGATTTCTTTCTTTCTTTGTTAAAAAAACGGGAATGGAAAAAGGCAACCCTCAGAATGGGCGAAAACGTTCACAAACGAATCAATGGACAAAGGTTTAATCTCCAATATATATAAACAGCTCATGCAGCTTAATATTAATACAACAAACAACCCAATACAAAAATGGGCAGAAGATCTAAATAGACGTTTCTTCAAAGAAGACAGAGAGATGGCCAAGACGCACATGAAAAGCTGCTCAACATCACTAATTATTAGAGAAATGCAAATCAAAACTACAATGAGGTAAGACCTCACACCTGTTAGAATCAGCATCATCAGATAATCTACAAACAACAAATTCTGGGGAGGGTGTGGACAAAAGGAACCCTCTTCCGCTATTGGTGGGAATGTAAATTGATACAGTCACTATGGAGAACAGTATGGAGGTTCCTTTAAAAAACTAAAAAGAGAATTACCATAGGATCCAGCAATCGCACTTCTGGACATATACCCAGAGAAAACCATAAATCACAGATACACATTCACCACAATGTTCATTGCAGCACTATTTACAATAGCCAGGTAATGGAAGCAACCTAAATGCCCACAGACAGACGAATGGATAAAGATGTGGTACATATATAAAATGGAATATTACTCAGCCATAAAAAGGAATGAAACTGAGTCATTTGTAGAGAAGTTGATGGATCTAGAGACTGTCATACAGAGTGAAGTAAGTCAGAAAGAGAAAAACAAATATTGTATATTAATGCCTATATGTGGAACCTAGAAAAATGCTACAGATGAACTGGTTTGCAGGGCAGAAATAGAGACACATAGGTAGAGAACAAACGTATGGACACAAAGTGGGGGAAGCCGTGTGGTGGTGGTGGTGGGATGAGTTGTGAGATTGGGATTGACCTGTATACATGTATATGCATAAAATAGATAACGAATAATAACCTAGTGTATAAAAAAATAAATAAAATTAAATTTCAAAAATTTTAAAAATAAAATGTAAAAATAAAACTGAAAAAAAGTACTTCCATTCACACTGATGTATTTATAAGAATGAATTATTTCCATGCTTATATCTATAAATACATAAAAGAGGAATAAAATCTAACTTGAACCAAAAAAGATAAAAAAAACTGAACCTAACAGTTATACAGAGGAAAACACTACCAAGGCACTTGCTCCAGTGGTAAACAATTCTGAAATTGGTCAGAGGTGGGGAATCATCTCCCATACAGCCAGCAGCCCCACCCGCACATGCAAGGAGCGTCCTTATTGCAAAGCTGGGGGACCGTGCCGAGGCCTCTGTGAGTAAACGTGAGCTGAGCCCCAGGCCAGCTGCTGCTGAACTGTTCCCACCCTTCCCAGGTGAAACACCTGAATATGTACAAGGGCTTGAAAGCCTAGAGGAAGGGCCGTGGAGCCACACCAGCGAAAGCACGCAGGCCAACTTGGTGCCTGCAGGTCAGCCAGGATGGTCCTGGCCACGGGCGCTCTTCTGGAAGCTTTCCATTGCCCTGCCTGAGATACCCCTCCTGTCCCGGCCCCCACTCCTTTGTTTCCTTACTCACCTCAGCCCGGAGAGATACTCCAGTGGAAGTTATGGGTGACACATCCTCTTCTTTACAGGTGGCAGCCTGGCAACTCCTGCAGAAAGTCCAGCAGAGCCCCACTCACACCGGGCCACCCACAAAGCCGTGGACCCTCACACCCTCCCAACAGCACAGCCCCGAGACTGCTGACGGGGCAGAGAATATGGAGTCAGGCACAGCTACAGGGGCTATTGCTGCCTGGAGTGCTGTTTATATTGACCTCAACTCAGGCACACCTGGGGAGGGCTTGCCGGCAGGGTCAGGCTGCCCAGGTCAGCTAATCCTCAGCCCTCAGGGAATCCCATTGCAGAAAATGGACCTCGCTAAGACAGAATATTCGCCAAGGAAAAAAAGCACACAATGCCATTTGCAGCACCGTAGATGAGTCTAGAGGTAATCACGTGACTTGGAGTAAGTCAGAAAGTGAAAGACACATATCATATCATATCACTTATAGGTGTTACCTATAAATTGATACCAGGGCAGATATTTCCACGGAGAAGGGCAATCACAGATTCATTAAACAAACTTATGGTTCACCAAAGGAAACGTGTGAAGATTGAATTCATTACGATATTGGGGTTAACAGACATATACAAACACAGTAGACATATATAATCACCAAAGACCTACAGAGTACCAAGAGAAGACTACTCAACATTCTGTCATAACGTACATGGGAAAAGGATCCCAGGAAGAACAGACATATGTATATGTGTAAAAGAACCACCTCTTGCACACCTACAACAAGCTAAACGTTGTACTCAAACTTGCTATAATAAAAAATAAAAAATTAAATTAAAAACACGAACAAGAAGTAGTGAGACAAACTTGAGGGGCTTTCTCCTGGCACATTCCGTTCTACATTCCAATCTAGAAGGCGACTTCCATTGAGGCTCTGCTGCCCTAGTAACCAGATTTGGTAAGGGAGAACTGCTGCCACCTTGTGGCCGTTTCACACAACAGCAGCTTTAATCCCAGCGCTAATGGTCAGTGGATATTCCAAATCATTACAGGCCTGTAAATGACACCTGCCCTGAAAACAAATCCTGGGGTCATATATCGACCAAAAAATTCAAAAGACGTCCATATTTCAAAACGACAGTTTCAAGAGGCATATTTCACGCACATTAGTGTTCTGATTCTTTTACTTTCTTTCTTTCTTTGTTAAAAAAACGGAAATGGAAAAAGGCAACCCTCAGAAGGGGCGAAAACGTTCACAAACGAATCAATGGACAAAGGTTTAATCTCCAATATATATATACAGCTCATGCAGCTTAATATTAATACAACAAACAACCCAATACAAAAATGGGCAGGAGATCTAAATAGACGTTTCTTCAAAGAAGACACAGAGATGGCCAAGACGCACATGAAAAGCTGCTCAACATCACTAATTATTAGAGAAATGCAAATCAAAACTACAATGAGGTAAGACCTCACACCTGTTAGAATCGGCATCATCAGATAATCTACAAACAACAAATTCTGGGGAGGGTGTGGACAAAAGGAACCCTCTTCCGCTATTGGTGGGAATGTAAATTGATACAGTCACTATGGAGAACAGTATGGAGGCTCCTTTGAAAAACTAAAAACAGAATTACAATAGGATCCAGCAATCCCACTTCTGGGCATATACCCAGAGAAAACCATAAATCACAGAGACACATTCAACACAATGTTCATTGCAGCACTATTTACAATAGCCAGGTAATGGAAGCAACCTAAATGCCCACAGACAGACGAATGGATAAAGATGTGGTACATATATAAAATGGAATATTACTCAGCCATAAAAAGAATAAAACTGAGTCATTTGTAGAGAAGTTGATGGATCTAGAGACTGTCATACAGAGTGAAGTAAGTCAGAAAGAGGAAAACAAATATTGTATATTAATGCCTATATGTGGAACCTAGAAAAATGCTACAGATGAACTGGTTTGCAGGGCAGAAATAGAGACACAGAGGTAGAGAACAAACGTATGGACACAAAGTGGGGGAAGCCATGGTGTGGTGGTGGTGGGATGAGTTGGGAGATTGGGATTGACCTGTATACATGTCTATGCATAAAATAGATAACTAATAATAACCTACTGTATAAAAAAATAAATAAAATTAAATTTCAAAATTTTTAAAAATAAAATGTAAAAATAAAACAGAAAAAAATGTTCTTCCATTCACACTGATGTATTTATAAGAATGAATTATTTCCATGCTTATATCTATAAATACATAAAAGAGGAATAAAATCTAACTTGAACCAAAAAAGAAAAAAAAAACTACACCTAACAGTTATTCAGAGGAAAACACTACCAAGGCACTTGCTCCAGTGGTAAACAATTCTGAAATTGGTCAGAGGTGGGGAATCATCTCCCATACAGCCAGCAGCCCCGCCCGCCCATGCAAGGAGCGTCCTTATTGCAAAGCTGGGGGACCGTGCCGAGGCCTCTGTGAGTAAACGTGAGCTGAGCTCCAGGCCAGCTGCTGCTGAACTGTTCCCACCCTTCCCAGGTGAAACACCTGAATATGTACAAGGGCTTGAAAGCCTAGAGGAAGGGCCGTGGAGCCACACCAGCGAAAGCACGCAGGCCAACTTGGTGCCTGCAGGTCAGCCAGGATGGTCCTGGCCACGGGCGCTCTTCTGGAAGCTTTCCATTGCCCTGCCTGAGATACCCCTCCTGTCCCGGCCCCCACTCCTTTTTTTCCTTACTCACCTCAGCCCGGAGAGATATTCCAGTGGAAGTTATGGGTGACACATCCTCTTCTTTAAAGGTGGCAGCTTGGCAACTCCTGCAGAAAGTCCAGCAGAGCCCCACTCACACCGGGCCACCCACAAAGCCGTGGACCCTCACACCCTCCCACCAGCACAGCCCCGAGACTGCTGACGGGGCAGAGAATATGGAGTCAGGCACAGCTGCAGGGGCTATTGCTGCCTGGAGTGCTGTTTATATTGACCTCAAACCAGGCACACCTGGGGAGGGCTTGCCGGCAGGGTCAGGCTGCCCAGGTCAGCTAATCCTCAGCCCTCAGGGAATCACACTGCAGAAAATGGACCTCGCTAAGACAGAATATTCGCCTAGGAAAAGAAGCACACAATGCCATTTGCAGCACCGTAGATGAGTCTAGAGGTAATCACGTGACTTGGAGTAAGTCAGAAAGTGAAAGACACATATCATATCATATCACTTATAGGTGTTACCTATAAATTGATACCAGGGCAGATATTTCCACGGAGAAGGGCAATCACAGATTCATTAAACAAACTTATGGTTCACCAAAGGAAAGGTGTGAGGATTGAATTCATTACGATATTGGGGTTAACAGACATATACAAACACAGTAGACATATATAATCACCAAAGACCTACGGAGTACCAAGAGAAGACTACTCAACATTCTGTCATAACGTACATGGGAAAAGGATCCCAGGAAGAACAGACATATGTATATGTGTAAAAGAACCACCTCTTGCACACCTACAACAAGCTAAACGTTGTACTCAAACTTGCTGTAATAAAAAATAAAAAATTAAATTAAAAACACGAACAAGAAGTAGTGAGACAAACTTGAGGGGCTTTCTCCTGGCACATTCCGTTCTACATTCCAATCTAGAACGCGACTTCCATTGAGGCTCTGCTGCCCTAGTAACCAGATTTGGTAAGGGAGAACTGCTGCCACCTTGTGGCCGTTTCACACAACAGCAGCTTTAATCCCAGCGCTAATGGTCAGTGGATATTCCAAATCATTACAGGCCTGTAAATGACACCTGCCCTGAAAACAAATCCTGGGGTCATATATCGACCAAAAAATTCAAAAGACGTCCATATTTCAAAACGACAGTTTCAAGAGGCATATTTCACGCACATTAGTGTTCTGCTTTTTTTGATTTCTTTCTTTCTTTGTTAAAAAAACGGGAATGGAAAAAGGCAACCCTCAGAATGGGCGAAAACATTCACAAACGAATCAATGGACAAAGGTTTAATCTCCAATATATATAAACAGCTCATGCAGCTTAATATTAATAAAACAAACAACCCAATACAAAAATGGGCAGAAGATCTAAATAGACGTTTCTTCAAAGAAGACACAGAGATGGCCAAGACGCACATGAAAAGCTGCTCAACATCACTAATTATTAGAGAAATGCAAATCAAAACTACAATGAGGTAAGACCTCACACATGTTAGAATAGGCATCATCAGATAATCTACAAACAACAAATTCTGGGGAGGGTGTGGACAAAAGGAACCCTCTTCCGCTATTGGTGGGAATTTAATTGATACAGTCACTATGTAGAACAGTATGGAGGTTCCTTTAAAAAACTAAAAAGAGAATTACCATAGGATCCAGCAATCCCACTTCTGGGCATATACCCAGAGAAAACCATAAATCACAAAGACACATTCACCACAATGTTCATTGCAGCACTATTTACAATAGCCAGGGGATGGAAGCAACCTAAATGCCCACAGACAGACGAATGGATAAAGATGTGGTACATATATAAAATGGAATATTACTCAGCCATAAAAAGGAATGAACCTGGGTCATTTGTAGAGAAGTTGATGGATCTGGAGACTGTCATACAGAGTGAAGTAAGTCAGAAAGAGAAAAACAAATATTGTATATTAATGCCTATATGTGGAACCTAGAAAAATGGTACAGATGAACTGGTTTGCAGGGCAGAAATAGAGACACAGAGGTAGAGAACAAACGTATGGACACAAAGTGGGGGAAGCCATGGGGTGGTGGTGGTGGGATGAGTTGGGAGATTGGGATTGAACTGTATACATGTCTATGCATAAAATAGATAACTAATAATAACCTACTGTATAAAAAAAATAAATAAAATTAAATTTCAAAAATTTTAAAAATAAAATGTAAAAATAAAACAGAAAAAAATGTTCTTCCATTCACACTGATGTATTTATAAGAATGAATTATTTCCATGCTTATATCCATAAATACATAAAAGTGGAATAAAATCTAACTTGAACTAAAAAAGAAAAAAAAACTACACCTAACAGTTATACAGAGGAAAACACTACCAAGGCACTTGCTCCAGTGGTATACAATTCTGAAATTGGTCAGAGGTGGGGAATCATCTCCCATACAGCCAGCAGCCCCACCCGCCCACGCAAGGAGCGTCCTTATTGCAAAGCTGGGGGACCGTGTCGAGGCCTCTGTGAGTAAACGTGAGCTGAGCCCCAGGCCAGCTGCTGCTGAACTGTTCCCACCCTTCCCAGGTGAAACACCTGAATATGTACAAGGGCTTGAAAGCCTAGAGGAAGGGCCGTGGAGCCACACCAGCGACAGCACTCAGGCCACCTTGGTGCCTGCAGGTCAGCCAGGATGGTCCTGGCCACGGGCGCTCTTCTGGAAGCTTTCCATTGCCCTGCCTGAGATACCCCTCCTGTCCCGGCCCCCACTCCTTTTTTTCCTTCCTCACCTCAGCCCGGAGAGATATTCCAGTGGAAATTATGGGTGACACATCCTCTTCTTTACAGGTGGCAGCCTGGCAACTCCTGCAGAAAGTCCAGCAGAGCCCCACTCACACCGGGCCACCCACAAAGCCGTGGACCCTCACACCCTCCCACCAGCACAGCCCCGAGACTGCTGACGGGGCAGAGAATATGGAGTCAGGCACAGCTGCAGGGGATATTGCTGCCTGGAGTGCTGTTTATATTGACCTCAACCCAGGCACACCTGGGGAGGGCTTGCCGGCAGGGTCAGGCTGCCCAGGTCAGCTAATCCTCAGCCCTCAGGGAATCACACTGCAGAAAATGGACCACGCTAAGACAGAATATCCGCCAAGGAAAAGAAGCACACAATGCCATTTGCAGCACCGTAGATGAGTCTAGAGGTAATCACGTGACTTGGAGTAAGTCAGAAAATGAAAGACACATATCATATCATATCACTTATAGGTGTTACCTATAAATTGATACCAGGGCAAATATTTCCACGGAGAAGGGCAATCACAGATTCATTAAACAAACTTATGGTTCACCAAAGGAAAGGTGTGAGGATTGAATTCATTACCATATTGGGGTTAACAGACATATACAAACACAGTAGACATATATAATCACCAAAGACCTACGGAGTACCAAGAGAAGACTACTCAACATTCTGTCATAACGTACATGGGAAAAGGATCCCAGGAAGAACAGACATATGTATATCTGTAAAAGAACCACCTGTTGCACACCTACAACAAGCTAAACGTTGTACTCAAACTTGCTGTAATAAAAAATAAAAAATTAAATTAAAAACACGAACAAGAAGTAGTGAGACAAACTTGAGGGGCTTTCTCCTGGCACATTCCGTTCTACATTCCAATCTAGAACGCGACTTCCATTGAGGCTCTGCTGCCCTAGTAACCAGATTTGGTAAGGGAGAACTGCTGCCACCTTGTGGCCGTTTCACACAACAGCAGCTTTAATCCCAGCGCTAATGGTCAGTGGATATTCCAAATCATTACAGACCTGTAAATGACACCTGCCCTGAAAACAAATCCTGGGGTCATATATCGACCAAAAAATTCAAAAGACGTCCATATTTCAAAACGACAGTTTCAAGAGGCATATTTCACGCACATTAGTGTTCTGATACTTTGGCTTTCTTTCTTTCTTTGTTAAAAAAACGGGAATGGAAAAAGGCAACCCTCAGAAGGGGCGAAAACGTTCACAAACGAATCAATGGACAAAGGTTTAATCTGCAATATATATATACAGCTCATGCAGCTTAATATTAATACAACAAACAACCCAATACAAAAATGGGCAGAAGATCTAAATAGACGTTTCCTCAAAGAAGACACAGAGATGGCCAAGACGCACATGAAAAGCTGCTCAACATCACTAATTATTAGAGAAATGCAAATCAAAACTACAATGAGGTAAGGCCTCACACCTGTTAGAATCGGCATCATCAGATAATCTACAAACAACAAATTCTGGGGAGGGTGTGGACAAAAGGAACCCTCTTACGCTATTGGTTGGAATGTAAATTGATACAGTCACTATGGAGAACAGTATGGAGGTTCCTTTGAAAAACTAAAAACAGAATTACAATAGGATCCAGCAATCCCACTTCTGGGCATATACCCAGAGAAAACCATAAATAACAGAGACACATTCACCACAATGTTCATTGCAGCACTATTTACAATAGCCAGGTAATGGAAGCAACCTAAATGCCCACAGACAGATGAATGGATAAAGATGTGGTACATATATAAAATGGAATATTACTCAGCCATAAAAAGGAATGAACCTGGGTCATTTGTAGAGAAGTTGATGGATCTAGTGACTGTCATACAGAGTGAAGTAACTTAGAAAGAGAAAAACAAATATTGTATATTAATGCCTATATGTGGAACCTAGAAAAATGGTACAGATGAAATGGTTTGCAGGGCAGAAATAGAGACACAGAGGTAGAGAACAAACGTATGGACACAAAGCGGGGGAAGCCATGGGGTGGTGGTGGTGGGATGAGTTGGGAGATTGGGATTGACCTGTATACATGTTTACGCATAAAATAGATAACTAATAATAACCTACTGTATAAAAAATAAATAAAATTAAATTTCAAAATTTTTAAAAATAAAATGTAAAAATAAAACAGAAAAAAATTTCTTCCATTCACACTGATGTATTTATAAGAATGAATTATTTCCATGCTTATATCTATAAATACATAAAAGAGGAATAAAATCTAACTTGAACCAAAAAAGAAAAAAAAAACCTGAACCTAACAGTTATTCAGAGGAAAACACTACCAAGGCACTTGCTCCAGTGGTAAACAATTCTGAAATTGGTCAGAGGTGGGGAATCACCTCCCATAGAGCCAGCAGCCACGCCCGCCCACGCAAGGAGCGTCCTTATTGCAAAGCTGGGGGACCGTGCCGAGGCCTCTGTGAGTAAACGTGAGCTGAGCCCCAGGCCAACTGCTGATGAACTGTTCCCACCCTTCCCAGGTGAAACACCTGAATATGTACAAGGGCTTGAAAGCCTAGAGGAAGGGCCGTGGAGCCACACCAGCGACAGCACGCAGGCCAACTTGGTGCCTGCAGGTCAGCCAGGATGGTCCTGGCCACGGGCGCTCTTCTGGAAGCTTTCCATTGCCCTGCCTGAGATACCCCTCCTGTCCCGGCCCCCACTCCTTTTTTCCTTCCTCACCTCAGCCCGGAGAGATATTCCAGTGGAAGTTATGGGTGACACATCGTCTTCTTTACAGGTGGCAGCCTGGCAACTCCTGCAGAAATTCCAGCAGAGCCCCACTCACACCGGGCCACCCACAAAGCCGTGGACCATCACACCCTCCCACCAGCACAGCCCCGAGACTGCTGACGGGGCAGAGAATATGGAGTCAGGCATAGCTGCAGGGGCTATTGCTGCCTGGAGTGCTGTTTATATTGACCTCAACCCAGGCACACCTGGGGAGGGCTTGCCGGCAGGGTCAGGCTGCCCAGGTCAGCTAATCCTCAGCCCAAAGGGAATAACATTGCGGAAAATGGACCTCGCTAAGACAGAATATTCGCCAAGGAAATAAGGACACAATGCCATTTGCAGCACCGTAGATGAGTCTAGAGGTAATCACGTGACTTGTAGTAAGTCAGAAAGTGAAAGACACATATCATATCATATCACTTATAGGTGTTACCTATAAATTGATACCAGGGCAGATTTTTCCACGGAGAAGGGCAATCACAGATTCATTAAACAAACTTATGGTTCACCAAAGGAAAGGTGTGAGGATTGAATTCATTACGATATTGGGGTTAACAGACATATACAAACACAGTAGACATATATAATCACCAGAGACCTACGGAGTACCAAGAGAAGACTACTCAACATTCTGTCATAACGTACATGGGAAAAGGATCCCAGGAAGAACAGACATATGTATATGTGTAAAAGAACCACCTCTTGCACACCTACAACAAGCTAAACGTTGTACTCAAACTTGCTGTAATAAAAAATAAAAAATTAAATTAAAAACACGAACAAGAAGTAGTGAGACAAACTTGAGGGGCTTTCTCCTGGCACATTCCGTTCTACATTCCAATCTAGAACGCGACTTCCATTGAGGCTCTGCTGCCCTTGTAACCAGATTTGGTAAGGGAGAACTGCTGCCACCTTGTGGCCGTTTCACACAACAGCAGCTTTAATCCCAGCGCTAATGGTCAGTGGATATTCCAAATCATTACAGGCCTGTAAATGACACCTGCCCTGAAAACAAATCCTGGGGTCATATATCGACCAAAAAATTCAAAAGACGTCCGTATTTCAAAACGACAGTTTCAAGAGGCATATTTCACGCACATTAGTGTTCTGCTTCTTTTGCTTTCTTTCTTTCTTTGTTAAAAGAACGGGAATGGAAAAAGGCAACCCTCAGAATGGGCGAAAACTTTCACAAACGAATCAATGGACAAAGGTTTAATCTCCAATATATATAAACAGCTCATGCAGCTTAATATTAATAAAACAAACAACCCAATACAAAAATGGGCAGAAGATCTAAATAGACGTTTCTTCAAAGAAGACACAGAGATGGCCAAGACGCACATGAAAAGCTGCTCAACATCACTAATTATTAGAGAAATGCAAATCAAAACTCCAATGGGGTAAGACCTCACACCTTTTAGAATCGGCATCGTCAGATAATCTACAAACAACAAATTCTGGGGAGGGTGTGGACAAAAGGAACCCTCTTCTGCTATTGGTGGGAATGTAAATTGATACAGTCACTATGGAGAACAGTATGGAGGTTCCTTTAAAAAACTAAGAAGAGAATTACCATAGGATCCAGCAATCCCACTTCTGGGCATATACCCAGAGAAAACCATAAATCACAAAGACACATTCACACAATGTTCATTGCAGCACTATTTACAATAGCCAGGTAATGGAAGCAATCTAAATGGCCACAGACAGACAAATGGATAAAGATGTGGTACATATATAAAATGGAATATTACTCAGCCATAAAAAGGAATGAAACTGGGTCATTTGTAGAGAAGTTGATGGATCTAGATAGTGTCATACAGAGTGAAGTATGTCAGAAAGAGAAAAACAAATATTGTTTATTAATGCCTATATGTGGAACCTAGAAAAATGGTAGGGATGAACTTGTTTGCAGGGCAGAAATAGAGACACAGAGGTAGAGAACAAACGTATGGACACAAAGAGGGGGAAGCCATGGGGTGGTGGTGGTGGGATGAGTTGGGAGATTGGGATTGACCTGTATACATGTTTATGCATATAATAGATAACTAATAATAACCTACTGTATAAAAAATAAATAAAATTAAATTTCAAGCAAGCGGCAATGCAAATCTGCACTACAAAGATGTATCACTTCCCACCTGTCAAAAGGGACATCCACAAAATGTGTAAAAACCAGAAAGGCAAGACAGGCCCTGGAGAACAGGGAGCCTTGTTATGCTGATGGGCGGGATGTAAATTGCGAACTGCCTCACTGGAGGAGTGCATTCCGTTCCCTAATACAAGTAAACAACAGAGGTACAAAGCCAAGGGCACTTCCAGTCTAGGGAATATACCTTGGGAAAACTGAAAATCAATAAGACAGAGCCACCCCCAAATTTATGGCTGCACTGCTTACAAGAACCTCAACTTGGGTACACCTTATATATCCCAGGAAATATATAAATGGTTCAAAAAACTGTGGTATTTATGTACGATGGAATATCCCTCAGCCATGAAATCAATGTCATAAGACCAGGAGGAGCAAAGTGAGTGGATTCAGGTACGATGATTCTGAGTGAAATAAGTCACACAGAAAAAGAAACTTATCATAAGATATCACTTATGAAGATCCTGTAAACATGGCTACACATGAACTGAGTTAGGAAAGAGAACAGAGTCTCACACTTAGAAAACACTCTTATGCCTGCTTAAGGGGAAAGGAGACGTGGGGTGATGCATAAAACCAGAGTTTGATATAAGCACAGGTACCATTTTTAAAACCAACTGTGGAATAGACAAGACCTACACCTTCCTCAGTGAAAGGGACTCAAAACCCCATATTTCCCGCAGAGGAATAGATCTGACTAGTAAGAATCTTAAAACCTATGTATTGATATGTCTCTGTAAGGGAATCAAGTGTGTCTAGACTGGCATATACATGGCAGCGAGAATCAGCTCAAACCCACTATAAAAAGGAATTTCAAAAACAAAACCAAAAAACAGGGAAATTCTTTCCATTTCCTTCAGGGTCTCTGATGAAACCTGGAATGACCCTACCTACAATGACAGCTGGATGTGGCATAAGGCTGGACACTTGGGACTGAGAGGATTGGTGAGATTGGGTGAGCAAATGCAGACCCTTTAAAGCAAAAATGCATGGCCCCCATTCCATGGGTCCCAACTCTCCATGTTGAAGGGAATATTACTACAGCTATAAGATGTACTGGAAACCTAGAGAATGGACACACTGTGAATACAAAAGGTTTCTAAAACTCAACGAGTAGTCCCTCTCCTGGTGCTCCGGTTTGACTTTCCAACTGCTTTACTATCAATCTCCCAACTTGGAGAGACAACCCCTTTAACCTCCTGGTTCGCAGAGGTTGCCAATTTGGCAGAGGATGGAAGGGAAGAGGGAGAACCAATGAGAGAGTTGCTGTTAGGCATATGGACGGGCACATGTCACTCTAATTTCCCGGCAGGAAGAAGAATTAACTAGAGTCTCAGTCACCCACCGGGAACCAGTATACGTCCTGAACCAAAATTTTGGACTTGCGTACAGCTCACAAAAAATGAGTTGAAAAATGGAGCTCAGGGGCACAGCAATTCACAAACTGGAAGAGTAATAAAGGACAACTATCGTCCAAAAATCTGTTGAGGAAAGGCAACGAGGCGGACTTGAAAGCGAGGCAGAATAGCAGGAAACAGATTTCAAGAGGTACGTTGGAATCTCCTTTAAAGCACAGGAGGTGGGGCACAACTTCGACAATGACGCAGTTGGCCAAAAAGGGCGTATGCGTTTTCTCCTGAATATATTCAGGAGAAAACGCTTACGCCCTTTTTGGCCAAACAAGAAAGCGGGCAATGCAAATCTGCACTACAAAGAAGTATCACTTCCACCGGTCAAAGGGACATCCACGAAATGTGTAAAAACCAGAAAGGCAAGACAGGCCCTGGAGAACAGGGAGCCTTGTTATGCTGATGGGCGAGATGTAAATTGCCAACTGCCTCACTGGAGGTGTGCATTGCGTTCCCTAAAACAAGTAAACAACAGAGCTACAGAGTCAAGGGCACTTCCAGTCTAGGGAATATACCTTGGGAAAACTGAAAATCAATAAGACACAGCCACCCCCAAAATTATGGCTGCACTGCTTACAAGAACCTCAACTTGGGTACACCTTAAATATCCCAGGAAATATAAAAACGGTTCAAAAAAATGTGGTATTTATGTACGATGGAATATCCCTCAGCCATGAAATCAATGTCATAAGACCAGGAGGAGCAAAGTGAGTGGATTCAGGTACGATGATTCTAAGTGAAATAAGTCACACAGAAAAAGAAACTTATCATAAGATATCTCTTATGAAGATCCTGTAAACATGGCTACACATGAACTGAGTTAGGAAAGAGAACAGAGTCTCACATTTAGAAAACACTCTTATGCCTGCTTAAGGGGAAAGGAGACGTGGGGTGATGCATAAAACCAGAGTTTGATATAAGCACAGGTACCATTTCTAATACCAACTGTGGAATAGACAAGACCTACACCTTCCTCAGTGAAAGGGACTCAAAACCCCATATTTCCCGCAGAGGAATAGATCTGACTAGTAAGAATCTTAAAACCTATGTACTGATATGTCTCTGTAAGGGAATCAAGTGTGTCTAGACTGGCATAAACATGGCAGCGAGAATCAACTCAAACCCACTATAAAAAGGGATTTCAAAAAGAAAACCAAAAAACAGGGAAATTCTTTCCATTTCCTTCAGGGTCTCTGATGAAACCTGGAATGACCGTATCTACAATGACAGCTGGATGTGGCATAAGGCTGGACACTTGGGACTGAGAGGATTGGTGAGATTGGGTGAGCAAATGCAGACCCTTTAAAGCAAAAATGCATGGCCCCCATTCCATGGGTCCCAACTCTCCATGTTGAAGGGAATATTACTACAGCTATAACATGTACGGGAAACCTAGAGAATGGACACACTGTGAATACAAAAGGTTTCTAAAACTCAACGAGTAGTCCCTCTCCTGGTGCTCCGGTTTGACTTTCCAACTGCTTTACTATCAATCTCCCAACTTGGAGAGACAACCCCTTTAACCTCCTGGTTCGCAGAGGTTGGCAATTTGGCAGAGGATGGAAGGGAAGAGGGAGAACCAATGAGAGAGTTGCTGTTAGGCATTTGGACGGGCACATGTCACTCTAATTTCCCGGCAGGAAGAAGAATTAACTGGAGTCTCAGTCACCCACTGGGAACCAGTATACATCCTGAACCAAAATTTTGGACTTGCGTACAGCTCACAAAAAATTAGTTGAAAAATGGAGCTCAGGGGCACAGCAATTCACAAACTGGAAGAGTAATAAAGGACAACTCTCGTCCAAAAATCTGTTGAGGGAAGGCAACGAGGCGGACTTGAAAGCGAGGCAGAATAGCAGGAAACAGATTTCAAGAGGTACGTTGGAATCGCCTTTAAAGCACAGGAAGAGGGGCACAACTTCGACAATGACGCAGTTGGCCATAAAGGGCGTATGCCTTTTCTCCTGAATATATTCAGGAGAAAACGCATACGCCCTTTTTGGCCAAGCAAGCACGCGGGTAATGCAAATCTGCACTACAAAGAAGTATCACTTCCACCGGTCAAAGGGACATCCACGAAATGTGTAAAAACCAGAAAGGCAAGACAGGCCCTGGAGAACAGGGAGCCTTGTTATGCTGATGGGCGGGATGTAAATTGCCAACTGCCTCACTGGAGGAGTGCATTGCGTTCCCTCAAACATGTAAACAACAGAGCTACACAGCCAAGGGCACTTCCAGTCTAGGGAATATACCTTGGGAAAACTGAAAATCAATAAGACAGCGCCACCCCCATAATTAGGGCTGCACTGCTTACAAGAACCTCAACTTGGGTACACCTTAAATATCCCATGAAATATAAAAACGGTTCAAGAAACTGCGGTATATATGTACGATGGAATATCCCTCAGCCAAGAAATCAATGTCAAAAGACCAGGAGCAGCAAAGTGAGTGGATTCAGGTACGATGATTCTAAGTGAAATAAGTCACACAGAAAAAGAAACTTATCATAAGACGTCACTTATGAAGATCCTGTAAACATGGCTACACATGAACTGAGTTAGGAAAGAGAACAGAGTCTCACATTTAGAAAACACTCTTATGCCTGCTTAAGGAGAAAGGAGAGGTGGGGTGATGCATAAAACCAGAGTTTGATATAAGCACAGGTACCATTGCTAAAACCAACTGTGGAATAGACAAGACCTACACCTTCCTCAGTGAAAGGGACTCAAAACCCCATATTTCCCGCAGAGGAATAGATCTGACAAGTAAGAATCTTAAAACCTATATATTGATATGTCTCTGTAAGGGAATCAAGTGTGTCTAGACTGGCAT